>NC_137616.1:42918453-42973553 GCF_963280865.1 Gymnoscopelus braueri | reverse complement strand
TTTTGAAAACTTTAGTTACTAGTTACTTTGCAGATATAAATGATTATATTTATAAAGCATGCATTAAACCACTTCAGCCCTATAGACTATAGCGATGCCTTGTGAAAAGTTGTGAGCTTGTAGATCTGCTATTTTCAAATAATTGTAGTGGAGTAAAAAGTAACAATATTTGCTACAATATTTGCCTCTTAGATGTGGAGTAGAAGTAAAAGTACTGAAAATTGGAAATACTCAGTAAAGTAAAAGTAGGCTACCTCAAAATTGTACTTACGTACAGTACTTGAGTAAATGTACTTAGTTACTTTACACCACTGGTTCCTGAGATATCGTGTTCACAAGGCTGGGACAGACGGATGGATGGACAGATGGACAATCAGGAAACATAATGCCTCTGACCACAGCTGTCACTGACAGGGACGTGGTATGGGTGGACATGGTATGGCAGGTGCCATACCATGGCTGCAGGGGGGGGGGGAATCATGAATAGTAGCCTAATTGCGTAAGACCATTATGTTTGTATTGTGTTATAGGTATACTGCCCTGCCAAGCTAAAGAGCAGTAACTACGAAAACAAAAAACACTGAAAAATGGGTTTAAAGTGATTCAACTGGTCAGCCAAATGAGATATCGGCATATAAGTGATATTACACTAATTGTACATCTGTTCTTGAGGTAATTGTTTATCCCCAAAAATCACGAAGGCTAATTTGACCTTTGGGATACACAAATAAGTCGGTGTGTCCAAAAACGTAGTTACTGCACTTTGGCTTGGCAGGGCAGTATAATGCATAGTTTTCTATGCATTTTGGGGGGTTTTGACACCCAAAACAAAATTTGCTAAGCCGGGCGCCCAGGATAGGTGTCCCTTATTTTAATCTCTGGGAGTTGCCAACCCTAACCTTGCCATACCTTAACTTTTGCTGAACTGACGCCACTGGAGTCAAAAGAGAATCGCTGCCTTGAATCGCTGCCTTGTTCAAAGGCAGAATCGCTGCCTTTGAACATGCTAATCCAGTCAAACAAAGACAATCCTTTGTTTTAAAGAGTAGAGTCAGGCAGTCCTCTTAAAATCAGCCCACAGCAAACAAAAACACTTTGTTTTTTATGTTGAATAGGATACCTTTAACCCCAACACAGAGATGTGTCATAGTCTTGCAGAACAACAATACAGCTGCCAACACTTCAAACAACGATGACATAATAATCATATAAGTATTCAGAGCACAAACACTCAGTTCAAGATTGTATTGCATGTAGCCTATTATAATGTATTACTGATGAATTGAGTACAATGGACCACAATGGAAACAAGCCCCCGGGCCTTCTGTGTTATCCTTTTAGCATAACCTTTGACTGTGCTACCTGTACTGTTAATAATCATGTTAATACTCAATATATAGTATTCAATCAATCAATCAATCAATCAATCAATCAATCAAATAGATTGTTATACAGTGGTTTGACCATGGACCCCCATCTGGAAATATTTTGTGCCTGGGACCCCCATACAAGGTTTGTAAATGTTTAAAAAACACTATTCCAACCCGGGGTTGGCAACCCCCCTAAAGACCCCTGGGGTGTCCCTGGCAACTTTGAGAACTGTAGTCAACATGCACAATTAACAAACAGACGTTTTTGTCCACACTTCCCCATTTCAAACTAAGAAACGATGTGAGGTCATTTGAGAGATTCCTAATTGTGTGGCACTTTGCCTTTGCAACCAATGGTGGTAAGTAACTTTTGAACTATGTATATGGTAATACAACAGTGACATCTACTGGCCACAAAGTGACATTACTGGCCACAAAGGCGAATGATGGTTTCCTTCTCCCTCAAGTCTATCACTCTAATAAGGGAATGGTTTGATATATGGAAATTCTCAACATTTAAGGACTATTCTGTGGTTTTCATACCAAGAGTTGTTTAGTCTGTTCACAACAATGTTTTCAGATAGCCTCCGGCCCCCTGTAAAGCTCAAACCCCATGACATTAAACACCAAAACACAAACCAAACCAATTTAAGCTCAAAAACACACCAAACCACATCCAACCTTAGGCCTGATTTATACTTGTTGTGCAGTAAGACAAAAATAGCCGTTCTACCAGCTCGCTTGTAGATTGCCTATTTTCAAAATGATTGGGCACATTTTTTATTTTAATCTTTCCGATTTCGACCTACAATCATCATCATCATCCGTTTTTACGTCTGCAGACTCCCGTCCAGGACATGACCAAAATAGACATGCCACAGTGGTGGGAAAAGTACTCAAATGTTTTACTTAAGTAAAAGTACCAATACTGCAATATAGTAATACTTTGTTACAAGTAAAAGTCCAGAATTTAAAATGTACTTGAGTAAAAGTACAAAAGTATTGGCATCAAAATGTAGGCCTACTTAAAGTAGGACCAAAATTAAAAGTACTAAAATGTTTGAAAATAGCAGATCTACAAGCTCATGATGCCACCGTTGTGAGCTTGTAGATCGGCTATTTTCAAATAGCCTATGTATAAAATAGGGCTAAAGTGGTTAATGTATGTTTCATAATATCATCATTTATATCTGAAAAGTAAAGTAACTAAAGTTTACAAATAACTGTAGTGGAGTAAAAGTACAATATTTGCCTCTGAGATGTAGTGCAGTAGAAGTAAAAGTACAGAAAATGGGAAATGCTCCAGTAAAGTAAACAAAATCCTCAAAAGTGTACTTATAAGTACAGTACTTGAGTAAATGTACTTGGTTACTTTACACCACTGTCTGCAGACTCCCGTCCAGGACATGGCCAAAAACATATGCCAGGTTCAAAGTGGTTGAAGGAGAAACACAAAAAGACATGGAAATTGGCAAATCAAAGATTTAATCTTTCCATACTGTAAATTCATCACAATTCAGTAAGAACACGTTTGATTAGAAAAGTTAAAGCATCTTTTTTTCTTCTTCTTCTTTTGATCCTTGATATGAAAAAGGAGCATACAGCATTTTACTAAACAGGCACCTTGTTTCTTTTCAGATTCACGCAGCAGATCATTACAGCCATATTCACACAACAGTAGATTAGAGATTAGACAATGTGGCCAAGGTCAGCCTACTGTCGCAATCACAAAGCAAACGGTGTAGCATGGTGGATAATGCGTCCGAGAGCGGCACCTTGTGGCTGCAAAGTGGAACACAAGCTACTGCATGTTAGGTCAGATTGATATAATGTAAAAAGCTTCATTGATCTATCTATGAGAATTGACTAAACATGAAGTCGCTGAATCCTGATAACAGGGCCAGAGATGAGCAAAAATACATACAAAAGTATCTTGTCTTGACAAATACTCCCAGAACTGTATCAAAATACAATACAAAATGCCAATGCCAAAGAAGGTATTTAATTAAAATACAGGTATTTTATATTTCCAAAATATAGAAAATTGCAATGAATGGCAAGATGACCTGATACACACCAATTACTGTTTTGTAATGTAACACTACCTTACACAGGGCCGCTAAGATTAGATTTAGCTCACAACGCGTCCCATTGAGACCTGTTGTTGTTGTTGTTGTGAGCTTGTAGATCTTTGAAAATCTTTGAAAAGGTTAGCCTATCATGACATGATGCCCAAAATAGGGACACCAGGTTAAAAGTGGTTAAGTAACTTTCTGGTTCTCACATTGAAATGACCAAATTATTAACTTATCACTATTGCTTCAAAGCTCTTTGGGGGAGATGTTAACTGTAATTTCATGATATTGTGTGTTCATTTACATTTTAACCCAAAGTATTTTGTATATTTTGAAAATACAACAACAATGTTCTCATTAGTATGTCATTGAAAGTGACATTTCTTCAGGCCTGTCAAATACACAAATGACAAAATACTCAAAAGTTATGGAAAAACCTATCTCAAATACATATAGTATCAGGTATACTGCCCATCTCTGAGCATGGCTGCGCTAGTTTCTTCCTGCACCATTTCTCGTCATGATCATTCCATTGATGCCCTCCCTTTCTGTAAGGCCTATCATGTCTTTCGACATGTACAGTCGAGCACTTCCAGACTACTGAGTCGCAGACGCTGATAATAAAGCTTGTCGTTAATGTTAACAGTAAAATCCTCAGTACTAATTTAAAGGGATAGTTCACCAAAAAAATACTTTCTTTCTATCTATTAGTCACCCCATGGAGACTTGAATTCATGGATATAATTTTTTGATTTTGTCGCATTCTTAAGCCAATAATTTGATGACCAGCGGACCGGTAGGCAGCGGTTCCGGTAGGAGACACAAAGGACACTCTTTGCGTCTCCTACAGGAACCGCTGCCGGTCACCAAATTATTGGCTTAGGAATGCAACAAAAACTAAAGACTATCCATGAATTCAAGTCTCCATGGGGTGACTAATCGATAGAAAGAAAGTAATTTAACCCAGAGAATGCACAAATGGAACAAATGGAACAGTAAGGGTCCATTTAGTTCCATTTGTACACTCTTCTTCTTTTGACTAATTCCCATCAGCGGTTCGCCACAGCGGATCATCCGTTTCCATCTGCTTCTGTTCTCTGCGTCTTCCTCGGTCAATCCAGCCACCTGCATGTCCTCTCTCACCACATCCATAAACCTCCTTTTTGGCCTTCCATTTGTACATTCTCTGAGCTAAAAATGGATGCGTTCACACTGAGGATTTCCCTGTGCAGAGCCATTTGGCAGTACATTATCTCACATCCGTACACTGCCTCTGAATTGCGATAGGTCCAATTCATTGATTCATTGATGGTGTGAGCCAACACGGTACGGTAGAACCTATAGTGGAGTGGATCAGTTCCCCCGAATCTCGACTCCATGCCCTCAGAAGATCATAGGTCAAACAACAGATTCAAATTGCTTCCATTGTGCGAAATAGGCTTTCCTATTATTCAACCATTTCCTTTTACTCAGAAAACAGAGTAAAACCACCCTGAGAAGAGGCGTTTTAAAGCATATCGGTTCTCCTGTCATTTAGGGGCCAACCGTTAATAGTTACATTAATATGCTCTACTCTTTGTTCCTTCTCTCTCCCAATAATAAAAAAAAAAGATTCAAACACCAAATCTGTGAATAACTGTTGACATTTGTGAACGGATTTGATAGAATGTGCGATCTTTCAGTCATTTTTTCTATTTTTATAAAGGGGATTGTGAATTAATTATGAAAGTTCAGATTGTACGCTTTGAAGCGATGTGCCATACATTGAAATCTGAAAATATTTCCTTGATTTGCATGATTTCATGTTTGAATACTTGTTGCACATTCTACGAGACTGACACCCAATTAATCTAAACTTGATCACTTGGCAGCTTCACCCTGATTTAAGCATTATTTGCACTTTGCTGTACGATAGCGCCGCTTACCGAAAATAACCTACTGCACTTATTTCCAGCGAAGGGACAACCTCGTCCAGCAAAGTATAAATTACACATAAACGTCAGTGAAATGACTACAGTAGCCATTAGAATATAATGAGAGCATTACGTTGCAATCAAATGTTTGTCGTTACCGCTTTTAGACAAGGTCTACAAATCACACTTTTCAGAACGTTATTAACCCAGTATTGTAAGGTTCCAAAAGACAAAGTTGTCCTTTTCAATTACGCTCTAATTTCCGTTAATCATCTTGAAAATGACAGGGAAGAGACAAACAGGGATTAAATGTTGTCAACTATGTTTTTAAAAATGTTCCCCTGGCATTGTAAAAGAGACTTGGTCTCGATGTGTATGTTCACTGGTTTAAATAAAGGTTATAATAACAAACAATAATAATAAACCTCTTTTCAAATGCCACCTCTGTCCAGTCCAGAGCCGTATAAGAGAGTTTTGACACTAGCGTCGTTGACTCCCATCGTAAGAATGGAATGCGGGAGTGCTCTGTCTCAATCTCAATGAGATAGTTCCAATGTTTGGAACTATAGCCCATAGCGGCCCGCTTTGCGGCGAGATCAAAGCGTGACGTTACTCTCTCTCTTCTACACTCTGGTCCAGTCTCCTTTCTCAGAGGACGTAGATAAGTAAGAGGTGGACCCTGTTGCATTGTGGGTCCCATGTTGTTGTTGCATGCCTCCTCTCTGGCATTCAAATGTCTACAAACAAAATTCCATTACACCTCCATGGTGAAAAAAAAAAAACAACATCCAAAAACTCAGCTGGCACTGAAATACCAGTTGCCTAGCACAGTGGTTCTCAAAGTGGGGTCCAGGGACCCCCAGGGGTCCTTGAGGGGGTTTCCATGCAGTTTAAACCTATTTTATACCTCGGCTATTCTAAAATAGACTATCGCAGACTATTGCAATGCGTTGTGAGCTTGTAGATCTGCTAGCTGCAATAAAGATCTGCTATAAATAGCAGAGCTTGTAGATCTAATGTTTTCAAAACATTTTGAAAATTTTTTTTTTTTTTTTTAAGGTTTTTACCCAGAATCAAATTTTATTCTCTTTTTACCTATATCTTCTCCCTGGCACACAATATTTTCAGATGGGGATCCGTGGGGCCAAATACTATTCATTTGGGGGGGCCCTTGACATGAAAATGTTTGAGAACTAGTATAAACCACTGGCTTAGCAAAACTATAGTAGTTTTGGATTAAACAATGGCTGCCTCAAACAAACCGTTGCCCAAACTCACTTCTAACCTATAAGGCTCTAACCTCCCCCCATTCCCTCAGGCCATCCCATTGGCCCCAGGACCCCGTCCATCAAAATAATCGTCTCTTGGGGGATTGGCTTATGCCGTGGGGGTGGTGGTGGTGGTTGTGGTGTCGGAGGAAGAGGAGGAGGAGGAGGAGGAAGAGGAGGTCGGGCGTTCGCGGCCTTCCCAGTAATTCGTGTAAACGTCTTGGAACATCTGGTAGCAGGGCAGCTGGGCGTTGAGCCGGGAGCAGATGAGGAAGGAGCCGCCCATCTTGCGGTGGAGCGAGTACGTCTCCTCGGGCGGGGGCGTCAGCCGCTGCTTGAGCATGACGGGGATGAGCTGGTGGATCCGCTCGGTGGTGGACTGAGCGCCGAAGTCGAACGGCTTCTTGGAGTCGAAGGCCTCGCCCAGGATCATCACGGCGTCCACGTGGGCGTTTGACATCGCCTGCAAACACGGGAAGACACCATAGAGTTAAAAAACAATAGAGAGGGCACCGGAAATCCCAGAGCATACTCCTAAATCACCCATTCTTCCAGGTTGGGAAATGTGACGGGCGGGGCCTATTTGGGGCTTCTGCGACATGTTTTGCGTGACGCAAAAGGTGGCGCGTTTTGCGTCACTTCCATGCGCAACTCCTTGTGCAAGCTCGTGAGTCGGGCCCATTGGTCGAAACCGTTCTCGCTTGTCCGTGACAGTGGCCCCAGGCCGTTTTAAGCTGCAGTACCTATGAATGGCCAGCATGTCCCGTTTATGCTATATGGAACTCACTCCCTCCCAGCTCACATCAAAGCTGCCCCCACCCTTGCCTCAATTTAAAACAACCCTCAAAACCCACCTCTTCAGACTTGTGTATCTAGAAAATTATTATAGGCAAGGTATATACCGTAGGCCTTCAGTGGTTAACTCGGGGAATGTAAAAATGGACCCAACTGGTCCCCTAAATTAACATTAAGGATTACACTGTGTGGTTGTTACGTGAAACAGAGAGAGAGACAGACAGACAGACAGACAGACAGACAGACAGACAGACAGACAGACAGACAGACAGACAGACAGACAGACAGACAGACAGACAGACAGACAGACAGACAGACATACCTTGGTCTCATATCCGGTGAGGAACTTCATCTCGATAGATTTCTTCAGAACACCTTCTCTGTCGCCCCTCGCAGCTGAACGAATGACCTGCAAACAAAACTGTCCAAATTACTTCCATCATCCAAATGACTTCCATTATAACATTTGAATGATATATCATACGTTAACATATAAAACCTATGTGGAGGAAAATACGTGGAGGTACTTCATTGCTCTACTGGCAGTGTACAAAGGTAATTTGATGCCGATCGGTCCAGCAGTTTGTGAGATTAGCTCCGGATACACAGACAGACAGACCAACTGACGGCTAGCCATAGACGGCCAGCCTCCTGCAGACCCACGCTGTGGGTTCCCTGGAACAACATATTTTGATGGGTGAAACCATCATACCCCAAAATTATATGTATTTGGCCGCCGACCCCCATCTCAAAATATTTTGTTCCAGGGACCCCCAGAAGCAAAGATTTGAGTTAAAAAATATCTCTTGACCGATTTGAATATTTCAAATATTCAAGAATGCTGTCAGTGTGCACAAGAAATAAGACACTTCTAATGAGCCTGGTATTATGTGAGATCATCTGCGGACTGACAGCCACTCCTCACCTCAATGTAGAGGTCTGTGAAGCTCTGGTCAAATGACCTGCTGGCTCCGAAGTCCAACAGCGCCACCTAGAGGGAATGGAAGCAATAGCCGCTTAGAATAAATGCATCAACTAACATGCATCAAACATACAGTACCTGATGATAGTTTATCCACTAACATGCATCTAACATACAGTACCTAATGATAGTTTATCCACTAACATAGATCAAACATACAGTACCTGATGATAGTTTATCCACTAACATAGATCAAACATACAGTACCTGATGATAGTTTATCAACTAACATAGATCAAACATACAGTACCTGATGATAGTTTACTACAGTGACTTCAGTGGACAGACTCACCTTGTGTTGTTGTGGGTCATAGAAGAAGTTGGACCAGTTGGGGTCGGTCTGCATGAACCTGAACTCAAACAGCTCCCTCAGACACAAGAGCAGGATGTTATGACAGATCTGAGAGAGAGACACAGACAGACACACAGAGAGAGAGAGAGAGAGAGAGAGAGTGAGTTATCTTAATATAAAAAGAACCACCGTTTGATGAGATTAGGCTCTCAGACCCAAATCTTTGAGTAATTGTTGGATACGGATTTTGTCCACAATTCCATGCTGTGTTGATGTTGGTACCATAGGAGAGATCAAACTAACAATTCTTTAATTAAGTAATGCAGATGTTTAACAATAATTTAACTCTTGAGAGCATAGAATGAAACCAAATGGACCCGTAAGGGTCCATTTGGTTTCATTTTACGCTCTCAAGAGTTATAGCTCTCAATAGCTCTCAATATAAGGGTCCATTTGGTTACCAACTCTCCCTTATTTAGCTGGGGACCACCTGGAAACCCCTGAAGGACCACTAGTGGTCCCCGGACCACTGGTTGAGAACCACTGCTCTATACCTACCTACCCATATATCTACCTGCCAACATACCATCCATCCATTCATCCATCCATCCAGTCGTTCTATCTTACCTCGTTCTTCACTTCCTGGGAGAGGCCATCAGCCTGCTCCAGTGGGAACCCATGGACCAGCTCTGTGGTCAGGACATGTTTGCTGCTCAGCTCGTCTACCACCTCGGGTACGTAGAAGAACGGATGGTCTTTCAGCAGCTCCCTGGAACACCACACATAATAATAACACTCTGGATTAGACACCGTGTACACGCCGGGTCTAGACCTATAAGCCTGAATATATAGGTCTAGTAAAATGTGTAATCGTGACAGCCCCATGCATGAAACCCATGTTGTGATTGGTCTGAAAAGACATAGAGACATAAATAATAATGTCTCTACTAACTTAAATAAATAAATAAATAGTGACAATAATAAATAAATATAGAGAAACAGACTGTCCATACAGTACATACAGTACTGTCTATCTTTAGCAGGTCGGCAATAAAATGCTCTAGCCATGGATCAAGACATCTAGCCACAAGCAAGGAGAAAGCTAAGTATAGACTAGAGGGCACACGTGTCTGTGAGTGTGTGTGTGTGTGTGTGTGGCTCATGCATGAGTGTGTACGCATGAGTGTGTACATGTGTGTAAGTTTGTGTGTGTGATACTTGATACAGTGTCAAATGTTTGGGTTTGAGTGTGTCTGTGAGAGTGAGTAATAATTAAAAAAAAATTATGTTACCCATGTTTACAATGAATATAAATGTATTCAGGAACCATTGTTATAAACATTATAACATTCTCTATATTTTGCATAGACAGCTACAAGAGTGTTCTGCGACTCTTTTATGTTTTACGTGTCTTTACCGTTGGGCCGGCACCTCTAAAAAGGACTGGTGTGTGTTGCACCCCTGTGAACTGTAATGAGACTTACCTGAACTTCTTGGCACACTGGGCCTCTCTGATGTAATCACACTCCAACTCCAACTCCTTCCTCATCACTTCTATGAGATGCTCTGGAAACAGACCTGCATACCGGGGTGGACAGTAAAGAATTACATTTAGTACGGTACTTAAATAAATCTTTATGTATCTATTTTAGTTGAGTATGTTTTCTTCCTTTTTTTGGGAAGCTTACAACTTCCGCTCCACTACATTTCAAAGACAAATAATTGTACTTTTGACTCCACTACATTTCTAGGGGGTCCCCAGTTAAGTCATTGATAGTGATGAACCAAATGGACCCTTATGGGTCTGTACCTCTGACTGTGTACCAATTTGAAGTTCCATTTGAACACTGCCAGTGTTGAATTAACACTGAGGGTTTTACATGGGGTCCAGAGATGAAAAGAGAACATATGAATTGTTGGGTCCGTTGCCTAATGCACAGGCAACAGTTACGGGGTTTGATATTAAAAAGGTTGAGAATCACTGATTCTGTGAATACTTCTTACGATAACTCTGCTTTGGCAAATGTAGTCGATGTTACATCGACCACAAGTGAGTGAAAGAGACAGAGGGAATGTAATTGCTCAAGAAAGACAAGAGATAACAGAGAGAAACAAAGGCTTGTGACTTATAGGGCGAGTTCTAAATAAAACACATTTAAAAAGTCTTTACCTTCGGGCAGAGCGTTGCTCATGCTCAGTACGGTCATCAGGTTGTTGACATCACTGTGGATACTCTGAGCCACACCGGGGTACTGAAGGGACAAACAGAGCAGGGAGGCAAAAAGGCAAAGTGTCACAGATAACAGCGTCACACAGATCAATAACATGGTGTGATGTGATCTGCAATTTTCTGTATTTTTGCGACGACACCAGTGTCGAACACTTAAGTGGTTAAGGTCGATTTAGTCCAAAAAATACACATTATTTGAGTCAATCTGTCGATATAAAAAAAAGAAGAGTTTCTAGATTATTTGATTAATCAGAGAAGTATTCAGCAGAATAATCGTTAATAATAATAAATAAACAATAGTTGCAGCCCTAATGTTATCATGTATGTGTAGACTGGAGCCCCAAAGGGACACACACTGTAGACAAGGGGGGGGGGGTAAACAGAGATCAGATGTGTTCTCTGTTCATCAAAAGAGATAAAATTGTAGAGGAAAATGCGTGTCTCTAATAAACATGTTTTCAGAGTAATGATTGATCAATCGAAGTAATAAATTAGTAATTAAGTGTGTTATTCTAGCTTATTCTAGCTGACCCTGAGGATTTTACTGTGTACTGATTAACAGAGGAACACAAAAACAACACTTAACCGTCAAGTGGATCTGATTAGAGCTCCTCGTTACAGGACAAAAAACATCATCCAAGTGTGTGATTAATTTGTGGCATGTGGAAAAACACTGACAGATCATGTGGCACTCTTCTCATGTACATGGACATATTTCTGTGTCTTTGTACACAAGCGTATGTGTGTCTGAATGAGCATGTGTTCGTGTGAGAAAGGAAGCGAGAAAAGCAGTCATGCCAGAAAACATCATTCATCACTTGTTTCTACTAACCACCTAGGCCTATGTTATCAGAATACACACACACACACACACACACACACACACACACCTGTATTTTCATAGCAACCTCCCGGCCATCTTTCATCCGGGCCAGGTGAACCTGTCCGATGGAGGCTGCAGCAAACGGCCGCTCTTCAAACGACTCCAGCTTGTCTCTCCAGTTAGGACCCAGGTCATTGTCCACCGCTTTCTACACAAACACAACACAACACAACACACAACCTTAACAACTTTCAATATGGCATCTTTATTTGGGGCATTTAATTGTATCCGAAAATTTGTAAGAATTCTTTTTTTAAATGCAGATCTACAAGTTTGTCCATCGGCTATTTTCACAACCTTTTGTGTGACACTGTCTATAATGATTATGGTATCATTTCAAATATAGTTTTTCTGTATTTCATTTGGGATTTAGGTCCCGAAATAACGTTTATGGCGCTGAACATTTTATGGAGATTGATTTCACCAGAATAGCCAGATTTTAATCTAACCACTTTCATCAATGATTAATCAAACCTTATTTCTAGGGCTGTACAGTACATAAGACAGATTGCTGTCTGAGGATGCAAATAAAACACAATGCTTCGCATCATGAGCTTAGAACTGAGAAGAGATTTGATGTAGAGGGAAAAATGTAGGGGACCTAGTTCAGAGCCCAGGGGGACCACGGTGAACAAAATATAGAGGGTTTAAGTGATTATAGCTCAGCCTGAAGGTTTAGACACATACATTACTCTGTCCTTTGCAAAGCACTGGGATTTCAATTTACATTTTGCTTTGTTTTGGGGCTGTTAGTCAGTAAAGGTAGACAAGACAAACAGTTAGATGAATAGACGGGAAGGACACAAAAAACAGAAGAGGAGAGGGGACGGAAATAGAACTGTACCAGCATCTGTTTGATAGGCATGAAGTCGGCACTCTGCCTGACTCGCTCGAAGATCTTGGCGAGCTGGGGGTTGATGAAGGCATCGTCTGGAACACACACAAACACAACTGGGTTTGTCTCCAAACTCAAAACGAATGTCTTAAAATAAAGTTCTTAAAGTAGTCCCCGACCGCTCACTGACTGTTACAAATAACTATTAGAGGCATGCCTTTGCTCAAAGGCACATGATTTGAGGTCAACGGCGTTCAGAACCATTTAAGAAATTCATCAGGAGAATTCAGTCGACGCAGAGCCTCCACTTTGTGTCTTTGCATGAGCGGCTTTAACCTTCAGGAAAATGGATCTCTTTCATGGGCTACAGGCAGTAGAAAAGCTATTTGGGCAACACTGAAACATTCTAACTTGTATAAAATAGAGCAGTGATTCTCAAACCTTTTAATTTCAAGGACTCCCATGACTCTGAGAGTGTACACATTGAACCAAAAGGAACCGTAAGGGGCCATTTGGTTCCATTTGTAGACTATCAGAGTTACAGACCTTTAGTTAAGGGTCCACTTTGAATCCCCTCAAGGAACCCAGAGGGTCCTTGGACCCCACTTTGAGAACCACTGAAATGGTTCCAGAAAATGTTGGGAAAACCACCACCGTAGACAACTTTACCAAACCGGGTCAAGAAGGGTATCCCATCAGAGTATCCTATCGCGTCAAAGGTCAAAAGACAACCAGCCGAGGTGGAAAAACAGTAATAAACAAAAACGTAACCGATGACATGTTTACGACCGTTGCTCCACCGCCATCTACTGTATCTGTGATATAAGTGGTAACTTAATTACTCACAGGCAGCTGTCATGTGCATATGTGCTGTTTACGCTGGATGCTGCAACTTGAGCACAGAACATGGCATGTTCTGGAGTTGTAAACAAGTTACACAAAAAAATGTATTAAGGTATTATATAAGAAATTATATAATACTAGAGAGGGTTAAATGATTGGCTTTGATGGAATCTTAGATTATGTGTAGTTCTATTTGATGCAGAAACACAACATCATTGCTTTGACGCAAGTAACATTAACGAGAGTCAACGAGCGTCAGCTGGACAGTGACATACACACAAAGCCTTTGAATATGCCTGAAGATATGACAGTGTTTACTGGGATTATGGTAAGCTTACATTTCATCACTAACACCATCGAGTAAAAACTCCTGTAACTTTAACCAGTAAAAAAATGTATACAAAATAAACAAATACATTTCCATCGATTTTGGGAAATTGTGAATCGATTTTGAATCGTTGAAAATAAGAATCACGATTTTTACATGATTCGATTTTTTTCAACACCCCTAATTCTCACCATTTCCTTTTTTTTATAATCGTTAATTCATCATTATCGAGGCAAAGGAAAATAACAGTGACATTGATTTAAAGTCATTTCGCCCAGCCCCTGGTCTACAACGCACTTTTCCTGTCAGTCTGCCTTGCTGTGTTCTCTCTCTCTGTGTGTGTGCGTGTGCGTGTGCGTGCGTGTGCGTGTGTGTGTATGCGTGTCTCACCTTGTATGCTGAGCATCTGGCCCAGTTTGAGTGCGGCTCCTCTGACTTTACACAGTGTGCTGACGATGCGCTCTGCGTTGGCCTCCGACAGGAAGGGGCTGGAGTCCGTTATGGCCTTCTTGCCGTTCTCACCTGCACCTGCAACCACAAACAAACCCGCATATGCTTAACAACACAAACTGTTAAGGCAAGAAAACCCATTTTTCCACAGCCTAGTATAAGGAATTAAACTAATTCATAGCACGGCACGCTTTGCCTTGCGCTTCGTCAGGTGCTACAGTATATATAAAAGGCGTTGTGCTATAAAGTTTGATGAAGCCTTAAAAAGTAAAGTCGTCCATCTGCTTTTTGAGTGTTGCGCTGGTCCCTTCCTGACTACCTGTGGAAGCTTACATGTTTATATATATACACTATATATGTTAGTAGGTCATCAGCCACTCTGTTAAACTCTGTCTGGTGCTGCCTTTGAAGTTCAAAACAGCAGTAAGAGATTTACACACACAAATAGACACTTGCCTAGGCAACTCAGTTACAATGCAACTGATGTGCTTGCGCACACAGACACACACACAGCAGATTTACCAGTTTGCTGGGTCACAGCTGTGTTTTGGGGATTAGTGGGCTCATACATGACTCCTTGTTTATTTAAGAGGTTATCAGGTTACTGGCACAGTTCCTCATACTTATGACATAATCTATGACATATGATATGACTCCGTATTTGGGTAAGTTTCAGGCCGATTTGAGCGCATACACTGACTGACTGTTGTTCACATAAATACACTCACAGTAACTTCTCTTCTGTATAACCGTAACAGCCTGATCACCTGGGCCCAAGAGTTCAAAACTCCCAAAACATTATTGGGAGCACTTTGATATAGAATCTGTGATCATAGAATTATCTAAGCAAACATTATGTCTAAAAGAAATATAAGTTTGATTAATCAAATAATATCTGATCCCAAAATCCAAATCTTTGATCCATTTGGATAGGGACTAAAAGTTTTGAACTCTTGGGCCTAGATCTCTATATATATGACCGTCTGCTTTTGTACCGTGTACTGTAATTTCAGCAGGAGCAGTGTAGAATGAAACATGAGGGAGTGTGTGGATGTTTATGTGTTACCTGTTGTCTCAGAGGACCTCATGCTCTGCTTGGCTACTTCTGCCAAGGCTCCGAAACCCAAGCCGACGGCAAGACCTAGGACACACACACACAAATACTTTAGGACATTTTACTATAATATTTATGTGTTGTATGTGTTGTATGTCTTAAACTTATATTTTTTACTTCTACAGTAACAAAATGGTAAACTTCGACATCAAAACAACATTGATCAATATCTTTTCCAAAATAGCAGATTTGCAAGCTCACAACTTGAGCTTGTAGATCAGGTACTTTCGCAATTCTCACTCACGCCTGTATTTACTTAAGTGGTTAAGTAAGCAAATGTGATGATAGGCCCTGCATAGGTATGCTGAGAGAAACCTGTTGATGCACGTAGGGTGGTGCATGCACGGTGCCGGTGCGTGCACAGTGCATGCTATAAAAGAAAAGCGTGCGTTTGTACGATTGAGTGTAGCCTAACGAGTAAAGAGTGAGCGAGAGAGGGAAGACGGATGGACATGAGAAATGTGACAGAGAGATGGTGTGCATTTGTGTGTGTGTGTGTGTGTGTGTGTGTGTGTGTGTGTGTGTGTGTGTGTGTGTGTGTGTGTGTGTGTGTGTGTGACCCTCCCAGCCCCCCTCCATCTTATGTAACACTACATTAGGTAACGGTTACTCAGCCAGCATCTGAAATGTCAGTGTCAACAATGAGATGCTGAAGTACACAGAGGCAGAGACACTGTATGTGTGCGTGCGCGCATGCATGCATTACCGCATTAGCCGAGCTGGTCAACATCTACCCATCACAGGGAGAAAGACTTATAGCTGCTACCTTATGTAAATTAAGTTTTGTTAGTTGCTAGTTATACTTTGCAGATATACGGTGTGTTGGTTTGCGTGAATGTTGGTTTGCGTGTGTGTGTATATGTGTGTGTGTGTGTGTGTGTGTGTGTGTGCGTGTGACTGTATACTAAAGACAGATCACTCAGGCTCCACGTGGGAGACGAGACTCCCTTTTTCCCCCATAAACTTAACTTAAATTACCCCGCCAAAGTTTAAGAAACGTTTAATAATAATAGCTCAAATTTATATAGCGCTTTTCTAAGTACCCAAAGTCGATTTACATCTTATACGACAACAGCCAAAAAGTTTACCTAAGTATGGAAACATTTGTTTAGAAGCCAGTCAGAGATATGGAACATCTCCATCAAGGCAAGATCCATCAAAAAAAATTACCACACCTGACCTCGAACCGCAAGTGAGGAATGCAAAACAAGTTAAGACATTCAGGCGTCGACTAATTACCAGCAGGAGTTAGAAATCAAATGGAGATTCTGCTGCGCAAACATGGCCAGATGCACATTCCCCCCTCACAGACCACCTGACTGACCTTTTCTTCACTGACATTTTGTTGCTGTCGGGCAGAAACCTCTCATCTCCATAGTTTTTTTTCCCCGTAAATTAATGCCCTACTTGATCACACTACACAAAAGTATCAAAAGTAGCAGATCCACAAGCTCGAAACGACGCATTTTGATCTGCTACTTGAAAAGTAACAGTTTTGGATAAATGAGTTCTCAACCCGACAAATACAGATCGCAGCTAATTAGAGTGAAGGATGATCTCTGCGTTGCCATGGACAACATCAAGACAAGAACACAAATAACATCATGTCCAACCATGTCATAAAAACCAGTAAGTTGTAATATTACTCTTTTCAAACAGCCTGTTTAAGAAAATGTACCTACAGTATATTAAAGCCCTAATTTGTAACTAATATAGCTGGTTTTGCCATTGTATTTATTGTTATGAGTATTGCAGCTCTGTAGGTGTGCACGAGCGTGTTTTTTCAATGCGTGTATGCGGTTTGATCGATGAGTTCTGAAGGAGGGGAGTAACGTGACTTGGCCAATATGTTTTTTAGCGGTTGAGACTGAGAGCCAAAAAGGATGAGAAAACTGGTTAAGACAGCATGTTGTTTAGACAGATGCAAGGTTTGGTTTACCCTGGATCCTAGTTTATCTGAGACCATACATTATTTATTCTGTCGTTGATTGACTATGGTTAATGTAATTTACTCTAATTTCTCACTTACATTGTGTACACTGTACATTGTGCCCAATTACATGTATATCTTGAAATTGCACAAGGTTAGTTACCACGTGGAGTCTACAACGTCCACATTCCGTCACCGTCAACACGGTACGCAAAAAGGGTGTGAGAGAGAGAGAGAGACAGAGAGAGAGAAACAGAGAGAGAGACACAGAGAGACAGAGAGGCAGAGGGCTAGAGAGAAACAGTTCAGACAGATGACACCCACCATAAATAACCTGATCTCAACATGAGGGGGGCGGGGAATGCCAATCCCCCAGCCAATCACACGTCAGTGTGTTCTGTCTGTGGAATCCTTGACTTGTATTTTTGTCTGACTCAGCACAGGTGTCTGCCATCAATCACACGCCATGACCAGGTGATTATGGCTGGATGGGACTGAAGGATATATACTGTATACACAGTATAGTGTCTCTGCAATGAGCTTGAATGGATTTTGATGCTTTTTTCATGCGATCAGAATCAATTGGAGACATGGTTGACTTTGAATGCTATATTTATGTGAGAGCCGCTGCTCTACAATAAACTCTGGATTGGTAATAAACTATTAAAATTGTTAACTAAACTCTATATAGAGTAATGCAGCTATAATATATAGTCCTATTAAATGGGGCTATACTGTAGATTGGGCAAAATATAATACATTTGATATTGTTTCAAAATATTTTGGTCCACAAAATCAGCTAGATTAGCTAAATAACTTCACAGCGACAAACATATAAACCGCTGTAACGTTGCTGTCACTATGGCCACGAAGTGGCTTCAAACTTAGTGGGCGTTATTATGTTAAATAACCGTTAATTATAGATCAGGGGGGGTGGGAGCCCCAAAATGTAGTGATAAACAGAGGAAGATTTTGTGGAAACAGTTCTTAACAGCACGCCAGTAACACCGTCGCTTTAATCCCTCAAGAGGAACTTGTTTTTGAACAGGTTGCTATTGGATTACTTTACTGTCTTTAGACACGGACACAAGCACTTTGTAACTGTGTCACCTAACACTGCCAGGAGAGAGAAGGGTATAGTGAGCTGTCATCACCCCCCCCACTCCACACAGTCATTCTCTGCCATGACCTTAACCACTACAAACATGTAGTGCCACGCAGTCGATAAAGCCTTCATTTATACTTTATCTGCAATAAAACTTTAAGTTGAGGCAAGCGGTCTGTGTCTGTGGGTCAGCCTGTGGCGGGCGCAACACCTGTCGAAGACCAAATAGTTTCGGTCAAAACGTGGTGTGTGTTTTGCACGGTAAAATATATTTCGGAGCATAACGCTGTTGTGTAGACCCTTTCTTTTTGGCCGCACAGGTATGCTGGACATGCCGACATCAGCGCCAATATGCTCATATACAGCATGGACATGTCTGACAGTGCACAAGCCAGCGTTGTTGTTGGGTAATGGGTGACCGGCGGTCAGCACAAATCACCGTCGCTACCGGTGTGTGTGAGACTATTTCGGGGCAACACCTGCCATTCTTAATGTACACAGAAAACGCCCACACACAGGTTGCAAGGCCAGCCATTGGGGTCAAACAGAAGATTAACCAACCTGCGTAATCTGTGAGCAGCACAAACCCACACCAGGATTAGAACTCAGCCCAGAGCTCACTGCTCTCTGGTTCTAACGTCTCTCCTTGTCTGGCATCTCTGTTCATCTCTCTCTGTCTGCGTCTCAAGTTCTTGTTTTGTCTTTTTGGGTCTACAGCCGTGGTTCTCAAAGTGCGGTCCACGGACCCTCAGGGTTCTTTGAGGGGGTTCTAAATGGACCCTAACATGTCTGTCACTTTTGAGAGTTATGGGGTCGTGGAAATTAAAAGGTTTGAGAGAGCCACTGGTCTATAGGAAGGCCAACGCCATGAGGCAGCTTAATTGTCTGGATTCAGTTAATCTAATCTATGCGGTAAAGAACAATCCCTTTCCAGTATGTCTGCATAATTCTCAAGAAGAGTTGTGTTAATGTTGTTGTTGTTGAGTGGACAGAGCAGACAGACCTTGGTACAAGCCTATAACAACAGAATAACATCAAGGGCAGACGGTTCCAGGATTAGGCGTTAACGTATAGGGTCAGAAATGACCTGAGGATTATAAGGTTAAAGTTGGAGTGCCGCAGACATATCATTTCCTCCTAGATGATGAGCCTTGGGTGTTACTGTTATACGGTGTATATACCGATTTCTTAAAAAAATGTATTTCTGCAGACACAACAGCTCATTAAATGAATGATGGTTTTGTCTTTGCCCAACTTGCATCCCCTTCCCTCTGACCGTCTCATCAAAGTGCCACATTATCTTGACTACTTTATAACATCCTGGTTGTTGAGGTGCATTCACATCAGGAGCAACTTGATTATTTTGAGTGGCATGACTCGACTTTAGGGCACTTTTCATGACCTACTTGGGGTTTTGTGTGCACCCCAGTTTTTAGGTTTCTTGACTCAATATTTAGATATTTCATAACAAACCTGTCTTCAACAAATGTTGTGTACATACAGTAAGTGTATGCAGTTAGTACAGGAGTTTTCAACAGGTGGTCCTCTGACTTTTTTTTTTTTTTTTACATTTTGCAAATACGTACAGTATCTCTTTGAGAGTGGTTTTCCACACCAGCATACCTGAAGAATAAGTGCAGGGAGCAGGAATTTTATCAAGAATTTTGTCAAGAATAAACAACCTCTGTGCAACTCCCAAAAAAAAAAAACCTAAGCTTAGCCCACATACCATAGTATACAGCGCTATTGACCATATTCACACGGCGGCCATATTGCCATTAAGTCAATGAAATGCCACCCCAGTTGCCACCCCAGTTGCCACAGCAACGCAATGTTAAATTCCAAAATGGCCGCCGTGTGAATATGGACTATAATTGTTGTTGTTTCCAGGCTCAGACACAGCAGAGGGAAATGTGTGTTTTGCGAAATATCCTTCGGGTGGAAACCTCATAATGTCCAAAACGTTTCACTTTTCAGGATTCAAATCGAAAATTAGCAAAAAGGAGCAGATCTACAAGCTCAAAACTCTACTGCTACTTTTGATGCTTTTGTGTGACGCTGTAGCCTGATCAAATAGGGCGTTCATTTACGGGAAAATACAAAAAGGTTGATAAGATAAGAGGTTTCTGCCTGACAGCAACGCCTTGCTAGTGTGGACAGGCAGGAGAGCAGAGAGAGAGGTGTGGTTTCACACTGGTAGACCAGCATGTTCAATACAGATACAGACAAACACACAAGACAACCATGAGCACCATCTGTCAGACCCTGCAGACAGACAGACAGACAGACAGACAGACAGACAGACAGACAGGTTGTTTACCTCCAAAGTTCACCAGTCTTCCGAATCGTGTGACGGGCACTTTCCTCTCTCTGGCTCTCTCGCTTAACTGGAGAAGACAGAGAGGACATATTTAAAATACTTTTCTATGAACATGTACAGTGGTGTGAACAAAGGCGCTTTGTGTGTGTGTGTGTGTGTGTGTGTGTGTGTGTGTGTGTGTGTGTGTGTGTGTGTGTGTGTGTGTGTGTGTGTGTGTGTGTGTGTGTGTGTGTGTGTGTGTGTGTGTGTGTGTGTGTGTGTGTGTGTGTGTGTGTGTGGATAATTGGTATTACATAACCTTATAAAATGAGGCAATAGAATAAGCTATAAAGTATGAATGATTCATTTGATCTGGCAAGAGAGCATGTTTCTCAGCAGAAAGAGAGAGAGAGAGACATCTGTGGTCTTTAAATCAAGTTTAACAGAATACAATATTTCATATAAAAAATAGATAGTTTTTTTATAATAAAGAATATTCTAACTACATTTTGGGCCAATTTTGACAGCCCTAGTTTGTGTGTGCGTGTGCGTGTGCGTGTGTGTGTGTGTTTGTGTGCAACCATACCATCTGTTTGTGCGGTTTGCTGGTGTCCCTCTTGCCCTGTCTGGCCTTCTCCAAGTCAGCGGCGGTCAGCCCCCCCACCGTAGGGTCCTGATGGTACTGCCTGACCATGTCCCAGTAGTAGGGCTGTCTGAGAACATGCCTGCTCAGATCGTGGTGGAAGACATTCTGGTTGCCAAGGAGACGCCTGGCAGGATCAGAATACAGTTAGTTCATCTGCATTAAACTGAAAGCAAAACAAAACCGGTGGATCTAACATTGTGAGCTTGTAGATCGGCTATTTTCGAACAATTTTTGACAAATCTTCTATGGGGGGTGGCTAGCACAATATGTTTTCCGATGGGGGTCCACGGGCCACATCCATATCAATATGGGGGTCCTTGACATGAAAAGGTTTGAGAACCGTTTTATTCTAGTCTGGGATCAACTCCTTTGGTAGTTTTCTGCTCCGGGTCTAGTGAGAATCAGCGGATACCGATATAGCCTGGGCTGTAAATGTTGTCATTTTAGGGGCATATTTGGTGTTGTCCATTTTTTTAGTGCACAAAGGCCAAATGCCAGAGGCCATCAAATAAAAAAAGATTTTAGTCCATTGAAATAATTAATTGAATTTAATGTGTAGACTATCTGCACCATGGCCTCAGGGCAGGCCATTTTTTTGAGAGGCACAAGGCCAGACTGAGGGGCAACGACGGCCATGGCCTTCGTGGCCTCCCTGAAATTCCTGCCCTGGGGCTCCCGAAAATAGTGGTAGGGCCTACTCATAAACCTCTGAAATCTTATGCATCCAGCAAGTTTCTTCAAATACATCTTGGTCTAGCAACATCATTTGGTGTGTCCATGTTTTATTCTAACTCGTAGTGACAGGAGACACCAGGCTATTCTATTCAGCATTCATGTGGGGAATAATGACATTGCGGTGCCCAACCGGCAACCAGATACGGCTATCAGTTGAGGACAATTTCCCCAACTAATATCCGTATCCCGCCCCGAGACAGGATCACACAAGCCGGTTCGGAAAGAAAACCAGGCTTTCCGCCTGGTTTTTTATTTAATAACTCAAAGAAATTCCATAAATTATATATTGTTTAAAAACCTTTGAAGCAGTAGTGAAAATAGCAGATCTACACGCTCACAGATCGGCTATTTTCACTAGTTTGCGGGAGACGTTTTGGGGTCTCAGGCCAAAACCACTGGCCCAAGAGCATATTACAGACAGTGAAAGAGACAGTCGAGAAAGTAGTTTCTATACCTGGGGTCCTGGTGGTAGGACCTGGTCTGTCCGGTGAACTGTGAGCTGGGATCTTTGTAGCCCTCGAACAACGACTTATTCCCGCTTCCTCCCGCGAACGCTGTGTGGTCGACCACTTCCTCGCCGCTCATCATCCCTTCCTGCTCCCTGATCTGGGCCATCATCTCCGGGTCTACCTGTGGGAAGTCTTCGAATTCCGAGTCGAATTCCGACGACGTTTGCTGCTGCTGCTGCTGACCAGTCAGCCCCTGGTAAAACAAACACACACACACGTCACACGCACTCTTCAACAAGTAGTCATAGGACTTGTGTCTTTCTTTGGATTTCTTTGTCTATTAAAAAATAGCAGATCTACAAGGTCATAGCGCTGCACCGAGTGCCGCACTATGAGCTTGTAGATCTGCTATTTTTTGAAAAAAAGTGTGTGCAAATTTTTTTTTTTTACTCAAAGCTTTGTTTCTGGGGATTCTACAAATGTTTTCCAAAATAGTTTTTTGAGTCAGTGGTTCTCAAACTTTATCATGATTGTCAAGGACCCCCAAAATTACATGTATTTGGTCACGGACCCCCCCCCCCCCCCCCCATCTCAAAATATTTGGTTCCAGGGACCCCACAGTAGCAAAGATTTGAGTTAAAAATGTTCGCTTTAAAATAATATATATATATATATATATATTCACACATTTTCAGTTTTTCAAAAATAGCAGTTCTACAAGCTCATGAGTGCCACGCTATGAGCTTGTATATCTGCTATTTTTGAATAGCCAAAGCATAAAATAATGCTTTTTATGTAATAATATATTTTTTACCAAATTCAACTTGATAAATACATTTAAACATTTTCAGAAATTGTGAAAATAGCCGATTTTGCTGCCATTTTCACCATTTTCGTGTGACAACTTATGTGGTTAAATGTCCTCGATTAAAACAATTCTCACAAACACACACACACACACACCTGCATCGTCATCATAGCAGCGGCGATGCCTTGCTCAGCAGTCATTTGGAGTTGTTCAGCCACTGCACCAACCGCTGGGATCCCTGTGATAGAGAGAATAGAACACTTTACTTCAAGGTCCCATCTGTAATGCATTATATTATATATATATTATAATGCACTCATAACACTGGATTCTAACTGGATGTCGTTTCACATTCTCTACCAATTTAACCCATTGAGACCTGAAGCCGATTCTAAATGTCTCCTAAATCTCAACAGTATTCTGAAAAACGTATGTTTCTATATCAGTGGTGCTCAATCTTTTTCATGTCAAGGACCCCCAAAATTATATGTATTTGGCCGTGGACCCCCATCAAAATATTTTGTTCCAGGGACCCCCAAAAGCAACGATTTGAGTTAAAAATATACTTTAAAAATATATATATTCAAAGATTTGCACACATTTTCACGATTTTTCTAAAATAGCAGATCTACAAGCTCATAGCGCGGCACCGAGTGCCGCGCTATGAGCTTGTAGATCTGCTATTTTTGAATAGCCAAAGTGTAAAATAATGCTTTTTAGCTCAAGTCTAAAAATTACACAGTTCCAGGTCTTAATGGGTTAAAGACATTTTAGGGTGTGTTCGGATATGCGCACCAGGAGCGCACTCACGCATTGGTTTGTATTGGACCAGTGCGCTCGGTGCCTTATATCCGAACGCACCCTTAATAGAGGGGAGTAAGAGTGTGATTTTTAAATGCCAGCGGTCCGTACTGTACCTGTGCCACTGCGCAGGGCGTTGGCCTGAGTCTCCATGAGCGCCTGGCTCACCTTGGCCAGACCTCGCATCACTAAAACCATGTCACCTGCCATTATAGACTGCAGAGAGAGGGAGAGAGGGAGAGTTAAGAGAGATATTCATTCAATATTTTTTTTATTCCTTATCTTGTCTCTATTATTTTGTTCTCAATATGTATTATTACTATTATTGTGTATCAAACTGTATATGTCAGTAATGCTTTGGCAATGAGAACGCTTGTCATGCCAATACAGCATAATGAAAACAAATTGAGACACAGAGAGAGAGAGAGACAGAGACACAGAGAGAAAGAGAGAGAGATAGACAGAGACAGAGAGACACAGAGATAGAGAGAGAGAGAGAGAGATAGAGAGATAGAGAGATAGAGAGAGAGAGCGATAGAGAGAGAGATAGAGATATAGAGAGATTGAGAGAGAGATAGATTTCATCATCAATAATATATTAACTTGCTATAACACAGTAGGCCTGTAGGTAGAGAAAGACATGTTGCATGCAGACAATGGCAAGGAGAAAAATGGGAGGGGGGGAGGGGCTGGAGTCAAATATCTTAATCAGTAACATGGTGCAACCTAGCATGAAATACCTGAGAGAGAGAGAGAGAGAGAATGATAAAGCCTCATTTATACTTTGTCACTTAACAAAAATGACGCGTAGCTTGTGAGTTAGTTCAGGCAGATGGAGAGGTTTACAGTACGTGGTACACCATTATGCGGGTGATTCATTATGTGACGTGTCAAACAGCTGACACTGACGTGTCAAGCAGCTGACCAATTTGGCGCTCTATTTAAGACCCCCCCCCCCCCCCCATTCACTGTTGTTGTTCCTCTCACTGTCACTGAAGGTTGGGATGTTTTCTTTTCTTTTTTTTGCACCCACCACCACCCCCACCACAGCACCACCAGTGGGTTCTGCTTTCCCTATGGCAGTGGTTCCCAAACTGCTAATTATTTGGGGGGGTATAATATACAGTATAAGTGTGTACAGGGTGTCTGCACATTTATAAAGTTACAATTTAATGAATTTTAAGACCTTTTTAATAACAAATTGGCCAAATTGTCAAATATTACGTAAGCAAACGTTGTGAAAATAGCCGATCTACAAGCTACAAGCTTGTGAGCTTGTAGATCGGCTTTTTCACAATATTTATCTGTGGAACCGGGTCAAACTAAATGTAATGCTTATAATTCCAAGTGCTTGTCAGGGTGGGGGGTCCTCCCCAGTTCAAATATGATTATTTTGGGGGGCTGAAAAGTTTGGGAACCCTTGACCTATGGGTTCTGTTTTCCCTTGGGGGGGTTTGTTTTATATGTATAAATCTAATAACACATAGCAGAGCCTGGACGCCAAAATCAAATATATTGTAGTACCACTTGGTTCTTACATTCTAAAATAGAATATCCTCATCACATCATCTAGTCAGACAGCGTGAGGACAGAGAACAAGAGGCTTCAAATACAGGTGTTCCTGTAGATTTGCAGGCCATATGAAATAATGAATGAATAATCACATCGCAGACCAATTGTCCCTCCAGCAGATATAGATAGATAAGTGTCAGCGAGGAAGCAGCAAATAGGGTGCAAGCTATCCGTACAGATGTAAAGCTCCTGACCCTCAGCTGCAGACATGAAACTATATTGCATCCTAGTTGATCATGTAAAACACAGATTTGGCAACAAATGATCAAGATCTTTAAATAAAAATAGCAGATCTACAAGCTCATAGCGCGGCACGAAGTGACTCGCTATGAGCTTGTATATCTGCTGTTTTGAAATAGCAAAAGCATAATTTAAAGTGATCGTGATGCCACATTTAGCTGGGGACCACCTGGAACCCAAAGGACCTATTCCTTGGAAGGGGTTCATTCATGAGTTATCTGACCGAAATAACAGCTTTTCAAGTGAAAAACACGAGAAGAAAAAAGGCTGTTGTCTTCAATGAGCGACACCTTTGTACAACAAAAGCATTTAACTAGGTTTTAAGACACTATGTATGCCTTCAGCCAACTTCTTCAGAATCCAGGCGCTCTCTCAGTAATGGACAAACAGATCAATAACTGTATAACTGGATAACTAACTTGACTAACTCGGAGAAACACACACCCAATCAACAAGCAAACAGGTAAATATATCGTAAAATACACATGAAATGAACCCTGCAGGCACCTAAATATTCCACTGTTGTTCTATTCTCTAGTAAAAAGGTTGGGTGCATACCTGCTGATCCTGATCTGGTCAAAGAAAGTCAAATAATGTTCCTATTGCTCCTATTTGTCAGGCTCTGGTTAGAAGCATAGGTCCTCGTGCTGCTCAACCGTTTCAGTTCTGTCAGTGCTGCTGGTCCATCTCTGACTTAAGGTACTATTTAACACCACCTTCCCCCCATACAGCTGTTTCTATGTGTGTGTGTTTATTTACACCTATGTAGGGAGTGAACAAACCCTTTCAGCTGTGACCCAGAAATAGTGTTTTTTTTTGCTTGCTGTGACCCCTCACCCAACCCAGCTGTACTGTAGTATGCAGGGATTAAAGCAACAACAGATCTGAATCTCACATTTTTGTTAGGGCTAAGTCCCAACCTGTGATTTGTGTAACAGTGTTAAAGGAGCCCCCTATATGAGTGCTGTGCTTCATGAACAATTAGCACAATATGTAGAATTGTGATGTTTAGCTATTGAAGTTGAAAGAATTGCAGATTGAGTCCTTTAAACTTTTAACCCATTCTACAAATGTCTTCTAAATCCCAACAGTTTTCAGAAAAACTCATGTTGCTATATCAGTGGTTCTCAAACTTGTTTCATGTCAAAGACCCCCAAATTTGAGTTAAAAAAACATTCGCTTAAAAACTACATATATTAAGATTTGCACAAATCTTCATGATTTTTCAAAAATAGCAGATCTACAAGCTCATAGCACGGCACGAAGTGACGCGCTATGAGCTTGTATATCTGCTATTTTTGTATAGCCAACCAATGTGCTATATATCTCAGCTGTCGGGCAGAAACCAGCTAACTCCAAAATGTTCATATTTCAGGAAATTTATAAACTAAAAAAAATAATTCAGGAAATGAAGAAAGCCTTTTTAAAACAAAGCAATACTGCTTCATCAAAGTTGGTATTGTGACTTTATATATTGTCAGATGTGTCAATATATTATCACCACTTTACCCAAATCCAGCTCAAGTGGAGTTAGGAGGTTTTGTCCATCATTGATAAGAACAGCTGACAATGGATCTCCAAGCTCACAATGCATCACAACGCATGAATTAGGGAGTAAACCCTGCAGCTGCTCTGTGTGGCAGGCAGGGGAGAGGGGGTGGAGTTAGCTGCTTTGGTCTACAGTTTGAGGATCCAATGGAGTTAGGAGGTTTTATCAGAAGCGCTTTGTAATACTTTTCATTGGTTCAATATTTTTGTAGCTGGTTAGCTGGTTTCTGTCGGACAGCGACGAATATAGCTAAAATCTAAAATGACACAGATGCTTTCCCGGTTTTAATGGGTTAACATGGTTTAACGTATGATTTATCTTTGCTAGTTTGACCCATTCTAATACAAGTCAGGCAATAATATAAATCTAATGCATCAGGCAGTTAAATTGATGAAAGTGGTCAAACTATTCCACAACCTTGGAGCAGCATCAGAGAAGGCACGGTCAGCCTGGTTTTGGTTTGCCAAAAATAGCCGATTTTACAAGCTCAAAATGCATTGCATCTGTGACGTGTTTGTGAGCTTGTTGTAGGTCTGCTATTTTCAGCGTTAAAATTAGGTGTCAGGTTCTTTTGTTAACTGAGGGACTGAGGGACAGACAGGAGCAGTTGGTCAGAGGACCTGTAAGAGGCCTGGAGGTGGAATAGAGGGCAAAGGATTTCAGAAATGTATGTCGGTGCAAATCCATGTAGTGCTTGGTTCAAAACCTACCAAAACGTGCCTATAAGACCTGATGCCGATTCTACAAATGTTTTCTAAATCAGTAGTTCTCAAACTTTTTCGTAATTCAAAATTATTCAATTAAAACTTTCAAACACATTTTTTTTTTAAATAACAGATGTACAAGCTTGTATATCTACTATTTTCTAATAGCCAACTTAACATTTTTAAATGACACGGATACATTCCCGGTTTTAATGGGTTAATATACTGAACATAAAAAGATGCATGTTGTCACATACCACTGTACCGTAAAACATATGAGTATAAGCTGAAAAAATGACTAAATGTGATACGTTTAAATACCACATCTTTTCATTACTTAAGTCTCATGTAAATACTTTTGTCATTCCAATGTTGCTGTACAACACACACAATTCCGCAAGCCGAGATTGGCTGCTGACCCACCATTTGTGTGACACGGATTTGAAAAGTGAAAGTGTCACTTCTGCATTCCATTCTGTTGCAAACTATTAAACTATGTGTGTGTGTGTGTGTGTGTGTGTGTGTGTGTGTGTGTGTGTGTGTGTGTGTGTGTGTGTGTGTGTGTGTGTGTGTGTGTGTGTGTGTGTGTGTGTGTGTGTGCACCTGTGCGCGTGTGTGTGTCTTAAAACTTTTTCTGTGGCTGTGACAACATGCCCCAACGCAATCCCAACACAATGCAGGGCTCCGGGCCAATAGGACAACGTGTTTCCGAAAGGTCTCTGAACCAATCGGTGTGTTCGCACAGAAGGTGGGGCATCAACCAGCCATTCACTGGCGACTCACACTGATTAGACAGTAAACACTCAAGACTGAAGCGGGGAGAACGTTACTTCTTGACATGGCGCCGTCAATGGCTGACACGGCCAACACAACACAAGTTCCTCGTCCATAAACATGCATAATAACGTTGCAGAAACCTCTTATCTCCATATTCTAACTTTTTGCGTTTTTACGTAAATTAATGCCCTACTTGATCATATTACAGCGTCACACAAAAGCATAAAAAAATAGCAGGTCCACAAGCACGAGACGCAGCATTTTGAGCTTGTAGATCTGCTATTTTTTGTATTTGAATCCTGAAAAGTAACAGTTTTGGACATGTGAGGTTTCCACCCGACAAGAGACGATAACATCTCACAGAGAAGCCTCTTGCAAAATATTGTTTCCCAATATGTAAGTTGTTCAGCAGTAGTACACATTCATATTGAAATGTATTGTTGCTTGTAACTTCTACATTCCCAGTCACACAGAAGGTGGACATTCGGTCTCTGTTTTGCATTATTCATATTTTTTTTGCTGACTTTGTGCCTGACTGTTCACACACCCACTTTGTGACAACATCAAAACCATTTCTTCACCGCACAAACCCTATAGCGTCCCTATTCTGGCCATATAGGCATGTAAGTGAAGAACATTCGGCCAACATCAGCTCACAAAAATGCATAGCTAAATGGGTAGAGAGGCCGTCTGGGATGGGACTCCCTCTTTCTTTGGTGTTTTGCCCAGGTGGGCGTGATTATATATATGCCTATCCTTAACCCTGATCCTAACCTTAACCTCACTAAAACTATGCCTAAACCTAACCCTAACCTTAACCTCACTAAAACTATGCCTAAACCTAACCCTAACCCTAAACTTAACCTCACAAAAACTATGCCTAACCCTGACCTTAACCTCACAGGAACTATGCCTAAACCTAACCTTAACCTTACAGGAACTATGCCTAAACCTAACCTTAACCTCACAGGAACTATGCCTAAACCTAACCTTAACCTCACAGGAACTATGCCTAAACCTAACCTTAACCTCACAGGAACTATGCCTAAACCTAACCTCCAAAACACGGCCACCTGGTCGAAACACCGGGAATGGATGTCCCCCATTTGTGCCCGGGCCTGACCTACTGTACAGTAACCCCTAACTGCTCCCTGTATCGCCCACTGCTCATAAAGAGATAGGACAGGTTAAATAGAGGATATATTTCACGTCAAAATGTTTTAAAAAAATACCCCAAAGCCCATATTATTATTATTATGCTCACAATGCATCACAACGCGATTCATTGTAAGCTTGTAGATTTTGTGTAGAGGGAAGAAAGGAGGGGACAAAGTACAGATTTCTGGGGGACTCCAGTCAAGGACGTACTGTATATAGGGTTTAAGTGGTTAAAATGTTTGAATGTTTGCATTTACCACCTTCACCGTAGCGCCCCAAAATGTTTCAAAATGTTTTGTCGCGATGAGACACATTGTGAGCTTTGAGATCTATTTTCCCAAATAATTAAAAATGTAATAAAAAATTAAATAGAAATGTAAGATTAGCTATTTTTAAATAGCCAAAGTATAAAATACGGTTTAAGTTGTTCTGGGGAAAAAAGGTCATACGTTGATTGAAATCATTTCAATTGCAAAACACAAGACAAGATAATGCAATGCCAGCTTCCTCCTTTATTACATAACATATTGAGCAACTTCCCAGTCAGAGGTTCAAACCGTGTTGTCACTGACACTTGATGCATGTCAGACTAATAATAACACAAACTGTATAAATCAATAACTAACTAATAGCAGCACTATACTTGTTAAGTAATTCTCCTTGCATTTGTTAATTAATTCCACTGCACAAACATAGGGGAGGGATGAAGTCATTTGCACTAGCCTCGATCTCCAGGCTTTTATTGTTTAGTTTAGCTAAAAAATAAAAGCCTGGCCCAACCATAGCCTGTACTGGGTATGAGGAAGTGTTTCATTTCCCAACCAACCAGAGTGCAGTGGGCGTCGCTCGTAATGTTGTGTTAACGGGGCGGGGGTTGACGGACAGATCAGTGAACCAATGGGATCATGCGCAATCTCTCGCCGGCTCTATACACCCGCCCCTCTATACACGAAATCAGGAGCGTTGGGGCAGACTACATTTGCACTATTGTCAACCAAATACTGTACAGCTATCGGTCCTCACTCTGCCTCTCCAAGAATTTAAGTTGTTTGTTTGAGTTTTATTTCTTCAGTTGTACATTTTTTATTTTTTTGTTGTGCTGGCGTGGATCATGTTAAAACCTTTGTTTTTCTGCAAGCTCGCCTCCTGTTGCCTCCATGGTTTTGACTGACTTTGTGCCTGTTCCGTTCACACACCCACTTTGTGACAACATCGAAACCATCTTTTAACCACATGAACCCTAGGCGTCCCTATATTCTGGGCATATAGGCGTGTAGGTGAACTTGAGAACTTTGAGAACCACTGACATCCAGTACAGTACGTTGGCCCGCTAGCGAAGCAAAGAGAGACACATGAGGCAGGTGAGGATAGCAGAATAAAAGGAGAGTGGAGCAGGGGATGATAGGATAGAGAAAAGAGGAGAGAAGAGATATCAAGACAAGGGACAGAGTGGTCTGTTTCGATGCCAAGAGAGAGGCCAGGACACAGCGTAGTACTGTGATAGTGTCAGTATCACCCTACCTTGTCAGAATGCCTGCATTGTTACCCCGGCACGTGAATGTGAATGAAAAGTGTCACTTTACCGCTGACAGCTGCGTCATGACAAGCGCTTATTATCGACAAAATGCTTAAAATACAAAATAGTGTCACAAGAGACATGTGGGATTGTCTTGTTGTTGTGTGTGTGTGTGTGTGTGTGTGTGTGTGTGTGTGTGTGTGTGTGTGTGTGTGTGTGTGTGTGTGTGTGTGTGTGTGTGTGTGTGTGTGTGTGTGTGTGTGTGTGTGTGTGTGTGTGTGTGTGCCCCAGTTGAGGTTGGGTCTAGAGCAGTGGTTCTCAAAGTGGGGTGGGGGGGGGGGGATTTTCCAGGGGGTCCCCAGCAAAAGTAGTTAACATTGCATCACAATCATTTTAACCACTTTATCCATTTATACGTTACGATATAAATGGTATAGATATCTGGATACGATCTACAAGCTGGCAACGCATCACTTTGTGCCGCACTGTGAACTTGTACATCTGTTATTTTTCACATCATTCAATTCGGGGGGGGCCCTCGACATGAAAAGGTTTGAGAACCAACTGGTCTAGAGCAGGGTCTTCAACGTTTTTCAGCCGAAGGACCCCCTAGCTGAAAGAGAGATGAAGCAGAGACCCCCTCTACATTGTATAGAATTGTATTTTCATTGATTTCATAGACCAACACCAAACCTCTTTGCCGAAAATAGCAGATCTACAAACGCCTCGCATTGTAGATCTGCTATTTTTGGCATAAGTTATCTTCAGAATAGGGATAATAGGGTTCAAGTGGTTATTGTAAAAAAAAAAAAAGAATCACACATCCAATCACACAAAGATTTGTCTCTCTTTAGTAACTCTGAGGACCCCCTAGGGGTCCCGGACCCCCTATTGAAGACCCCTGTTGAGAGAGCTATTTATATCCTATATAGTGGGGGAGCGGCGAGCATGTCTGTCTTTACTGGTGGAGAGAGTGTGGCGTGACACACGTGTGAAGTTGTGAGGCCATTCAACTGTTCAATGAAGTCAACGCTTCCTCTGAGGAATGGTGGTGTGACTAAGAGAAAGGTGAAACATATCTCTGCATGGAGATGGAATGTCCGACTAGAATGCCAGTCAAAGTACAGTAGCATAACAACGGTCATTGTGGGCTTAGGGGCATTGGTTCACAAAGTGGGGTCCGGGGACCCCCAGGGGTCCTTGGCAGGGTACCAGGGGGTCCCCAGCTAAATAAGTGAATATAGCAGTCACAATCATTTTAACCACTTTGACCACTATTTTATACCTTGGCTATTCAAAAATAGCAGATATACCAGCTCATAGCGTGGCACCGAGTGACTGATTTCAGTTATTTGGATCCCATAGAAGTCAGCATGTCTGCTATGGTGGAAGCATGTTGCACAGTGAAAATAGCCAATCTACAAGTCTACTCAGTCTATTCAGTCTAATCTACAAGTCTAATCAGTCTGCTTGTAGATAGCCTGTTTTCACTGTGCCACATGCTTCCATTAGCAGACATGCTGACTTCTAATGGAATCCAACTGACTGAAATCACCGGCTTCGAGTGCTATCAATGCATTGAAGGGAGATTATCGCGTTTTTATCAGACCATTCAATGGGCGAGTAGGCGACATACATTCATTGGGCGTAATCAGGAGCTACTGACCTACTCAGAGGCGGAGCAGTCCCCACGACATGATTTACCATTCTGACTGTGCCTATCGGTACATAACTCGAACGGCGCCGAGTAGGCGCCGAGTCTTGATAACACCCAATGAATGGTCTGATAAATCGTGGGTAGGTCAGTCGCCTACTTCGCCCATTCAATTGTCTGATAAAACATGATAATCTCCCATTCAATGCATTGATAGCATTCGAATGGGGTGTGAAATCAGCCGTGGCGACTGAGAACTTTAATCCATGTATTCCTGGCCGTTCTCGGCGTGCAACACCATCACACTATGGCAGTGGTTCTCAAACTTTTTCATGTCAAGGACCCCCAAAATTATATGTATTTGGCCGCGGACCCCCCCCCCCCTCTCCATCTCAAACATATTGTTCCAAGCCCCCATAAGCAAAGATTAAAGTTAAAACTAATAAGTGTATCAAAAATAAACAAGATCCAATAAAACAAGAGCTCGTACAAATAATTGACACCATGCATTTAGTAATGTAACGGCCACCACTAGTTACAGTGCAGTAAATTACCTGGTGATGCACTGTGTAAGTATGTATGGGGGCGGCAGTGGCTCAGGGGTAGAGTGGCCGGTAGCCGTGAGGTTTCCAGTTCGATCCCGGGCTCCCCCAGAAGAGTTAGTGTCGAAGTGTCCTTGAGCAAGACGCTGAATCCGGCGTATGAATGTGTGTGTGAATGTAATGCACAATCGCTGCATCGCTTTGGATAGAAGCGCTATATAAATGCACCATTTATAATGACGTAAATGTGAGTGAGTATCAGGAAATGACGTAAAAGTGAGTGAGTATTAGGAAATGGTTCCATAATCAATTGCATGTGTCTGCTTGCTCCATAAGTTGCAATGAATCAGTTAACATGAGTTTAATAAGGAAGGTTAAGAGAACAGAATAAGGGCAACCATGGGAAAGGAATAGATCAGTGGTTCTCAATCTTTTTTTTTATATCTCTGGACCACTAGCATATCTCAGTTAAATAATAACTGTTACGGGCTTGATTTAATTCACCTCGAATTAACAAATTAAATTAAGACCTTAACAGTCATTATTTAATAGAGCTTTTTCCCCCCACACCACGCCCATATCCCCCCTCCCAACACAACAGCCAGTGGTCCCCAGGTTGATCCTCAGTCAGGGTGGTGGTCCCTGGTTCATAATCAGTTGAAAACCCCTGATCTATATGAACAGTTGTGCATAGATGCCAGCCTAGCTCCACAAGTAAAACCAGAATCATCAGGCCATAATTGATAGCCTAATTTGTTACATGTAGACCATGGGTTTTCAACCGATTATGAACCAGGGACCACCACCCTGACTGAGAATCAACCTGGGGACCACTGTTGTGTTTGGGGGGGGGGGGATATGGGCGTGGTGTGGGGGGAAAAGCTTGAAATTAAATAATGACTGTTAAGGGCTTAATTTAATTTGTTAATTCGAGGTGAATAAAATCAAGCCCTTAAAAGGGATATTTCACTTTCAAAAAAACTTTTGGTCATTGTATCGTCTACTCAGGCTTTTGTGAGCCCCCCAGACCGTTTTTAAGTTGCTTGATTTAGTATTTAGATATTTGATAATCATTCTATCAGACACGCCCCCTTCCTATACAAACCCATTACAACTTCAAACTCCATTTTTAACCTGTTAGATTCATAGAAAACACCCGTCCTTGGTTCTGCTGACTCACCCTGCCCTCCTAATACGTGAGGGGCCGTGTTTTTTCCATTACTTTTTTCATTTCTTTTATTAATTTCTTTTAATGTATTTAATTTTTTTCATTTTCCAAAAAAAATATTAAAAATAAATGAAAAAAGTTATCGAAAAAACACGGCCCCCTCGTGTATTAGGAGGGCAGGGTGAGTCACCAGAACCAAGGACGTTTTTTGACGAATCTAACATAAAATGGAGTTATAATGGAGTTATAATGGGTTTGTATAGGAAGGGGGCGTGTCTGATAAAATGAATATCAAATATCTAGATACTGAATCAAGCAACTTAAAAATGGTCTGGGGGGTTCACAAAAGCCTGAGTAGACGATAAAATGACCAAAAGTTTTTTTGAAAGTGAAATATCCCTTTAACAGTCATTATTTAACTGAGATATGCTAGTGGTCCAAGAGCTCAGAAAAGATTGAGAACCATTGATCCATTCCTTTCCCATGGTTGCCCTTATTCTGTTCTCTTAACCTTCCATATTAAACTCATGTTAACTGATTCATTGCAACATATGTATGAGCAAGCACATGCGATTGATATGGGCACATTTCCTACTAATGATGTCTCAACCAGGTAAAACGGTACAGTATCCCTTGAGATTCTAACTCCCATTTCTGTGGAAGTTCTCGACATCCGACTTCCAAGTAACTGACAACATTGATGCGTCATCATACATCATACTGTTTCTCAACTAGTGGTCGATAAAATAAAATAATACAAATCTTCACTTTCCTACATTACTAAATGCATGGTCAGGGACCACATGCAATACATTCACGGACCACCAGTGGTCCAAGGACCACCAGTTGAAAAACCCAAGATGTAGGCAACAGTGTAGTCACGGTAGTTAATAATTAAAAGGGCAGAGTGACAAAAGTTGTAAACGACTGACTACCGAATACTCAACTTTCTTCAATCTGACCAGGATTCAATGGGTTTCCCACATGTAAGTTGAGAACACTGTCCATTCTGCTGCCACTACAGACACTACACTGTGCATTTAGCAAGACTGACTACTACAGTAATGATCTAATCAATGTGGAAAGCAAAACATCAGACATATTATCAGTTTTAAATGTCATGTTGTTGTATTTGATGGGGAGGGTTAGGGGTGTCAAGAACTCAAGATACACTAATTTCACGATACGTATTACATACATGATGTTGGGCATATGATATCGATATGATACATTATTAATGTTCTTTTCTCATGTATCATCAACATTGGCCATCATCTTTAGTTTAAAATAACAATTATAAAGCACTTTAAAAATCAATTACAAAGTGCTTTGTACACACAAATAAATACATTTGTGCAAGCTTAAGGGAGAAGTGAAGTTCTCACTAACTATAAACCCATTGCTTCAGAGGACAGATAGACACTAATATAAGAAATATAATATAATATAATATAACACTGCATAACTATAAATTCCACAAACCTCATATTTTTGGCATCTGTACTTTACCAACCAAGTGCAGCCTAGTTATTTCCAACAGCTCAAAAAAAATCTATAATACCAGATACAGTATAATACCATGTAAACCATCTTAGATTATATGTAGGCCTATTTGAGAGTGCAGAGGCATAATTGCTTTGATGCGTGTCACATTAACGAGCGTCAACGAGCATCAGCTGACACACAATACCTCCCCTCTGCAGTGCTTTAAACTGAAAGTGACTGGAGTCTGTTTCATTTATCTCCAAAATACCTTGAATATGATGGAAGACATGATTAATAATTACTGTGATTATGATAAGCTTTACATTTCATATCATACACCAGTAAGAACTCCTATAACTTTCACCGGCAAAAATAAGTTGTATATATTTTTTTTATTAAAAGAATAATTAAAACAATATTACGATACAGTTTGACATCATGACAATACCTATTGTCACATTTTAATACCACGATAGGCTATATCGTGGGACAATATATTGTGACACTCCTATAGGCGGGGAGGGTTAATCTTTTTTTTTTAATCACTTGGGGAGGGTCATTTTTAAAAAAAAATTGTCAAAGGGAGGGTCATGGCATTTTAGATTAGGGCACATACATTTCCTCCAGGGGTACCCTTCTTTAAAAATCGACCTGTCCCTAAGTAAACATTTGAGTACTTTTTCCACCACTGCAGGCTACACAGTGCGTTGCTCCCAAAAAGCACGTAGCCTGTGCTTTATACGTATCCGTTGGTTCTCAATGGGACTGGAAAACCAGTTGATCCCAGTCTGAATCCGGTTGGAAACACAGCTTGAGTTTCAGGGACACCTCTACGTGCGCACAGGCCCTCACACAATGACCTGCTTGGAAAAGAACACAATCAAGCCTCAAGCCTCAGCTGTTCTGTAGCCGCCAGTAGTCTTTCAACCCGCAAGCTGTTGGCTCACTGCGATGAAAATAGCCAGGCATCCCAGACTCTCTGTGCTCTCTCTCTGTGTGTGTGTGTGTGTGTGTGTGTGTGTGTGTGTGTGTGTGTGTGTGTGTGTGTGTGTGTGTGTGTGTGTGTGTGTGTGTGTGTGTGTGTACTTGTATTACCATACTTGTGAGAGCTGAGGGCCAAATGTCCCTACAACCACAAGTATAGTAGAATTTGAGAAATGGACATCGTGAGGCCATCCTGGTCCTCAAAAGAGAAATGGTTGTTTTGCGGCTTTAAAATAATTTTACCGCTAGGCTTTTACAATTAGGAAAAAGATTCAGGTTGGGGTTAGACATTTAGAGGTTAGGCTCAGTAGTGTCACGCACCGAAAATAGCCGATCAACAAGCTCACAGCATGTCACAGCACGACCCCTTGTGAGCTTGTAGATCGGCTATTTTCGGCTTCAGTTTAATAGGGTTAAAAACGGCCCATTCTTCTTTTTAGAGCATGCATAAAAATCGGCCATTTAAAATGTTGATGCCCTCACAAGTATAGTAACACAAACGTGTGTGTGTGTGTGTGTGTGAGTGTGTGTTTGTGTGTGTGCGTGTGTGTACTGTACACACAAAATCTGGTGCCAGCTACTTGACCCTTGTGTTGCCACCGTGCAGGCTAGCTCATGCTTTGTTTTTGGTAATGCCCTTCACTTGCTCCAGTCTAAATGTCAAAGACAGAGCAGATTATATTTAAAGTGTGACTCTGCAGGAGCCGCCCATCTACAGTAGAAGAGGGTCTATCTCGTCTGTGCGTGTCGTGTGTCTGTCTGTATATCTCACAAACTGCTGGACACTTCCAGTAGACCACATGGGTACCTCCACTATACACATTATGTTTTATACCATTTGAATATATTAACTATAATGTTATTCAAATTCAATAGGTCTCTGTTCTGGCTGAAGCCTTGTCCATTCATTGCTTAATCACTGGACAGTGTAGAGTATAGACTACCACAGAGATGTGGGAAGGATTTCATCATCACATCAAATCTTTCAGTGAAGAGCTGTTGTCTTAGAGCAAGGGGTCTTCAACAGGGGGTCCGGGACCCCTAGGGGGTCCTCAAAAGATACTGCAGGGGGATCTTTGTGAGCTAGGGACTTTACTATTTTATTTTTTACATTAACCACTTGAACCCTTGCATCCCTATTCTGGGGGGAACAAAATAGCAGATCTACAAGCTCACAACGCGTCGCAGACGAGTTGTGAGCTTGTAGATCTGCTATTTTCAAAAGATTTTTATACATTTGAAAACTTCTGCATAATGAGTACTTTCTACTTTTGGTACTTTAAGTACATTTTGATGCCAATACTTTTGTACTTTTACTCAAGTACATTTTGAATTCCGGACTTTTACTTAGAGTATTTCTACATTGCAGTATTGAAACTTTTACTTAAGTAAAAAACAAAATGCTATTTTCCCACCACTGCCCACTTCCAATTCTACGTGCAATAGAGCACCGAAGTCCTGACGTGACTCGTTCATCCCCAGGTTTGCGGAAGTAATTTCTCTATGGAGAATAACATTGGGTCATCTTAGAATCGTCTCATATAAGAATTGTGGTCCAAAAATAAACACTGCGTGTCGGCGTTATTGTCAGGGAGGGGGTTCTGTATCGTTTATGATAGTCAGTCACTTATATTTGATACAGTCTGTTTCTGGCGAAAATGTAACTAATTCGGCGGAAGTAACATTAGCGTTTTCTCACCGTCAGTTGATGCTTCATATCCATAAGAGTCAACACGCCGGGGTCATTTGTTTATTTTTGGAACACAGTTCTTATTTGACGCGATATTAAATACGTCTATGGGATTCAGAACGGGGGTGGAAAACTGCGAACCAGGTAGACAAACAAAGGATGTGTAAATGACGTCAGACTTCGGCGGTCTATACGTGACACTTTTAGTGCGTGCAAAACATGACACACTCTTTTCAGTGTGATCATCAAAATGGGACAGAGACACTCCCATCCAATGAGTCATTTTCCATTTAGAATAGATCATATTAATGAAAAAGCACAACTTCACACAGAAATCAGGTAAACGTTTTATAGACATTGTGCATAACTGTATATAGGCTTTAGTTATGCACAATGCCTGTAAAACTTTTTTCCATATATACATGTGTGCAAATAATTAGAATCAGATATGCCACATGGCTTTGGAATCATGTTAGCCTTGGATCAAGACTGAGATTGTTTTATGGATTCTGAATATACAAGTGCATCTCTACTCCAAACAGACAGTATGGGAAAGTGTCCAAGATTACTGTCATAGTAGCTCTGGTCCATAGCGTTAGAAGGAGTTCTAATGCTATGGACCAGAGCTACTGTCATAGACCTATGGCAGCAGTAGGTCTTTCTTGTCTTTCTTGTCCCAAGGCTACAACCATAGGCTATGTTCTGTAGTTTGCAATTACGTTGTTATTCTTCACGTAGGCAACGCATACACTGTAGTCCTATATATCGTTTCCGAGGGGACTATTTTTTTTTATGGGTCGCCAGTAAATATCAAATTTTTTCCCCGTTTCCTACATTTAAGATCTATTTCAAAAGATTTTAAAAAGTAAAAAAAAAAAAGTAAGAACTTTTCATCAATTAAAAACAATTCCAAAATTTTTCAAAAGTATTTCATGAATAAAATAAAAATATTTTCCGTAAATAAGTAAACAATAACGGTTAAGAAGTAGTGAAAATAGCAGCTCAGAATAGATAGATCTAATCTTTTCAAATAGTTTGGGTCCCCCTGTGGGCAAATATCTGATTTCTCTTTTGGGTCTTTCTTGAGCTAAAACGTTTGGGAGTTTGGGAACCAGTGATATAAACGACAGCTTAAAGGTGTCTCAGTCACAATAACAAGTTCGTCATAAAGTAAAGAACTAGATCTAGATCCACAGCGGCCATAACATCCTGATAGACGTTGTGTTCACGCTTCACAGGCAGCACGCTGTGTCTAGCCGCTGTCTGCAACGCATTGATTCATTCTGATCCATGCAACGGGGATCAGCCTGGTATCACGATCCACAAACAGATCCATGATCAAAACATACAAACACTCAAGTCACAGTATAAAAACACCAACATGCTAAACACATGCATGTTTATCCACCTGTCAAACACTTACCAGCTGTTTGTTGTTGTTGTTGTTGTTGTTCGCCCTTCAATCTGCTGCTTGTTTTGCACACAACTCTTTCCAGCGAGGTGAAGAAGGGGAGGTGGGTGTGGATCTCTGCTGCAGTGTTTCTATTATTAGTATTACAGCACACTAAATCATATTAATGAGAGGATAGATACCAACATTTGGGTATGTTTCCTTCCCCACAGTCGCCCTTGACTCAGTGTTTTTCGTCCCCAAACTGTTGCGATCCCTCCTTCCTCCACCATGAGGACACTGAGAGGAGAGAAGTTACTAACTTTACACAGCAACCCTGCAGAGCCCTACCTGATTAAAGTTACATCATTACAATGTGCAGCCCTGTTTTAGATTGCTTGATTGCTTGATTGATTGCTTGATTGATTGCTTGATTGATTGATTGATTGATTGATTGATTGATTGATTGAATACTTTAGTAACAGTTTGCAAATAGTACAGTGGTAAGATTATACAATGATGCTAAAAGGATAACACAACTAGAAAAAGCGCTCCCCGGAGCACAGGTCAGGTAGGTTATTGTGGGCCAGCAATGTTCGGAATTCGCCAATCAGGATGGAATGTGAGAAATAAGTCATATCACTCCTGCAAACTTTAAATGTCGATCTTAGCCAATCAGGATGGAGGAGTAACTCTGAAGGAGTTATCAAAAAATGTGTTTTACAGAAGTCGGCCTCCTGGTGGCGCTATAAAAGGCAGATGTGAAAAATGCAGGGCAAAGGGTTTTCATTGGCCTCTAGGGAGAATGCATAATAAAGTTTTACACAGATCGGTCCAGATATAGGTAAAAACACGAATTGGCCTGTTACAGCGCCACCATAAGGCTGATTTGAACATTTCTTCACATTTCTAACATTTCTTTCCTCGGTCTAGTGGGAATGTGCGTGCAAAATTTTGTTCAAAGCGGAGCACTCCTGCAAACTTTGGAAGCCAATCTTATCCAATCAGGAATATGAAAAATCTGAAAGAACCGTTTTGTTTAATGAGTGTAGAGTTACAGATACTGTGTACCGATTTGCGTGATGTTGTTGACAAGATCTGTAGGAGTGCTGTCAATTTCTTTTGTGCAAAAATCTGCAACCCGTTGGCGCTATAACAGGCCGGTCTGAAAAATTCGGGGCAGAGGTTCTGCTCTGACATCCAGGGAGTGTGTGTGCACAGTTTCGCTGCGAATGGCCCAACGGTGCCGGAGATTAGCTGGTCACAGACACACCCACAAGGTATTTCCCCCCCCCATTGTGGTCCTGTCCTGTGTATTCAATTAATTTTAATTTTAAGGACTCCCATGGAGTCCTATGATGCTGGAGAGACAGGGAGACTCCTTTTACTGAAAAAACACTATAGCAATGATTACTAATATAGAGCTATTTAACACTTATTTTAACCAAAGAAAATCACTTACCCTACCTTTAAACACATGTCCATTTAGAAACCCCCTCAACAAGGAACCCTGTTAGGGTCCCTGGACCCCACTTTGAGAACCACTGATACACTGTGTGTCCAGTATTTCAATTATTTTTTTTTCAAAACAATATTGTCAACCAAAATGATGTAATAAATAAATAGGAATGACTACATTTCCAACCATATTCCGATATAGTTTTCAATATCATTTTGTGATAATGTATATTATTCAAAAATAGTAGATCTACAACCTCACAACCCATTGCATCCATGACTGAGTTGTGAGCCTGTAGATCAGTTATTTTCACCATTTTAATTTTACACAACAAAAAAACACTATAAACAGCTTCCCATTGACCAAACCCTTGTTATGCACGGCTCTGGGCAGTGAGCTACTGTTCCGCCCACTTAACGTTTCTATTGGTTCAAATTAATATCAACAACGAGGCGTCTGTTGACAAGAGGCGGTAGCTAAAACCGTGACTTCTCATTGGTCAATGTCACAGCCATAACAGTCTGTTTGATGACAGACTGGGATCGGTTGGCTTTCAGTGGTGGAAAATGTATTCAAATATTTTTACTTAAGTGAAAGTATCAATACTGCAATGTAGAAATAGTCTGTTACAAGCAAAACGTATGCGTCGCATCGCGACTCATAAGTACATTTTGAATACTGGATTTGAACTTGTAACAGAGTATTCTACATGATGATAGTATTGATACTTTTACTTAAGTAAGAACATTTGAGTACTTTTTCCACCACTGGTTTATGACACTTGTTTAACTGCTCCATTCCTAAACCAACCCACTGTAAATGTATGGCATGTGTTGCGCAAGTTTTCTTTATATTTGAGTTCTTTCAGGTGAGTTTGAACAACATTCCTGTACAAAACAGGACAAACTGGCTCAAATGCTGAAATCTGTGTATTTGCTGCCCCCTGCCGTTCATATGACAACGTGGCAGCGCCTACTTGTTTAGTGTAGTCTTGTTTTGTGTGTTTTATTTGTAACCCAGGACCGAGTTTAAAACATATCATGGCCAGTGGTGGAAAGTAACTAAGTACATTTACTCAAGTAGCCTACTGTACTTAAGTGCAATTTTGAGGTATTTTTTTCTTTACTGGTCGGAGTATTTCCAATTTTCAATACTTTTACTTCTACTCAAGCTAATAGTTACTTTGCAGATATAAATCATTATTATAAAACAAACATTAACCACTTTAGCCCTATTTAGCTATTTTATACATAGGCTATGTGATACAATTATACATAGGCTCACGTTGTGAGCTTGTAGGTCTGCTATTTTCAAACATTTTAGTACTTTTACTTTTGATACATTAAGTATATTTTGATGCCAATACTTTTGTACTTTTACTCAAGTAACATTTTGAACACAGGCCTTTAACTTGTAACAGGGTATTTTTATATTGTGGTATTTCTACTTTTACTTTAGTAAAATATCTGAGTACTTCTTCCACCAGACCACCACTGATCATTATGGAAGCAAAACAAATGCATTTGAGCTTCACATTTAAAGGCAAATTATCTATTAGCGTTCATAGTCATTATTTTTTCATACAGAGATAATCTTGGCTCAAGAATATTTTGGAGGCCAATTTAAATATGATCTCAATCCAATGTGGATTAAAATAATGAATACATTGTGGGAGCATGTATCTGACCAGTATATTGTCAGTAATTTGTTAGTGTAATTTTGTTTTCTAATGTGCATGATGTAACTGTGCATAGTTGTTGTACTGTAATCAAGGGATCGTTTAGAACAGCTGCTTTGATTAGGTACAGCTGTGATTATAGTCCTGTTGTATATAAAGGCAACTCCGCACCAAACAGACTCGTCCAGACTATTGCAGACTACTCCAGACTGCAACAGACTGGTATTCGGTTGGCAAAAGTTGCCATTTAAGTCTGTCAGCCGACTGGCCATTCATGTGCTAATTTGACTTTTAGCGTGCCAGCGTTGCCAGGTCTGCTTATTATAAGCGACTTTGGGCTTGTTTCCCTGCAAAGCCACTTAGGGATGTTCCCAGCGTTTTTTCTTCACTGACGTGCAGTGGTGTAAAGTAACTAGTACATTTACTCAAGTACTGTACTTAAGTATAATTTTGAGGTACTTTTACTTTACTGGAGTATTTCCAATTGTCTATACTTGTACTCCACAACAATTATTTGAAATGTTTAGTTACTAGTTACTTTGCAGATATAAATCATTATGAAACATACATTAACCTCTTTTGCCCTATTTTATACCTATAAGCTATTTGAAAATAGCAGATCTACAAGCTCACAACGTGTTGCGATGCACGCGTTCTGAGCTTGTAGATCTGCTATTTTCAAACATTTTTGTACTTTTACTTTTGGTACTTTAAGTACATTTTTATACCAATACTTTAGTACTTTTACTCAAGTAAATGTTGAATTCTGGACTTTTACTTGTAACAGACTCAGAGTACATCTATTGCATTCAAGCCTGGAATTTCGTCATTTTAGGGGCAAGGCCACTTGGCCTTTGGTGTTGTAATTTTTTGGAAAGGCCCTGCCCGGTCTTCCTGCCAGGGCAGGAAGGCCATCCAAAAAAATAATAATGATTTTTAAGTCCAAAAATGATTTTTAAGTCCACGGAAATAATGCATTTAACTTGAAGGTTAAGGATCATTGTATTTTAATATATTATAAGAATAGTATAACTATCTGTGAAATATAACCCGTTTATTTCACAAAATAATGTGTTGGCAAATGACCAATATTTAGTTATATAGGTCTCAATATGTCACATTCAGCCCTGGACTTCACTGACTGAAGTAGGGGTCACATTAATCACATTAGATTCACATAATGTATTTTACCCACAATTAATTTTCATTCAAATGAAATGTTAATGAACTTGCACTAATAATGACTTTAGTTGATTTTTCACTCTTTAAAATATAGTATTTCTTAATTATTAATAATTACAGCTTTTTTTTTTTTCACGATTTTTTATTGTTTTTAAATAATAATAAAAAAGGAACATACAAGATTTCCACCCGACAGCCATAATATATAGCCAATATATGGTTCTGTATCAGTATATGAGTCCGTTTTTGCAGATTTCATTCTAATTGGCTACTATGCCTGCATATGAATTTCATGAGCCTGGGTAGGTCACCCTGGCTTGGCGGAGATATGCCCTGTAGCGCACACTCCGCCAGTGATGTAAAGTAACTAAGTACATTTACTCAAGTACTGTACTTAAGTACACTTTTGAGGATTTTTTACTTTACTGGAGTATTTCTAATTTTCAGTACTTTTACTTCTACTCCATACATCTCTGAGGAAAATATTCTACTTTTACACCACTACAATTATTTGAAAACTTTAGTTATTAGTTACTTTGCAGATATAAATTATTACATTATAAAACATACAGTAACCACTTTAGCTCTATTTTATACCTAGGCTATTTGAAAATAGCCGATCTACAAGCTCACAACACGTCGCGAAGCGACGCGTTGTGAGCTTGTAGATCTGCTATTTTCAAACATTTGAGTACTTTTACTTTTGGTACTTTAAGTACATTTTGATACCAATACTTTTGTACTTTTACTCAAGTACTTCTACATTGCAGTATTGATACTTTTACTTAAGTAAAACATTTGAGTACTTTTTCCACCACTGCGCTCCACACAGCAGCAGCAGGTGAAAGCAATTCACTTAAACGAGGGTTGTGTTGCACACCAAAACTGCGCGAAAGTAGGTCAAATCAATCAATCTCTCTCTCTCTCTGGGAGCAACAACGAGAAACAGTGAATGTAGGTTTTCATAGACATGGTCGCTTGTTTCTCTCACATAATCTGGCAACACCGACAGCCCTTTGTTGTCACTGCCACTGCTCTGCCAGTCGGCTAAAAAGCTGAACATGTTCGGTCGGCTCTGGGTCGGCCGAAAAGGTCCCGACGGACCCCCCGACGGACCCCTAACCGACTGGCCGACGCTTCCCGAAGCCAAATCGGCCCAAAGTCGGGCCGATTTGGATTGGTCTGGAGCCAGCTTATAGAGCCAGGGTCGCAATGCTTTGAGTCAGTAAGTGGGTACAAGTGCTGAAGACAGCCCTGAGAATATAGACAAGAATTTTCTTACCGTTTTTGTTTGATGGAGTTTTCACCTTTTTAGGAAACATCTTTAGGTTGAATAAATGAAGAAGTAGACTCTATTCTTTTAGAAACGTGTAAGATCAGTTTGGGGATTTTGGCACCTACATTCATATCTAAACAAATAAATATAAAGGCCTGCCCTTGGCCTGGTAGACTGCAGTGTAAGTTAATTGCCAGGAGAGAGTGCAATAGTGCTTCAACATTCCACAAAATATTATTTAGTTGTAGTTTTAACTTTTTAGCAATTCGTTTTTTGATCAGGGTAACAAATTGAGGGTTTGGGTTGAAGCTGGTTCAGACTGGACAAATCAAGTTATTTCATGTTAGGCCAGCTAATAAGGTTGTGCTGTGCTTGTCATGTGATTGAGCGAGAACAGGCTTATTAAAACATACCAACACCAGTCATGTGACGATGGCCAACAGCAAGTAGGCTTATTAAACACACCAATGAACCTTGTACCAGAGGCTCTCAAAATGTTCATGTTTTTTCTCAGACATTTTCATAATGTGTATTTTGGTCTCCGCGGACCGCCATCTGAAAATGTTGTGCCAGTGTGACCCCCACAAGAGAAGATTTGGGTAATTTCTTTCAAAATTATTCAGCATTTTTCAAAAAAAATAGCAGATCTACAACACAGAAACAAGAGCGAAAATATAACCTCCGCCCTGGTCATTCCGGCCTGGTGGAGATAATTAAGTTGCACAAAAAAAGTAAAACAAATACTTCAAAACAAATCAGAGCCCTGCTCTCCCCCTCTCTCCTTCTCCTCCTCTTCCTTCACACTTCCCCTCCATCAGTCGGATGTTGTTATTGTGGCCAGGTGTGATTTGAATAGCAAATGGCCTTCATGCAAACACAAGTTGACCCAAGATGGAAAAAAAGAAAGAAAAATAGGGTTTACAAATGAATTCAATTTGGTGTGTGCAGATAGCTAGATAGATAGGTAGATCGATAACGGAAGCATTTTGGTCTTATAACATAACTTTATGATCAGATCACAAATATAATATTGCAATGATCAGGGGAACTGGCATCTGTTCCTCTCCACCTGTGTAGCCATACATGCATTATGTTTAAAGGTACAATGCAAATAAATACAGAGGACACAAAAAATAAAAATAAAATCCAGATAGATCCAACTAGAATGCAAAGGAACAGTAAGTGCACATCAGAGAACATCATCAAAAGCCTAAAAGCCTAATTTACACTTGAAAATGCTAGATTTACAAGCTAACCAATAAATTAGGCTCGAGTACTAGACGGTGAACTATGGTTGGTAATAGTTAGAAAGGCACGTGTGGAAGTACAATCTGTTTAATATTTTCATTATCTACTATCACTGCAAATAATGAGGTACACACTCTTAAAGGAATGCCGAAGCATTTTGAACATGTTGTCTATTGCATTTTTTCCCCTAGCCAGAATAGACCTGTCAGTTGTCACAACATCATAAACAATGTTTTGTCCTTCATTATACTAAATATGGCTAATTAACATTGCTAGTAATTTAATTAAAAAAAAGGAGCATTGATAGCTGAAAAGCTAGCTCACAGGCGTTTGAGTAGCCATAAAATAAATTGAATGAAGAAAGCTAATGTATTTTTTTTAAATCTTTTTTTCTTTCTTTTTTGTTTTGTTTCTTTTTTTCTGTGCTGAACGCAACCACTCATGGCATCCCTATTTTGGTGAAGAAATTCAAATGTTTTTTCACATTTTTTGGAAAAATAGCAGATCAAGCTCACAACCTGTGGCGATGTGATGCTTTGTGAGCTTGTAGGTTGGCTATTTCTTTTTAAAAACAGCGTAAGTAACAAATAGGGCTTAATGGCTTAAGTGGCAATACGACTGACTGGTGAATATGACAACAGACTACTATTCAAAATGTTACGGTATCCCGGATCAACTAACACGAGTTATAAATAATAATGGAATGAATTACAAATTAAAAGCAAACTGTCAGAAGGTAACACATGTGCATCAATTTAAAAGTAACAACAAAAAAAAGAACATTTAAGACATTTGAACGCTAAGAACAAAATCCCAAAACAAAAACAGTAGGAACATTATTTTCAGTTGTCTTACTTGGCTTTGTAACATCAAGGCACCATATAGCTTAAATAATGTCATTGACAACATTGTTCATGGCAACAACTGGTCCACTAAGTCTATGAACATTACAATAAAGTTATAAGAAAAAACTCCCAACCTAAACATTGAAGAACCAAAATTACATTGTTAACAGTCACAGCGAAATGTAACCATATAGGGCTGTTCACACTGAGCCCTATAACTATAACTATAACAAACAAATATAGTTTTTAAAAAAGTCAAGTGGATGGCAGAATTCACACCAACTATAAAAACAATACAATGGCCTACGATAGTTATAATTATCGTTATAGTTATAGTGCTCAGCGTGAACGGCCCTTAAAGGAGTAGTTCACCCAAAACATGACTTATTTTATATCAATTACACAATCCATGAAGCCCTGAATTCATGGAGATTTTTTTTTGTTTTTGCCACATCCCTAAGCAAATAATTTGATGACCGGGTGGCTGGTCAGTAGTAAAAACAAAAAAAATCTCCATGAATTCAAGGCTTCACGGGGTGTGTAATTGATAGAATAGATACGATTATTTTGGGGTGAATTACTCTTTTAAGAGTTTGGTCAAAATGTTGCTTGCAGCATCACGTTCATGCATCAGCCTCATGCCACATAACTCAGGTGTGATTGGCTGGGTTAGGGTGAGCTTTATAGCCATACATTATACTGTAGTTAGTAGAACATGCTGTTTTTTTTATGCTGGAACATTTATGGTTTTTAGCCCTCTGCCTACTGCTGCTGCTGTTTGTCACATATAAGAGAAGAAAATGAACCAGGGGGGGGGGGGCTATGGATGGAATCCATGAAAACAGATAAATGCATTGATCTAGTCCAGATGCACCCAAACCTTTTTGCTCTCGAGACCCAAACTAGCGAAAATAGCAGATCTACAAGCACACAACGTGACGTGTTGTGAGCTTGTAGATCTACTATTTTCACTACTTCTGTTTTCATTTCTGAAATGGAAACGAAGACATAAAAAAAAGGGGGTATTTACTCACGACCCATAAAAATGTGTCCCGAGACCCCAGTGTTTGGGAAACACTGATCTACTCCGATGAAAATGCAGTTATAGGTTCCGTTGTTATCCAAGAGAAAAGAAGCTACGCTTACACTGTATACCAATCAGTTGATCTATATTATAGAAGAGCCAGGAAAGCAAGAATTCCCGCCGTAAAGGAATGAGAGGTGTGTCGTGTCCCAGATTCCTGCCCACCACCGTGGCTATTAGCCTGGGGTTTGATTCCTCTGTGGTGCCTCCGACTTGGCCGGGGGGTTTCCAATAAACTAAAGGGGTCTTCAAACGTTTTTTTCAGGCCAAGGACCCCCCTAGCCGAGAGAGAGATGAAGCAGGGACCCCCTCTGTATTGTACAAAATTGTGTTTCAGATTAAACTGTCTTTTTTTTTTTTACTTGGTCTGCTCTTTTTTCCCTCTACTCCTATACCACTTTGCCAAAAAATAGATGATCTACAAGATCTACAAGCTCAAGCACGACGCCTCGCAGCGCGCTTGTAGATCTGCTATTTTTGGCTTAAAGGGATACTTCACTTTCGGGCCGGGGAAACATTTAAAAAATATATTAAAAATAAATGAAAAAAGTTATGGAAAATTCATGGCCCCCTCACGCATTAGAGTGTCCTACTAATGCGTGAGGGGGCCATGAATTTTCCATAACTTTTTTCATTTATTTTTAATATATTTTTTAAATGTTTCCCCGGCCCTAAAGTGAAGTATCCCTTTAACCCATTAATACCTGGAACGCATCTGTGTCACTTTAGATTTCTTTGGCTATTTGAAAATAGCAGATATACAAGCTCATAGCGCGGCACCGAGTGCCGCGCTACGAGCTTGTAGATCTGCTATTTTTGAAAAATCGTGAAAAAAAAATGTTTAGATTTTTTCCCCCAAAAAATTTAAGATTTAGAATTTTTTAAAGAATCGCCTCAGGTCTTAATGGGTTAAGTTCTCCTCAGAAAAGGGATGCTAGGGTTCAAGTGGTTCATGTAAAGAAAAAATCATATCACACAAAGATTTTGGCAGCCCCCCCCCTGTAGTAACTCTACAACCTCCCCCTGTTGAAGACCCCTGAACTTAAATTGTCCGTGTTCTCTGGTGGGAAGTCAGCAGGGGGTCAAAGGTGAGACACACAACACAGCAAAGTAACCCAAGTAAAGTAGAACAGCTCAAAGATTCTTATGCTGAAAATGAACGTGAATGATGGGTCCTAAATGACGGTAAGATGAGAGAGAGAGAGGGGGGGCGGGGGGATCAAGGCTTAAAATTCACAGTAAATCAGAAAATGTCCAGACGGTTCAGCCTAAGACAGCAGGATAGTTTGGGGGGGGGGGGGTTCTGGCCCGTTGGATGGAGTGGGCAAGGCGTTAAGAGTGAGTTATACTTCGTAGTATACGACGTATAGAGTATAACTTATAGGGGGTGTAAGTGATATTTTGCTGTTAAGAAATCTTGTTTTTGTTCAAAGTTTAAAGGTCTACAATCCAACAGAAATCATTGCTATATAGAATGTGTTGTTCGGTATACCAACTGTTTCCAATCAGGAGAGAGTATCCCATACATTTTTTTCCGGTTCCAATTATGTCTGCTAATTTGGGTTTTTTGGTTTCATCACTTCTAATTTAATTTATCCTAGGTGAGTTCTCTCTTCTGATTCGATACAATTGGTATCCCGACATGAAAATGTTATTTCTGTTTAATAAAGAGCTGGATAGAAAGGGGGAGACCCCTGTTACTGAACAAACACTCTATAACAATGACTACTACGGGAACATAGAGCTAATTAACGCTTCAAACAAAATCACTTACAGCACCTTTTAAGCATTACTTTGGGAGCCTCCACATGTCCACATAGGAAGTTGTCCCGTGTAAAATGAACGATGATCGTGAAGTTGTTGTTTTGCGTCCAGAAGTCCATTTGGAGCTTACAGCCTACAGCCTACAAGCTCACGACGCGTCATGTCCGCGTCGTGAGCTCGTCGGTCCGCCATTTACGGCACGCTACGCCTTCACGCGACTCGAGCGTCGATTGAGGCTCAAGGCTCAGTCGTCGTCGTCGTCTCGTTGACCATGTCTGTGATGATGCCGACCACGCCGTCCAGTCCGCACAGGTAGCCGTCCTCCCGGTTGCCTTCCACCCACGTCGACCGGTGGTCGAGCTCCTCGCCTTCGGGGAGAGGCGTGGTTTTCCCAAAGTCAATCATCCAGATCTTCGCCCGTCCTTTGCCGTCGTGGACGAACAGCAGCGAACTGCCGATCACCTGGAGACGGACGGACGGACGGGCAGATAAACAGATGGAAAGGGAAGAGGGACAGGGAGGGACAGAGGGACAAAGGACGGGATGGAAAGTGGGGAAAGATGGAAGGGAATGAATCAGAATGCAGTGATTTATATGGTTTGTTTTAGATACATTTTAGTAAAGCAAGTGTGTGTGTGTGTGTGTGTGTGTGTGTGTGTGTGTGTGTGTGTGTGTGTGTGTGTGTGTGTGTGTGTGTGTGCGCGCGCACGCGAGTATTTGCGCTTCCTTAAGGAGTATGATCCACTTCCTGTTTTGTTGGGTCGCTACTTCCTGTCTAGTATATTTATATATATGTGTGTGTGTGTGTGTGTGTGCGTGTGTACAGTATGTGCGCGTGTTTTCCTTTGTGGTGACGATGAGTGTGAGTGTGAGACAGAGAGTACTGTCTATAAATGATATATTTATAGACAGGTACATGTGGCGCCCAGGTGGCGCCGACACTAAAGTTCCGGCCCACGACCGAAAGACCAGGGGCTTGACTTGACCGCCGAGTGGGGAGGGAGGGTACGTGATGATCTCTGTCACTGCACTGGTGGTCAGGGACACCAGCCGAGTGGCCTTGGGGTTAAGAGTTTCCGCCCTGATATTTGGGAGGTCGGGGGGGTTCGATCCCCGGACGTGTCGTAGTAAAAGACTCAAAGGGTTGGACTAGCGCAGGGGTTCTCAAAAGTTTTCATGTCAAGGACCCCCAAATTGATATTTATTGATAATATGTTGTGCCAGGGACCCCCAGAAGAGAAGATTTATGTTTTAAAAAAATCTGAATTTTCCAAAACGTTTTAGATATTTTACAGATATTTTCCAAAATAGCAGATCTACAAGCTCACAGTGCGTCACTTCGTGCCAAGCTGTGAGCTTGTAGATCTGCTGTTTTTGAATCGTCAACATATAAATGGATAAAGTGGTTTAAATGATTGTGATGCTATGTTAACTATTTAGCTGGGGACCCCCTGGATATCCCCCCCCCCCCCCCCCCCCCCGCAAGGACCCCACTTTGCAAACCAGTGACCCACACCCTCCCGAATGAACCAACCACTAGGGGTCAGCACTCAGCAGGGACAAGGGGTCTACAGTACAGGGGCTCTTGGGAATTGACAGAAAGACTAAATTGGGAGAAATAAATAAAGGGGCAAAAACATGACTAAATAACTAAATAAATAACTTACCTCGTGTGATTTGAAGAAGGAAGATCTCACTAGTGTGTCTCGGATCTCCTGCAGTCTGGTTAGGTAAGCATTCTGTTAGAAACACACACATACACATCCATTTAGCACTGTGTGTGTGTGTGTGTGTGTGTGTGTGTGTGTGTGTGTGTGCGTGTGTGTGTGTGTGTGTGTGTGTGTGTGCACGTGCTTGGGCACAGGGAGTTCCCAAGGACTTCCTTTTTCTACTGGCCCCGGATATTTGAGGTCACATTGTGTGTGTGTGTGTGTGTGTGTGTGTGTGTGTGTGTGTGTGTGTGTGTGTGTGTGTGTGTGTGTGTGTGTGTGTGTGTGTGTGTGTGTGTGTGTGTGTGTGTGTGTGTGTGTGTGTGTGTGTGTGTGTGTGTGTGTGTGTGTGTGTGTGTGTGTGTGTGCGCGTGTGTGTGTGTGTGTGTGAGACAGACCCATGGGGGTTGTGAAAACAGAACAGGGTAGCTACACTTGAAGATCCCACTTCTAGATTAGATTCCTGTTTGTCACCAGGTCAAGGTTGACCTTGAATGCGTGCTCACATGCACGCGTGCGCGCGCTCGCGCACACACACACTTACAGGAACAAAAGTAACTATGGTCACACCCTGAGTGACATCTCACACACACACAGCATCTACACACAAAGCTGCACACGTTGGTTTTGGTAGCTTTCGGGTGCATTCATTCCATAGCCCTTGACCAGCGGTGGAAAGTAACTAAGTACATTTACTTAAGTACTGTACTTAAGTAACATTTTGAGGTATTTCTACTTTACTTGAGTATTTACAATTTCCAATACTTGTACTTCTACTCCACTACATCTCAGAGGCAAATATTGTACTTTTACTCCACTACATTTACTTGAAAACTTTAGTTACTAGTTACTTTTCAGATATAAACTATGATATAATGAAACATAAATTAACCACTTTAAACCTATTTTATACCTAGGCTATTTGAAAAAAAATTGCTTGTAGATCTGCTATTTTCCAATATTTAGTGCTTTTACTTTTGGTACTTTAAGTACATTTTGATGCCAATACTTTTGTACTTTTACTTAAGTAAATGTTGAATTCTGGACTTTTACTTGTAACAGAGTATTTTTATATTGCAGTATTGGTACTTTTACTTAAGTAAAGAATTTGAGTACTTTTTACACCACTGCCCTTGACCTTAACCCATGTCACAGATTTGGCACAAACAAGGGGTTGAACTCGTTCTCCTGCTATGCAACAAAAATGTGGAGTGCCCTACCAACAAGTAGTCAAGGAGTGTAAAACCCTACTCACTTTCAAAACTGCCTTGAAAAAAGACCTTTAGGAGGCTGCCATTCCAACCTGGCCCTTGTCAAAGTCATAACCTATTGTAAACTGTACTTCCATGCAGTGTTGCCAGATTCTGTGAGAGAAACGAGCAACCAGGTCTGGGAAAACCAGCCCAAAAGAAGCGACTATGGGCCACATGAGCACTTTAACATATACATCAGCTATTTGAAAATAGCAGATCTACAAGCTCACAACGCGTCGCGACGCGACGCGTTGTGAGCTTGTAGATCGGCTATTTTCAAATAAAATCCTGCGGGGAAATTATAACAAGCAGACCTGGCAACCGTGCTTCCATGTGCTTTTTCCCTGCAAATCTTCTAGAATAAAGTAATCAATCAATCAAACAGACCCGCAAGTTTACTTTCATCAGGCCACACGGACCCCCATTTCAAAAGATTTTTCTTTTCCTAAGAACACATTATGAAAAGATGTTTCGGTATAAATAAAATTGTCAAAATATAAAAAAATATAATTCTGCAATTGCGTCTTATTTGTTTGTTTTGTCCTTTGTGTTAATGGTACAATAAGATACCAGGGGTTGTGGCTCTTTCGGAGCGGGAACTTTACACTGTTTTTGTATGCTTTTTGTTATTGACCTGTAAGTGAAAATACAAAATAAAGAAACCTTGAACAAAAAATAAATAAATAATATAATTCTACACTATTAGACTATTAGACACTTTTCGTATAGTATAATTGTAATATTGTAATCATTTCAAGTTCATTGAATTATATTTAGATTCATTTGGCTGCGGACCCTCCCCGGAACCCGCTCATAGACCTCCATAGATCCCACTATGCAAACCTTAACCCCAACCACAACCCAAACTACCCTTCAGGTGACCCCGATCAACAGTCACAAACACACACGCAGCGACACATGTATGCACGCACGCACGCACGCACTCACACACACACACACACACACACACACATGCACACGCACACGCACACGCACACACACACGCGCACACGCATACACTT
>NC_137616.1:42908453-42910953 GCF_963280865.1 Gymnoscopelus braueri | reverse complement strand
ACAAAGCGTTTACCTTTAATATACGACCGTTGGCACCAGCCTTGAAGCTCCCTGGAAAGAGACCAGAGGAAGGTTTAAGGAACACAGAGGATTAAACGATGAATAGAACAAGACACAAAGAGAGCCTACGTCTTAAAAGACACAGAGCCTACATCTTAAAAACACAGAGCCTACATCTTGAAGGGCTATTTCACTTTCAAACTTGTTTGGGGTCATTTTAACGGCCACTCAGGCTTTAGTGAGCGCCCCTGACAGTTTTTAAGTTGCTTGATTCAGTATTTAGATATTTGATATTCATTTTATCAGACATGCCCCCTTCCTATACAAACCCATTGTAACTTCAAACTACATTTTAACCATGATGGATTAATTGAGAAAACACGTCCTAGGTTCTGGTGACTGATATTGTCCTTCTAATGTGTGAGGGGGACGTGTTTTTTCAAGTGCCTTTTTTATTCATTTTTTAAACAGTTCATTTTATTTGGTTATTTCATTTAATAAAATAAAATAAAATAAAATAAAATAAAATAAAATAAAATAAAATGAAATGAAATGAAATGAAATGAAATGAAATGAAATGAAATGAAATGAAATGAAAATGAAATAAAATAAACATTAACTGTGTTTGTATGTATGTATGTATGTATGTATGTATGTATGTATGTATGTATGTATGTATGTATGTATGTATGTATGTATGTATGTATGTTTGTATGTATGTATGTATGTATGTATGTATGTATGTATGTATGTATGTATGTATGTATGTATGTATGTATGTACAGTATGTATGTATGTATGTATGTGGATGTATAGGAGGTTACTCCATTGTTCCTACACTAGACGTGTGCATGTGCATGTGCATGTGCATGTGCGTGTGCGTGTGCGTGTGCGTGTGCGTGTGCGTGTGCGTGTGCGTGTGCGTGTGCGTGTGTGTGCGTGCGTTGCGTGTGTGTATGTGCGTGTGTTGTGTGTATGTGTGTACCTGCATGCCCTGCCAGTTGTATCCAGGGGTACTTCTTCTTAACGAAGGACATAACGAAAGGGGACCAGTGGACCATGTTCTTGATCTTCTTCCACGACTTGCACTACACACACACACACACACACACACACACACACACACACACACACACACACACACACACACACACACACACACACACACACACACACACACACGCACCACGATCACGGTTAGTGAACCACAGTGTAATTTAGCATGTTCTGTATTTTCTTGTTACTACGGCTCAATTTGTTTTTTCCAGATCTCGGCCTGGAAAATTAGGGACACCATGGGGTGAAAGAGGGTAACGTTGTCACTTATGTTTACTGCAGCCACCTGACTTGGACAGCCTGTGACTCCCAGGGGACTCCCCCCCCCTCCCCCCTTAGTAGCTGTGTACAGTTATCACGACGTCTCCCAGGAAACAGAGCACTTGTTTTCCAGTCAGACAAGCCCCCCCCCCTCCCCAGCCTATAACACGCCCCCCCTTCCCCCCCCACCTTCCTCCCCCGCCTGAAGCTTTGTGGCCTGCCAAACACTTTTCTGCTTCGTTTAATGGCCGTGAGAGGAGGAAAAACAAGACTTTAATCACATGCACAGCGTGTGTGCATGTACCTGTGCACGCACGCGCACGCGCACCAGCACACACACACACACGCACACGCACACGCACAAACAGAAGGGTATCCCTGACCCTGAGGGAGGAGGATTGTTTAAGAGTCTCCCCTCTGGCTGTCCTTCATTCTGGAACCTTTTTTCACTCGACTCCGCACAACGGAGCCGGGGTTTCCCCTGGCAACACACACACACACACACACACACACACACACACACACACACACACACACACACACACACACACACACACACACACACACACACACACACACACACACACACACACACACACACAAGGGCTCTCCCTGTCCCTGCAGGACATATTCAACTATGGGACTCCCTAAAAAAACACACACACACACACACACACACACACACACACACACACACACACACACACACACACACACACACACACACACACACACACACACACACACACACACACACACACACACACACACACACACACACACACACACACATGCACGCAGAGTGTGTTGTCTTTACATGGAAGGAGGTTTTCCTTCTCTTTTTTTCTAAGACTGGCTGGAGCACAGATTTAAGTGTGGATAAAACCTTCCTTGTAAGGCCAGATTCACTGGAAGATACCTTTATACACACCGTGACGTAAGCGCACACTATGATTTGTGATAGTATTCTGGGAAAATGGGTTCATTTCAAAGAACACAAGCACACTTCCATAATAGTTTAACCAACTTAAGCCCTATATAATTTGTTGTACGACAAATGCGCTATTTTTAAACAAACGTGATTTTATCACATGAATAAATAAATATAAATGAACATCAATAGAATAAACCAGAATAAATAAATACTTTTTTTTTTAACGAAGATATACCCAAAATAGGGATG
>NC_137616.1:42900953-42903453 GCF_963280865.1 Gymnoscopelus braueri | reverse complement strand
GGAGAGGAGAGGAGAGGAGAGGAGAGGAGAGGAGAGGATTGGTTTTAATAATTGATGTTCATAATGTTAACAAACCATTTCTTTCTGTGAGATGGAGTGCTTGGCGTGGAAACCTTTTTCCACACATTGTGAAAATAAAAGCCTCGTGATCCACAGCGACTTTCAGAGAAGTGCCCAAGGTAGCCCCTTAATCTTACTGCAAATAAAAGTAAATGCGTCCAAAAGCAGTGACTTCACTCATACAGTAACAGTCAAATGATAATAAACCAAGAATAAAAGCTATAAAAACATCAGGGTAAGTACAGTGTACACCTGGACAAAGTCAGCCTAAGAATATCTGACAAAACCTAGGCAATGCAAGGCTTCATTTGTACTGTACAGTCCATTTAATACACAAAGGGAATTCAACGTGCTATGCATAAGGCATAAAAAAGGCATTTAAATCCCATTAAAACCGGGAAAGCATCTGTATCATGTATCGCATTGGCTATTCAAAAATAGCAAATATACAAGCTCACAGCTTGTACATCTGCTATTTTTGCACATTTTTGAAAAATCTTGAAGAGTGTGAGAACTACTGATTTAGAAGGCGTTTGTAGAATCGGCCTCAGGTCTTATAGTGGGTTACTGCTGAGCAGAGCGCGGTGTAAAAGGACAGTACCTGAGACACGTAGCGCTGGGCTCTGACGGAGGAGAGATAGATGACAGAGACGATGAAGATGACCACAGCTGATACCACAACACTCCACACTGGACCATAGAGATAACATATAGACCACATACTGACTGACTGACTGACTGACTGGCTGACTGACTGACTGACTGACTGATTGGCTAGCTGGCTGGCTGGCTGACTTTCTAGCGACCCACTGACATCGCTCCAGCCGTGCCCTCTGTCCGCGGCAGGTGTGTGTGTGTGTGTGTGTTTTGTTTTAGTAGACATTAACAGTCAGGCATGGCTCATTTGATTGACAAAGCAGTGGACAAACACAATCTGGTCATGCAAATCCTCCACCGGGGATGAAACACGGGGCGCAAACACACAAGGTGCAAATGTGGATGACGACGTGCGTGTGAGTGTGTGTGTGTGTGTGTGTGTGTGTGTGTGTGTGTGTGTGTGTGTGTGGTTGTGGGTGTCTGTGTCTGTGTCTATGTGTACGTCTATGTGCGCGAGCGGCCGATCTATGTCCCACTGGAAGTGGCTGTCGGATGTTGAGGTCACTTGCGGTCATCATATCTGCCAACTCTCCCGTGTATCAGAGGTTGTCCCTGTCACCTGTTCTTGGCATTTCTCCTGGTGGCCCTATTTTGGGCATGTCACTATACTACTACCGGTGAAAAACCTTCAAAGATGTTCAAAACCTCCTTCAAAAATAGCCAATCCATATACGCTCACAGCGCTTCGTAAAGCGCTATAGATCAGCTATTTTCCGCCATGCAACAATGCAACAACGTCATACGACAAAGGCAATGGTTTAAAGGTGCAATCGACTTTTTATAGTGAATAAAATTGTATTAACTAACTGCGATGGTTATACATCTAGGTCTCCCTGGATTTTTCTAAAAGAAAAGATAAGAGAAATAAAAAGGAATAATCCCTGGCACAACATCTTTTCAGATGGGTGTCCACGGCCAAATACATCCATACATTTGAGGATCCTTAACATGAGACGTTCTGTTCTTTGAGGATTACTGACTCCGGCTTTGACTAGGATGTAGACAAACAGAACCATGACAGATGCCTGTCAGGATAACTGAAGAGACATGATGTACAGTATACTTATATATAATCATTGTTGATAGACTTTTGACCCACTGTACATAATTATATTCACTGTTGATAGACTGTATTACCCAGATGCTGACTGTTGAAAGGCCTGTTGACGCTGATATTACATACCTTATGTACAAATGTATTATATGTACACGTATGTACATAATGACATTTTCTCACACACACAATTTAAGGATGACTCCTTAGAGGAGACTCTGTGCCTTCTTCTATCAGCTTCATGACCATTCGTTACCAGCGTTGCCATGTCCTCTTATTATAAGCGACTTTGGGCTTCTCTTTTCTGTAAAGTTGCTTGTATTGGTTACTGCGGGTTGCAGTTTTTTTGGGGCTCGTTTCTAAAAAGTGTAGTTGCTTTTTTGGGCTCGCTTCCAAATGTTTTAATTACTATTCAAGCCAGTGGTTCTCAAATATTGTCATGTAGTGGACCCCCAAATTAATATATATTTTTCCATAACCCCCATCTGAAAATGTTTTGTGCCAGGGAGCCACGTACTAGATTTGTGTTTGTGTGTCAAAAACCTTCCAAATATTCCACATTTTATATTGAGTTTTTTTGAAAATAGCAGATCTACAAGCTCACAACGCGTCACATCGTTACGCGTTGTGAGCTTGTAGATCGGTATTTTCAAATAGCCGATGTATACAGTATATGGGTTTAAGTGCTCATGTGGCCTTGTCGCTTCTTTTGGGCTTTTTCTCCTAGAC
>NC_137616.1:42875953-42898453 GCF_963280865.1 Gymnoscopelus braueri | reverse complement strand
GCTCTCTCTGTCTCACACTCAAACTCACACTCACACTCACACACCCACCCACCCACACACCCACACACCCACACACCCACACACACACACACACACACACACACACACACACACACACACACACACACACACACGTCTCTCTCTCTCTCTCTCTCTCTCTCTCTCTCTCTCTCTCTCTCTCTCTCTCTCCCTCTCTCATTCTCTCTCTATCTCTAGAAGCAGACAGGCTTCTTGACAAGTGCAAAGGAGAGGAGAGAAAAAAAAGTTTCCACTGCACTTTATGTGTGGTTGGTTTGTAATTATGTGTGTGTGTGTATTTGTGAGAGAGAGTGAGAGAGAGAAACTGAGAGAGAGAGAGAGAGAGAGAGAGAGAGAGAGAGAGAGAGAGAGAGAGCGAGAGAGAGAGAGGAAATGGTAAGCAAGGGAACTTATTGCAGACAGGAAGTGGGGGGGGGAGCCGCTTGCCTCGGCGACAGTATTTTCCACATCCGCCGTTGACTACAAACAAGAGAGAGAGAGAGAGAGAAGAAAACAAAACGCTCTCGCCCCTTACAAACGACCAAAATAAAAAAGAGAAAAGGGCGAGAGAGAGAGTGACATAGAGGCTGTAGGCTTCAATAGTCGCTCGCCCGCTTTCAAGGAGTGTAACCGTTCTAACACGTCCACGTTAAACATGTACAGTACACAGTACAATCGTTTCGTGTTCATCAAACCACTAAAGCCCCCTTTTTCCTCCCAGAAATAGCAGACACATTGTGAGCTTGTAGATCGAATATTCCCACCAGTTGGGGTTCAATTGGATTCAAAATGTACTTGAGTAAAAGTACAAAAGTATTGGCATCAAAATGTACTTAAAGTACCAAAAGTAAAAGCACTCATTATACAGAATATCTCATTTCACATATTTTGAAAATAGCATATTCTACAAGCTTACAATGCGTCGCATCGCGACGCATTGTAAGCTTGTAAATCGGCTATTTTCTAATGGCCGAAATGTATATAGGGCTGAAGTGGTTACTGTTTTGTAATAATAATCAAAAGTAACTAGTAACTAAAGTTTTCAAATAATTGTAGTGGAGTAAAAGTACAATATTTGCCTCTGAGATGTAGTGACTAGAAGATAAAGTACTGACAATTTGAAATAATCCAGTAATGTAAAAATACCTCAAAATTGTACTTAAGTACAGTACTTGAGTGAATGTTACTTTACACCACTGCACGCACACGCACATTCCCCCTGTTCGCCACGTTTATGTCTCTCGGGGAGCGTCCACATAACAACAGGGATAATAAGTACCAAAACATCTACATCAACGTGGCCTTTAATAGCAGCCAGAATGTAAACTATGAGCTGGAATTCATCCCAAATCCTCCCAGTAGATGATGATGTCCCACTGGTGGAATGAACTGTCCATGGGCTACAGTATAACCTCCCACTGGAAAAAGTCTGCTGCAAAAGTAAAGGTTAGATCCTCAGACTTATTTAAATCAATCAATCAATCAATCAATCGATCAATCAATGATTTTAGCAGCTGATGACGAGCTGACGAGGTGTTGTCTTATTGTTCACGATATTGTCTGTATGTTTGTTTAGTGACTATGTTTGTCTTTTTTTATTGCTGAGGTATAGTGTCACAATTTTCAAATTTCCGTTTTGTCTTTGCAGTCCACGACACATTTGCCCTACTGTAAATCCACTTAGTCGAAGCATATTATTGCTGATTTAAAAATATATTTCCGTGATACTAATATAAATGTACTTCCTTTCTCAGCTTTCGAGAGGTGTTAGTTCCAGACTCTAATATTGCATTCAGAGATTGCGGAATACGTAGTCTGGCGACGCAAGACTAATTGTGAGGGGGTTGGGGACACGGGGGAAAAAGATGTGGCATTTTATGTAAATGCTGAATGTCGTTTGTGCTTTTAAAAAACGGATAAAGAAATATGTCATAACAAACAAAAACAGAAGAATATGTATACATTTGTATATGTTTGATATATTGTTTTGATTCTACAAAATAGGGGAAGTTGTCTATAAGCCTTCTAAACTTCTCCTGCACAATATGGTTCTTATTATGTGTTTTTAACTCTTTATGTGCTAATAAATAAAACAAAACAAAAATAAAACAAGACGATAACAAAGAAAGTAGGAGTGGTGTGAGAGGGCAGGAACTAGCGTGGTGATGGTGAACACCCCGGTCTGTAGAAAGCGTAACACTTTTTTTTGGGTGCACTTTTACCAGGGAACCCGCACTAATGATGACATTCTGATGTTGCTAAACATACCAGAAGCTCAGAGGAAGCCAGCACAGTACAGATATCGCTCACCACAAGGTCTCCTGACAGATGCACTGAAATGCTGTGCGCGCACACACACACGCGCGCGCGCGCAAGCTAGCAAGCACGTACAAACCCACACAAACGTGTGCGTACTGTGCTGACGCATTCAAGTGCACGTAAATGCAACATACTGTACATGCATGCGTCAATAACATTGCACCCAAGGTTCCCAAAAGAGTTGGTGGGCTTTGGTGGGCAGCCTGGTATGATAGGGTCTCTGAGACTTTCAGTTCTGTGACAGAAAATATAGGGGTGAGAAGTTGACTGGTGTTTCCTCCTCTAGCGGCTAACCAAGTAGGCTCCCTGCAAAGCGCACGTACACACACACACACACACACACACACACACACACACACACACACACACACACACACACACACACACACACACACACACAGGCGCACAGAGGGCTTAAAAAAAAAAAAAAAAAATCCTGTTTCATGCACAAGACAGTACATGTCCCTGAGTGCATCCTCATTCGCTCAACTCACACACACACAAACACACACACACACACACACACACACACACACACACACACACACACACACACACACACACACACACACACACACACGCACACACACACACACACACACACACACACACACTCACAGCTGTGAGGGGGAACTCGGTTTGACGTCACAGGGTTGCTATGGGAACGGCCAGCGTGAAAGTGAACATTTTCCACTGCAGCTAAAAACTGTGTGTGTGTGTGTGTGTGTGTGTGTGTGTGTGTGTGTGTGTGTGTGTGTGTGTGTGTGTGTGTGTGTGTGTGTGTGTGTGTGTGAATACTTGTGACTAGACTGTGAGGACCTACTTAGGTTCTTGGCTTGTCCTCACTACAAAAGACACCAAAGTTTAAAGAATTAACACAATGTCGACTTGCGAGCGTGCGTGCGTGCGTGCGTGCGTGAGCAACTACCAAAAGTTCCAGCGAGGTATCCAAACTCGGCCATGTGAATGTGCGTCTGTGTTTAGCTGCGGTTAGTTGTGTATTATGTCTCCTACGTTATTTCACAATGGAGCAGCAGACACATGTCTTCATATTCGAAAATCACATTGACATGCAACATAGCTACAGCTACAGTGTGCGGATCTTCAAATAGCTAGTTATAGCCGCCTGAGAGATTCAGAAACACAATGAATTCATAACATTTCTTTTATGCATCCCTTGTGTGATCTCCATTTCCAATCGGAATCAGAATTAACTTTATTGTCACATGGTGGAGGAGATGATGAAGGTGCCTATAGCGAGGAAAATGGAGGCTATTATGGACAAGCACTCAAATTGTGAGCTTGCAGATAGGCCATTTTTTACAATGATTTTTGGTGTAGAGGGGAAAAAGAAAGGAGGGGACCAAGCATAGACACCTTTTGTCCAGATTGAACAGAAATGTGATTTGACAGTCAAATATGTCTCGTAATGTCTTGAAATCTGTGCCAACCAATTCACATGACCACACTGAAGGAGTCCTGTGCTTTATTTTTCGACAAAAAAATGCAGTGCTTGGCTTGAAATTAGATCACAAGGCTCAAGTCACAAGATTAATGAGGTGAAGTCCAACCAGAAAGCAAGGGCTGTCACGAACTAATAAAACAAATAAAAACCTTTGAAGACGGGCCAGAATAAGCTGCACAGAGTTGTATCAGCATCGTTATAGTTACTAAAACTAAAAATGAAGTGAACAGGGAAGCAAATAATGTGGTCGACTGAAACTAAAATAGACTCTAAGGTTTCAAATCAAAAGTAAAACTAAATAATAACAAAAATGAACTAACATGAACTAATAGTCTAGGAAAATAATAATTGCATGTAAAATCTAACACCATCATACCCGATGTCATGATTTCTTTCATCCTGCACTTTTCAGCTTTTTTAAAGGCTTTACTCAAAATACCTCATAAAAACAAACAAACAATGACCCTTGATTTATACTTTGTCACATGCCAGTGTCATACACCGAACAGAGCCGATCTACAAGCTCTACTGAGATGTAGTGGAGTAGAAGCAAAAGTACTGAAAACTGGAAATACTCCAGTAAAGTGAAGATACCTCAAAATTGTACTTAAGTGCAGTACTTCAGTAAATGTACTTAGTTACTTTACACCACTGCCATGGGACGATGCTCATTCTAAATGCCGTGTATATGTACTCTCTCTCTCTTCAGGTCTCTCCATCGGCCACCTAATCGTGTGTTGAAACAACCCAGGAACTAACATCCCGTACCACAGCAAACATGAATGATTATGATCGCAAATAACGTGTTTATATAAAGGCTTGCCCTTTCATGTTTTTTTTGTCACGCTTGTTTGACTAGAGACAATGCCGGATTATTTTTTTCTGTTCATCTCATCCGCTTTACGAGGACATGGCTTTCCCAGATGTGATTTCACTTTGCGGCGCTGCGTATCTCATCTGGTAAAAAGCCAGTATCAGATTCTACAGGTATGCAGAATCTGATCATGTGGTTTTCTCTCCTGTTTAGAAATCCAAGATGACATCACCCCGTCAGATCTTGGCCGCAAAACTTTCTGATTCGTTTCTGGGTAAAAAATGCCACGGTCACAGGAACAAGAAAACCAAAGGCATCACTTGCTAGTAACCCATTCAAACCAGAAAAGCACCGGTGTCATTTTTAGATTTTTACTATATATAGCAACATACTTTTTTTCAGAAAACTATTTAAGAACAGTGGTTTGGAGACAGTGGTTCTCAAAAACAGCAGATGTACAAGCTTGTACATCTGCTGTTTTTGAACATTTTTGAAAAATCTTGAAAGTGATTTTTTTAAACACAAATCTTCTCTTCTGGGGGGGGGGGGGGGGGGTTCTCCTGGCACAAAACCGTTTCAGATTGGGGGTCTGCGGTCAAATATAATATCAATTTGGGGGTCCTTGGCCCGAAAAAGTTTGAGAACTACTGATTTAGAAGGCATTTGTAGAATCGGCCTCAGGTCTTAATGGGTTAAAAGTTGCAGATATAAGAAATAAGAAAGACATTATTTCTTATATAAGAAATCGGTCTCTCGTCCCTGTCTCTCCTTTTATTACCCCTCTCCCACTGTATGTCTCTTTTATCATTTCTCTCTCTCTCTCTCTCTCTCTCTCTCTCTCTCTCTCTCTCTCTCTCTCTCTCTCTCTCTCTCTCTCTCTCTCTCTCTCTCTCTCTCTCTCTCGGTGCATACCTAACACACAGCAGAGCACGCTTTATGTGTTTCTGCATGTCTGCCTCACTGTACACACATGCCAGGTCGGGATAAAATATGTGTCATGGACCCGTAATTATAGCTGGAGCTATAATACTGATGTAGCGATATAAAGAAAATTTATGTTTGGCAACCTTTCAAAACGCAAAATGTGTGCGTGCGTGCGTGCGTGCGTGCGTGCGTGCGTGCGTATGTATGGATGAGCCCCCAATGTGATTGCGTGGAGTCAAACCTGGGTACCACTCAGGCAAAGTAGAATCCCCCCTTGACCACTTCAACCCTATATACTGACAGTAGTTGACCGGAGTCCCCCAGGGGTCTATGTTAGGTCCCCTCTATTTTTCCCTCTACATTCCCTCTACCCCAGAATAGAATAAAAAAAACCTTTGCACTAACCCAAACTTTATTATGAATGCCCACGGCTCAGTCTGGAATCACACCTAAATCTCACACACCCATTATTCATTTGATTAGGTGCAGCTGTGCTGCTTAGCCTGCCATGTATTTTAACATCTGAGGTTGTTTATACATCACTGAACTGTTTACTGAGGCAGACTACTGATAAATGCTGATGGTGTATGGCAAGCTTGTTACATTGTACATACACTGATCTATTTTTATTATTATCATATTAGTATAAAACTACAGACATTTTTTTGCTCTTGCTTTTTTTCTCTCTTTCTTTCTTTTACAGTAGTTGGCCGGAGTCCCCCAGGGGTCTATATTAGGCCCCCCTCCTTCTTCCCCTCTGCATTAAGTATATTCTCCCGAGGAATATTGAGTTCAAGAAACCTTTGCACTGAACCCAAACTGTATGAATGGTGTTTCAAGGAAAGCTGCTGGTTTGCTATTGAGAGCCATTGTCTCATGCTCCCTGTCCTGAAATGATGGAGGGAAATATGCAAATGAGCATACAAACCCAATTCAAATCAATCAGCCACATTCATTTAAACAAATGTCTTTAGTAGGCTGTGCAAAGCGGCTGAAGCCTCCATCGAGGGATAGGTCATTCCATAGAGAACACCAGGGCTGACCGATATGACTTTCGCATATTAGATATGCTAGATATCTGCTATTTTCAGTGTTTTGGCACGCCACTATTGTACAAAATATAAAATAGGACTTAAGTGGTTAATGAGACTAATCAATTTAGTCGATTATGAAACATGTTCTTTTGTTGATATTTAAGAGATACAGATTAAAAAATTATAATAATTATTCGATTAACCGACATGAGCACACACACACACACACACACACACACACACACACACACACACACACACACACACACACACACGATCACGTCACACGTGTGTTGTTTGTCACTTTGTTCAAAGATCATCAAGACAAACCAAAACGGACGGAGGCATTCTCAAAGTTATATTGATGTAGAATTGTTGTAGATTGAACAAACAAATCGGTACCGAGGATTACATCAGAGATTGTGGGAACTGGCCAAACTAATACTCTCACACCTACACACACACACACACACACACACACACACACACACACACACACACACACACACACACACACACACACACACACACACACACACACACACACATATGCAGACACACACGCACACGCTCACACATAAACAGTCCTCAATGTCCTCTTTGAACTGTGTCCAACTGAATGCAAAGCCTAAGTGTGTGTGACTGGAAAACTCTCTCTCTGTCTGTCTGTCTCTCACTCACACGCGCGCGCACACACACACACACACACACACACACACACACACACACACACACACACACACACACACCCACACACACCCACACACACCCCCACACACACACACACACACACACACACACACACACACACACACACACACACACACACACACACACACACACACACAGTGACACATAGACACACACACGGTCGGGGCACAGAGCTAGCTTTGTTAGCGTGAATGTCAACCGTTACTCGGCGAGAGAGCTCAGGCCAATTTGACACAGGAGCACCCAGCAACACACACACACGCACACGCACACACACACACACACACACACACACACACACACACACACACACACACACACACACACACACACACACACACACACATGCGCACACACACACACACACACACACACACACACACGTCCACTACACAGAGCTGTGTATGGGTAAAATCATTCCAAGGGTTTTATGAATAAAAATACTCTGCTTTCAACATCAACAAAGACCTTAAGTCCCGCAAATCCACAAACCGAGGCCACCGATTCATATCTCAGCTTTGTCCTGCGTGAGGGACCATGTACCTACACCTCACAAATCAACTTAGAACAGCTGATTTTGCGGTTTTGTTTTCCAACGAATTGCGGTTTGCGGTGTGATTGAACTTTAGTCAACAATTTCATAACTGTATTCATGAAGTGTTTGCGGCCCACCCATCTGACCACTTAACACGGCGGCCGTGGTCCACGGGCATTTTCAGAGCATGTTAATTTGAATGGTCAATCAATCGTGTTCCAGCCTTGGATCAATGGAACTAACATAATACTTTAAGCTCCTATTTATAATCGGTATCAGAATGAAAACACTTTTTTTCCCCTCCCAAGGTTTTAAAGAACAAATTACCATGTAAGTGTTTATTTTTTATTTTCTTTTTTGTAATGTCATTAAAATCTTAGCGTTTTGCCAATTATTCACTTACAATAATGCTCACGGCAGGTCGAGAATCACTGCCTTTTACAGTACACCTTGATGTAAACAAGATAGCTACAGCAAATCAAATTAATTATGGGCGAGTTAGATTTAGGCGTGTCAATGTGCATCGATAATACTGTTGACTGACACACCTAAATCTAACAACACACCCCTTATTAATGCGATTAGCTGCAGCTGCGCCGATTAGCCTGCCATGTGTTTGATCTGAGGTTGTTTGTATAACTGAAATGTGTGCTGAAGGCAGCTACTGATAAATGCTGATGGTGTATATAATGTGGGAAGCTTAATATGTACATTGTACACGCTGATCTATTTGTATTATCCTATTAGTGTAAAACCACCGACTCTTGGTTTATTCTCTCTATTTCTTTCTTTCTTTCTTTTTCTTCACTTATTATTATTATTAGCTATGCTGCTACATTGTCTGAAGAAAGCCTAACAAAAATAAGTTGTACTCTTATGTAACTGTATACAAGATGCTAGAATAAATGCAACCTTGAACCTATAATCTGACATCGTTTTTTAACCTGTATACTGGAGAACAATTAACTTACAAACTCAGCCCCTTTAAAGGACAACTTAGTTTTTTTACAACCAAGGTTTATGTTTTAGCTTGTAATTAAAGTAAATAAAAGATGAGTGTTATATTAAATGTTTCATTTACTGCTTTCTATAGTTTTAGCAATCTTTTTTTACAGTGGGCGGGGGCATTCGGGCAGGTGGCTAAATATGTAACAAACAATAACCAGTTGATTTCTTTATTATCATTTACAGTAGCTCTTCTAGCCCCCAATAACTCACGTCTGGCCATCAAAGACCACGGGACCTTTTTTATTGTGTAAAAAATACATATTTAGCCACCTGCCCGAATGCCCCCGCCCACTGTAAAAAAAGATCGCGAAAATGGCTAAAACTATAGAAAGCAGTAAATGAAAATGTTTTAACATTCATCTTTTATTTACTTTAAAGGTAGGGTAAGTGATATTTTTGGGTTAAAACAAAAAGTATTTTTTTCAAAGGTTAAAGCACTATATTCTGATAGTAATCATTGCTATAGAGTGTTTGTTCAGTAACAGGAGTCTCCCCGTCTCTCCAGCGCTTTTATAAACAGAAAATACATTTTCTGGTAGGTGTCAAAATCTCAGCCAATCAGGAGAAAGTACCCATTTTTAAGCTTCATTTTTATAGTGTTCCAGTTCCAAATTTTGCATGCTCATTTCTTAGTGTCATCACTTCCAATTTCACTTGTTTAATCTATATCCTGATTGAGTTCTCTATCCTGATTGGATAAAATTGGAAATGAAACTGAAACTGAAACGAAAATGCATTTTCTGTTTTATAAAGAGCTGGAGAGACATGGAGACTCCTTATATGGACAGGACACTCTATAGTAACGAGCACTATCAGAACATAGACCCATTTTGCAATTATTTGAATAATTGCAAATCACTTACCCTACCTTTAATTACAAGCTAAAACATAAACCTTGGTTGTAAAAAAAACAAAGTTGTCCTTTAACTCTGAGCATGTACGAATGTAACCAAATGGACCCGTACGGGTCCATTTGGTTACATTTCGTACACGCTCAGAGGTGCAAATGACCACTGAGGATATCTTTTATCACACACACACACACGCGCACACGCACACACGAGTGTGGACGTCTACTTACGGCCCTCTGCTGGGAGTTGAGCGCTTCCGGGTTCAGGAGCTGCTCCCCTCTCTCCGGGTCGCTGGAGACGTCGTCGTCCGACTCCTCCCAGGACGAGGAGAACCCGGCGGAGGAGGCGGAGGACGAGGAGAGCTTCCTCAGGGAGCGGGAGGAGGCCGCGTAGGGCGCCGGGCTGGGGCTGCGGGAAAGTCCCCCCCGGTCCGAGTTCTGGCCCTCGGAGCAGCACGGCGCCTCCTCCAGTCCGTGGTCGGTCACTATGACCGACGGGATGGGGGCGGAGGGAGGGACGGAGAGGGCGTGGCTAGAGGCGCAGCGGTCCGGCGGGTGGGGGCCCTCCTCCTCGCCGAACCGTTCCCAGGAGGTTTCTGGGTTCCTGGCGGCTCCCGCTTCCTCTGGCGTCCGGAGGAGTTCCGTCTCGGGACTCGACCGGCCTCTCGCCCTTGCCTCTTCTTCTCCCTCTCTTCCTCCTCCTTCGCCCGCTTCTCTTCCCTCTCTTTCCGCCTCTCCGCGCCGCTCGAGCGTCTGCGGTGACGTCAGGGAGAAGCCCGGCGGCCCGTCGTCCGCGCCGCGGGAAGCCGGCGCTGTTGTCGTCCTCGTCGACGATTGGCTCCGGCTCTGACCGTCCGCCCGCCGGTCCTCGCCGTTCATCCCGTTCGCCGCTCTGTCCTCCTCCTCCTCCTCCTCCTCTGGCGCTCTCCTCTCTCCCTCTCTTCTCTCGCCTTCCTTCCTCTCTCCCTCTCTTCTCTCACCTTCTGTCCTCTCTCCTCTCGTCTCCTCTCCCGCCCCCTCCTCCCCCTCCTCCTCCTCCTCCTCCTCCTCTCTCCCGTTCTGGACGACGGAGCCCTCCTCGCCTCCTCCTCGGGGGCGTAGCGGCGTCAGGCTGTCCCGAGACGACGTGTCGTCGGGCTGCTGGCAGGGCGTGAGGTGGTCCATCTGTCGGCGCGGGGACCGCGGGCTGCGCTGCATCTCGGCGTTGATCACCTGGGCCCGGATCCCTGAAATGTGGGCCTCAAACATGCCAACCTTCCCCCTGACCTGCAAAACAGAAGGGAAGCTTTCAGTGGCCGTATGTTTTGGTGAATGCACCAAAGCCCAAGTTTATTCCATCATCACGAAGCAAGCAGAGAGTAAAAGTACAAAAGTATTGGTATCAAAATGTACTTAAAGTACCAAAAGTAAAAGTACATAAATGTTTGAAAATAGCAGATTTACAAGCTCGCAATGCGTTGCGACGCATTGTGAGCTTGTAGATCGGCTATACAAATGCAGAAAAATAACAATGCCCTATAACTATCTTGAGTATGGCATATTACATATTAGTATTTCATATTTTCCTTTATAACGGAGGATGAACTCGGATTAAACACGCAGTTAAACAGAATTTAACTTCCATATTTTACCACATTAACCCTGGCATTCCTATTTTGGGCAAATCATCAAAATCTTTCAAAATGTGTCACAATTTCTCCCCCCCCAAAAAATATGTATATTTCAAAAATAGCTGTTCTACTGCACAAGCTCACAAGGCAACTCCATCCAAGCTTGTACAGTATTATCTCAAAGTAGGCCTATATAGGCCTTAAGTGGTTAAGCCATCCCAGTTACGAGAGGGAGGATTCGGCAGTTAGGGGTTCAGTGTCTCGCTCGGGGGACACTCCGACGCGGTGCCGCGGGCTCGAACCGGGAACCTTCCGATTCCAAAGCAGGCTTAAAGGGATAGTTCACCCCCAAAATGATGAAATCTCTATGGGGTGACTAATCGATAGATTTTTTTTGGGTGAACTATCCCTTTAACACACAACAAAAAAATCACCTCGACATTCTGCAGCTCTCTGTGGATTTGCAGCCGCTGCGCTTGGCGTCTCCTCTCGCCTCTTACTCCCGTCTCTCTTCCTCCTCCTCCTCCTCCCTGCTCCTCCCTTTCTCCTCCGGGTCCGTCTTCCTCCTCCTCCTCCTCCCGCCCGGGAGAGCTCAGCCGCCGGACGCGCTGGCCCACGTTGACCCCCAGGAGCTCCGGGTGACGGCAGGGGGACGGAGTCCGCGGGGAGACGCTGCGGTCGGTTGGGAAGACGAAGGCTCGGCCCAGGGCTCCGGGGCTGTAGCCTGGGCTGGTCTATCATAGGATCGGCAGAACGAGAAAGATGTTCCACACGTTTTTCCCACTTTTTTTTCCTTTCGCAGCTGCAGAAAGAGCGAAATCCTGGTGGACCCGAGAGGGTCCACTTTCACACTCTCAGAGTTCAATTAATAACCCTTTATGGCATCTGTGTCATTTTTTTATTTATTTGGCTATTCAAAAATAGCAGATATAAAAGCTCATAGCGTGGCACTCGATCTGCGATTTTCTGAACAGTGTGTCGCAGGTTCGAGTCCCAATCCCGACGACCTTTGCTGCGTGTCACTCCCCATCTCTCTCTCCCCATTTCCTGTCTACTATCTCTATCAATAAAAGCAGAAAAAGCCCCCAAAAATATAATAAAAAAATAAAATAAAATAAAAAGACCACTTACTCCTCCCTTTAACATTCAGGATGTTTGCAGTGTGACAGTGTGAGTTACCTTAGGGCTGGTGGGGCTGTAAAGACCCCCTCCCAGTAGCTGGCAGTAGGTGCTCCTATCTGGGACCGCAAGAACGGGTCGACCCCCTGAACTGGTTCTGACTCTGGATGCTGTGGTGCTGGAGGATGTGGGCTGAGTCTGATATGTATTACTGCTGAGAGAGAGGAGAGGAGAGGAGAGGAGAGGAGAGGAGAGGAGAGGAGAGGAGAGGAGAGGAGAGGAGAGGAGAGGAGAGGAGAGGAGAGGAGAGGAGAGGAGAGGAGAGGAGACAAACTAGGACATTAAGACCTGAGACTGATTCTAATGTCTTCTAAATCCAAACAGTTTTTAAAATCGCTTTAAAAATATATACATTCAAAGATTTGCACCAATTTTGACGATTACAAAAAAATAGCAGATCTACAAGCTCGTAGCGTGGCACTCGGTGCCGCAATATGAGCTTGTAGATCTGCTATTTTTTAATAGCCAAAGAAATCTAAAATGACAAAGATGCGTTCCCGGCTTTAATGGGTTAAGTAATCAGATTGAATTGATGAGTGATATGTTACAGATATATTAGATGGCTCTTCACAAATCTGTAATAGATTATACTTTTAAAAAAAAAAACTTCCGACAGGTCCTAACCCCCTTGCATTCAATAGGGAAGGTGCTAAAGTAACAGCAGACCCTGGTTATATGCAGCTGTGTTTGGTTATAATAAGTAGAGGTGCTGACATGGAGAACTAAAGAAGTAGGCTGGAACATCAGGTGCATTTCGCTGCAAATAGTCTTTCTCTTTAGTTGGTGCCGTCCTGATATCAACAACATCAGCCACAGCCTTTATCAAGGTAGCCGGTGCGCTGTAATGTGATATATTATTATTCACACAATGCAAACCATGTAAAAAACGAATAATCTGAAAGGCACCTGCTCATGACTACCAGGCCGTTGAGGTTTAGGGCTCGGGCTGCCATCCCCACGGCCAGGCCAGGGGCTTCAAAGGCTGGGTACACATCTGTCAAATCCCCCCCCTAAGGTTGCATGGATGTCTGGAGAACGGCTCTCGGATGCTCCAGTGCTTGTGTGCGGCACATGCAGCCCTCCACTCCACTACTGGAAAACGGACCGCTCCTTCTGAAATAAGAAGGAAATCATCATCAATGTACTTTTTATTTAATTTTTAACTTTTTTTGTTCAATTCTGTTGAGTTTCAGTTAGTTTCCAAAGTGGTTTTCGCTTGTTTCAGTTTAGTTTTTAGTGTTTACAAATATTTTATTCCTTTTTTATTAATTATTATAAGTAGCTTAGCCGTTATTATTAATTAGTACTCCACATATCGGCATTTGTGGATTTATCTATATTTTGTATTAAAAAAAATCAGATTTCTGTTTCTGCGTCGCATTGCGACGCATTGTGAGCTTGTAGATCGGCTATATATGAAATGTATATAGGGTTGAAGTGGGTGTTTTGTAATAATAATCAAAATCTAACTAAAATCTGCAAAGTAACTAGTAACTAAAGTTTTCAAATAATTGTAGTGGATTAACAGTATAATATTTGCCTCAAGCTTTTTGTGACATATTTGATCAATTGACAAAGACATGTTCTGTAATCTTTTTTATTTAATTTGAGTTAGTTTAAGTACACAATATTGTTTCAGTTAGTTTTAGTTTGTTTCTAAAGTCTACTTACTCTACTTTAAATTCACCTTGATACACAAACATGTGCAATATTGTTAAAAGGCGTCATGAAGTTGGGAACCTATCGTGGGAAGGTTACACTGTTGGAAACTCGCCCAAAAACTGCTTCAGAGAGTGAAAATGAATGGGCCCCTGTTGGACACCCAAACACAGCAGATGTTATGGTTAATACAGAAACAAAACGTAGGCGAGGACAGGAATGTGGGGAGAAAAAACTTGTCACTTGTTTATCCCATTGAGACCGGGAAAGAATCAGTGTCATTTTTAGATTTCTTTGGCTATTAAAAAAATAGCAGATCTACAAGCTCATAGCGTGGCACCGAGTGCCGAGCTTGTAGATCTGCAAAAAAAAAAATATTGGGAAAATTTGTGCAAATCTTTGAATATATATATTTTTAAAGCTAACTAAAATCTTTGCTTCTGGGGGGCCCCTGGAACAAAACCTTTTAAGATGGGGGTCCGCAGCCAAATACATATCTAAAAATGGTTGCTATATCAGTGGTACTCCAACATGTCAAGGACGCCGAAAACGATATGTATTTGGCCGCGGACCCCCATCACAAAATATTTTGTTCCAGGGACCCCCCAGGAGCAAATATTGGAGTTAAAAATGTTCACGTAAAAAATATATATATATTCAAAGATTTGCACAATATTGTCAAGATTTTTTCAAAAATAGCAGATCTACAAGCTCATAGCGCACCAACGAAATCTAAAAATGACACAGATGCGTTCCCGGTCTAAATGGGTTATATACACTGGATGAATCTCCTCTCATCTCGTTGCATGTGTTCCAGTAAAAACTGATTTTGTTATTCATTTTTTATGATGATATCATTTGAATAACAGATGGCTGTATCCCCAGAGCTGTACACACACATACACACACATGGTTGGGTATTTCCATCCTCAAGTAGAGCCCGACCGATGTATCGGTACGGCCGATTTATTGGTCATTGTTTGACTTTTCGACGACATTGGGTATTGGCAGTATTTTTTTTTAAATGTAATTCTTGGTGAAAATGTTAGGTAATTGGTGGTGTAGGGCAGTGGTTCTCAACCTGTGGGTCGGGACCCCCAGGGGGGTCACCACATGATTTTTGGTGGGGGGTCCTCAGATGACAGTGAAGTGACAATTTAAGGACTTTTAAGACCTTTTTAATACCTCAAAAAAGAAAGAAGAAAAGAAAGAAAATAAATAAATAAGACCATTAGGATAAGGATAATTCTTTTAACAGGACGTTCATGAAAGTCCTTACGGTCTTGTTTCCAATGAGGGCCTGTGAGCAATTAGGGGTTAAGAGTCTTGCTCAGAGACAAATTTCATTTCATCGACACATTTGCTGGCCTGGCCTGGAATCGTACCTGGGGCAACCAGGGCCTCTGGCTCCCTAGGCGGGCTCACTAACCACTCAGCTATGGCCAGCTATGGCCGTCCCTCATTACTGAATGAAAAGTAGTCAACAAACTATTCTATAAAAAAATGGTCAAACTTTGGTCAAATAATATAAGAAAGTAAAAGAGGCAACATTTTTGAAAATATCCGATCTACAAGCTCACAACGCCTCGTGTTGCGAGGCGTTGTGAGCTTACGTAGATCTGCTATTTTCACAAGTTTTCTCTGTGGAATCGAGTCAAACCAAATTGAATGCCTCAAATACTACATTCCAATTTGTCATGGTGGGGGGTCCCCAGTTCAGATTATGCTTATTTTGGGGGGTCGCGGCCTGAAAAGGTTTGAGATCCACTGGTCTAGGACTCTCCAAAAACAGGGAATCGGCGTCGCACTCAAACTGCTGGCATTGGTCGGGCCTCTAACAAACAATTTACTCATTTCACTAAGTTACAGATGGAGACAATAACAGTGTTCAAGCTTCAGAATGTCCCCCCTGACGTCAATGCCACAAGTAAACACGGTCATTCTATGCGAGAGCCGGTCTTCAGGTTAGTTTGGGTGTCAACTCCACGGTGACGTCGCGGAGGTCACTGTCACGTTAGACGCGCTGGCCAAGCGGTTCTCAGGAACGAGCAGTGTGTGTGTGTGTGTGTGTGTGTGTGTGTGTGTGTGTGTGTGTGTGTGTGTATGTGTGTGTCACCGAAAACCCAATAGCTCTCTAACCTGGACAAAACACTCTCTATTTATGGCTCTGGTCTGTCCTCAAGTGGCGAGTCGGCCTTTGTTTGGTTAAAAGTGAGGTGGATTTCGTTCTAAAAATAAATGAACGCCACAGCTAACATTCCTTCGGAGACAGGGAGAGGGAGGTAGAGGGAGGTAGAGAGAGACTGAGAGAGAGAGAGATTGAGCAAGGGGAGAAGGGACCAGTGGGAGAGAGAGAGCGAGAGGAATGATGGGAGAGAGAGCTGGAGGTGGGAAAGAGAGGTGAAAGTACTTTTACAGCTTCACCCAGCTGAAGGCTGCTCAGGTGGCTTTTAATGAGCGCACCAGTGGGGGTTGCTTTCAGGGGTTGAGCGTCTTGCTCAGGAACACTTCCGACATGTACGGTAGACATGGGGGAGGGCCGGGAGTCGAACCGGTGACCTTTCCGATTCCCAGACGGCCTCTCTACCCAGCACCTTAAAGGTTTTAAGTGGGATAAAGACGGGATTATATACAGTTCTCCTTGCAGCAGGGACATGCAGACAATGAGACAGACAAAGAGAAAGACACTCAGCAAAACAACTGTAAAATTTCATATCGGCCACTGGCCTAGCGGTTAAGGCACATACCACATACGTATAGGCCCTAATGCAGCCTGACAGCGAGTCGTGGGTTAGATTCTCAAGCGCAATGACCTTTTTTTGCGTGTCACATCACATCTCTTTCTCCCTGTTTCTACAGTATAGAGTGTATTATTAACAAAGGCAGAAAAGCCCCCAATAAAACAAATTAAAAAATAATAACAATTTTATATAGCCTTTTCAGATTTGATTTGAGATCGCTGGACACAAAATGTTGAAATATAAGCTTGCTAACACTTACAATAAGTCTCAATAAAGGATAAAGCTGCTTAATGGTTCTTGGTTGAGAGTGATCCGGTCTCAACCAGAGACTCTTAAAAACAGGCCCGTGACCCAATTTAGGACGGATTAAATTCAATTCAATTCCAAAACAACGTTATTGTTCTCACAAGGTGGAAAATCGCATTTGGCTTCACACAGCGGTCACGGCGCTGATAAATGAACCGCAAGTGGAAAACAGAGAGTTTGCAGTGTGAACTTAAAAGTTCACACTGCCTGCAAACTCTCTGTTTTCCACTTGCCGTGTTAACAAAACATGAATAACAACATGAAATTGCTGACTTAAGTCAGCAATTTCATGTTGCTATTCATGTTGTGTTTTGAATGTCACGCCACCTTTGAGCTAGAAGTTGAATTTAGTGGATGATTTCGACGGGATAATTGTCTTGGGAAGTGGTTCCCAAGTCCCAACCTTTTTTTTTTGGCCCGGACCTCTGGCGTAGAGGTTCGGGCACCTAGGTTATAATGTGGCCTGACAGCGCATCGCGGGGTTCAAGTCCTGTTCCCGATGATCTATGCTGCGTGTCTCTCCCCATGTCTCTCTCCCTGTATCTTGTCAATCTCTACTTTCCCCGATAAATAAAGCCCTAAAAGAAAAGGGTTTAAAAAAAAATCTTAGTGCTTTGCCAATTATTTGGGGGCCCCACTTGCACATATCCTCACGGCCCACCCAGTGGGCCCCGGCCTGCATGCATGTTGGGAAACCGCTGATGTATTAGTGCACTTATCAAATGCTGCTTCTGTTGCTATAAACATTTTAAGTTCAGATGGCAGTGACACAGTTCCACAGAAGCAGAAGAAACACTGTTAGACTCTGAATAAGTCATGTCTGGAATGGTCTGCTGAGCAGACCACAATGAATACTCAACTGTCTGTCTATTAATCTAGGGCTTGTTTCATTTTGGACCCTAGCCTGCAGGCCTATGAGACCATTTTCCCTTGTGGATAATAAAGACATCTAATCTACCAAACTGCTCTGTATAGAACCCACCAGAAATTAGCATGTGACCCATTTTGAACAACCAAACGATATGACTAATCCATCCAACAGTGAACGACCCTGTGTGTCACATAGGGTGACGCACAGTTGTCAAGACCGAATCACTAGCCAGCGGGTCCGGGCACCTAGGCTACAATGTAGCCTGACAGCGCGTCCCGGGTTCGAGTCCCGATGCCGATGGCCTTTGCTGCGTGTCACTCCCCATCTCTTTCTCTCTCTCTCCCCGTTTCCTGTCAGCCTACTGTACTATCAATAAAAAAGCCCCAAAAATAAGGGAGAGGACAACAATTTCATGGCTATATTTTCGTTAACTTGACTGCTAACATTTTGAATTTCATATCTAAGAGTATAGAAAGCTGAGATTCTGAATCTGTGCTATGTGTGGAGGTACATTGCTTGAATTATATTTTTATGTTATATACTTTTTTTGTACATTTTATTTCTTGTTTTATATTTCTATATGAATGTACTCATATATTTTCTTTCCTATATATATATATATATATATTCTGCAATATTTGGAAACCTGCTCCAAGAATCAGGAGTGAATCATTGGAATATCTACTGGCAAATTACCATGGACTTTAACATCAAAGACAAACAAAATGAGATCTCTCAACAAAAGGACTGAAGTTACTTCAGCTTAGGATCCCTCTCCTCTGGACTCAATAGCCCACAACATTAAAATGTACTCATTTAATGTAATTTGATGCCCAACATGACCTACCTGTTCTAAAAAAGAAAAAAGAATAAAAACAAAGTTTAAAAAGATTCTGTAGAACTCGCTCTCTCCGTGGGAAGCGAGTACTGGAATCTTATACCCCCCAATTAGTCAGTAAGATAATTAAAAAAACGGTCAGAATGGGGAGTATTTGTGTGACTTAAAGATAGAGTGAGAAAGACACAGGTAAGGACATGTACAGAGATCAGTGCTGTGCAGAAAGCTATAAACTAATCACTGCTCTCCATCCATGTGACCAAACATCTTTTACTGTCTGTTGTTGTTTGAAAGGTCATGACACACTGGAATGAGCAATACTTTCTGAGCCAAAGTCGATGAGTAATGTTGTTAAGTACAACAACGTAACAAAGTTACGACATTTACATTGCCGTATTGATACTTTTACTTAAGTAAAGAATGGGAGTACTTTTTCCACGACTGAGCCACTGAGCCTAATTTATAATATTCCATCTACAAGCCAAAAAAATATTAAATCAGAAAACAGTTAGGCTAAAAACATTTTTAAAAAATAGTGCTTGTAGAGCTTGTAGATCTGCTATTTTCACTAGTTTGGGTCCCGGCCGGGGAGACATCAAATTTCTCTTTTGGGTCTCAAGCTAAAACGTTTGGGAATGCTCTAGTCTAGTCTAAACGATATTGCCTGCTGATAATAGCAGATCTACAAGCTCCCAACAAGCTATTTTCGGGTGAGCGACACAACTGGACGACGAGGTATAAATCGAGCTTTTAGTGTTGGCTACAGACGTCACCATGGTGATACTGCGAAAGTTTTAAGAGAGACTTAGTTACCAAGCAACGGCCATGGAGTAGGAGTCGTGTGTGCTAGTTTTGTATATTTTTTAACCAGACGCTGTTGCAGGTTTACTGGCAATGGTTTGGAAGCAGTGTTGCCATGTCTGCATATGTTTCTCTGTAAATATCAGTGGCTGCGGGTTGTTTTTTTGGGGGGGTAGTTGCTTATTTTGGCTCGCTTCCAAATGTTGTTTAAGTGGTTCTCAAATATTTTCATGTATATGTCCGTGGACTCCCCATCTGAAAATATTTAGTGCCAGAGTCCCATACAAGATTAGTGTTGTTAACATATTTCTATAAATACTCCAAATATTTCTATAAATATTCCAAATATTCCAAATATTTCTATAAATATTCCAAATATTTCTATATTCCAAAAATGTCTATACATCTTCCAAATATTTCTATAAATATTCAAAATATTTCTATAAATAGCAGATCTTCAAGCTCACAGCGTGAGCTGTGAGCCTGTAAATTGTAGACTATTTTCAAATAGCCAATGTTTATACGGTTAAAGTGGTTCAACTGATTTTAATGCTATATCAAAAAACCAGTAAAACCGGGAAAGCATCTGTGTCATTTTAGATTTTAGCGTTGCCTATTCAAAAATAGCAGATCAACAAGCTCACAGCGCGTCACTTCGTGCAGCATTGCGAGCTTGTACATCTGCTATTTTTTTACATTTTTGTAAGACCTTGAAAGTGTTTGAAAGATTTTGAATAATTTTGAATTACAAAAAAGGCAGAGGCCTGGATTTAGAAGGCATTTGTAGAATCAGCCTCAGGTCTTAATGGGTTAACTCATTTAGCTGGGGACCCCCCCCCTGTGCACGTGATCATGCAGCCTATAGTCGCTTCTTTTGGGCTTGTTTTCACAGACCAGGGTCAGTGTGGTACCCTGCTGCCCTGATGGCCTGCATCATCATCACAATCATCATCATCATCACTGTATGACCACTATCATCATCTTTATCACCATCAACACGACCTGCACCTCTGCAACCGCTGCTAACACACACACACACACACACACACACACACACACACACACACACACACACACACACACACACACACACACACACACACACACACACACACACACACACACACACACACACACTCTCACACACACACACACGCTCTCTCTCTCTCTCTCTCTCTCTCTCTCTCTCTCTCTCTCTCTCTCTCTCTCTCTCTCTCTCTCTCTCTCTCTCTCTCTCTCTCTCTCTCTCTCTCTCTCTCTCTCTCTCTCTCTCTCTCTCTCTCTCTCTCTTAGTTTTATGTTTTTGTTATGGGTTGGTATGAAACAAAATATTTCAAAATGAATGTCATTTTGAAGTTCAGATTCAGTCTCTTTGGCACCTGCACACACACACACACACACACACACACACACACACACACACACACACACACACACACACACACACACACACACACACACACACACACACACACACACACACACACACACACTCACTCAGCCGTTATATTATTATTCAGTGTATAGCCTAGTGATGCTTTATGTGATGATGATGATATATATCATATATTCTATGGTTATTATCCCCCTATAGGCAACGGAACTATTTTAGGCATGTTGTGAAACCTTTGGGGATGACGTAGCCACTGAACTATGTATAGTCATTTATTACCTTCAGTACCTGCAGCAATAACAACAATACTAACTGTACTGATCTGAACTGGTCTTATGGCAGATTAATAACAACAACGTGTTTTACAGGCACACAGCAGAATAGTAGCCTACATCTTAATATCCCACAAAGGAAAATCATAAGCGTAATTTATAATACTCCATAAGCAGTGTTGTACAGTAACGAGTACTGTACTTTACTCGAGCATTTACAATTTTCAGTACTTTTACTTCTACTCCACTACATCTCAGAGGCAGATATTGTACTTTTTACTCCACTACAATTATTTGAATTGTTTTTTTTTTTTGTTTTGTTTTTTATACATTTGAAAACTTGTGAAATAGGATATTCTGCATAATGAGCACTTTCTACTTTTGGTACTTTCAGTACATTTTGATAACAATACTTTTGTACTTTTTCTCAAGTAAATTTTTAATTCCGCACGTTTAGTGTATTTCCTACATTGCAGTATTGATACTTTTACTTTAAGTAAAAAATGCTAAAGTACTTTTTCCACCACTGAGCTTAATTTATAATACTCCATAAGCAAACAAAGCGTGGCTTGGCATGGCTTCTTGTAGATCAACTCTTTTCAGGAAATAACACCAGAGTATGACATAGAATTTAGGCTTAAACAGTTTGAAAAAACACGTTGGATGCCTTCAGAGTTCTTGGGTCAAAAATGTTTGGGAAGTCTGAAAACAAAAGACTGACTTACTTATAACATTCTTTGCTTGCTTTCTACAGTGGTGTAAAGTAACTAAGTAGCCTACATGTACTCAAGTACTGTACTTAGGTACAATTTTGAGGTCTTTTTTACTTTCTCCAGTATTTCCAATTTTCAGTACTACCGTAGTATCTCTGAGGCAAATATTATACTTTTACTCCACTACAATTATTTTTAAACTTGAGTTACTAGTTACTTTGTAGATCTTGATTATTATAAAAAAAAAACATACATTCAACCCTATATATACTCATGTCGGCCATTTGAAAATAGCAGATCTACAAGCTCACAATGCGTCCATGATGCAATGCATTGTGAGCTTGTAGATCTGCTATTTTCAAAAGATTTGAAAACTTGGGGACATTCTGCATAATGAGTACTTTCTACTTTTGGTACTTTTTTAAGTATGCCTACATTA
>NC_137616.1:42518120-42870753 GCF_963280865.1 Gymnoscopelus braueri | reverse complement strand
ACACGGCCCACCCATCTGCCCACTTAAGTGGTCAGAAGCAAATGCTTTCAAGATTTTCAAACTTGTTGTAGTTTGTAAAGACGCTAAGACTGATAGCCAGGACACCACCGTAAAATCCTGATTTTCATGTGTGTGTGGGTGTGGGGGGGGTGGGTGGATGGCAAAAAATCTGTGTGTGAGCCAGGGGAGGGAAGGATCATTCTCTCTGGTCCAGACAGCTTTCCACACACTTATTGCTCAATCAATGAACTCTAGTGTTAAAAGAGACAGAGACCCAGACGTCACCAGCATAGCGAGAGGGAGAGAGGGAGAGAGACCACACAACATTGTTGCTGTTTGGCATTTTTTGCGTAGCGGACCCACTTCCTGTTTTTATGTACATTTTAGCAATGGTCAGTGTATTTTTAGAATGTAGTCCGACCTTATGACACACAGGCAGGCAGGCAGACAGACAGACAGACAGACAGGGAAACCAAGACAGACAATAGCAGTAGAACCCAGTCTCACTGACGAGAGAGGGAGAGAATGAACGAGTAAGAACTTCACGCACAGCACCTTCAAGTGTTCTTTTTGTAAAAATTCCCAGTCCCACTCCTTTTTTTTAAATATACTTGTTGTTGTGTATATGTTTTGTTTTTTTATTATTGTTTTGCTATTACTAGTAATAATAATGGATTTTATTTATAATGCACTTTACATTTGTGAAAATCTCAATGTACAAGGCAATTGCGTAATAAAGATTCACACCACAAAAAAAAACATCTAAGAAACAAAACATTTAAAACATGAGAGCATAAAGCCTAGAGGTAAAACCAGCGTAGATTAAAAAAAAAGCTTTGTTAAAAGGTAGGTCTTTAGTCTGTCTTACAACAGACTGTGGCCCGGTCGCCCATGGTACGTAGGTTGGTCTTGGTAGGTTTTGAGGAGGAGATGCTAAACACTAATGCTGCTACAATGTCTGTCTCCTATGTACCTGTTCACAAGACGTATCAATAAAGACCAGCTTGAACCTTGAACTGAGAGAGGGGGAGGAGGGAGAGACAGACAGACAGAATTTGGTAGCAGAGGAAAAGAGAGGAGCGGGGAAGGAAATTGCTTCATCAGGACACTTCCTGTCTCCTGGTTTGGGGTCAGAGGTCATTGCCCTGGAACTGACTCTGGCACAAGGAACCCAAGCAGTCTGATTGGTCCAATCACTGTCATGACACTGCTGTATGGGGAGGCGCTGCTTGTCCTATCTCATATACTGACGTGTGTGTGTGTGTGTGCGCGCCTGCCCTATATATTTTCACCAGTCCTCTGGACCTGCAGACAAACATTGTTGGAGCATTATGCAATTTCCTGCCGGAGATAAAGACTGCATGTTATTGAGGCCGCACTTTTGTTTTTAATAACAAAGTTATTATATCCAAGGGATGGACAAAATCAAATATCATATATATATATCGTATTAGGATGATGATATACATTTTCTTTCACAATGCATCCAGGTAGATGTGCTATATTTTGCAACATTTGTTACAAATAACAGACAACTTAAGTTTTTATATTTTAAATACTAATTTTTTTTCACCCAGTGCCAATAGAGGGTATGCGTGTGACATCATCATCAAACCCGGAAGTTATGCAGGAATGCCTACTGAGTGTCAAAAAAATACTTTCTGGCCTTGACAGCCCATGCATCCAAACAGAAAAGTCATATCTGATTGCATTAAACAACATTAAACAATGTTAAACTCACTTTGCATGTTGCTTTGCCACTCGCTTTGCCACTCGATGTGCCATTCACTTTAAGCATGCGCATAGCCGCATACCCTCTATTGTCTAAGTAATCATGGGTGCTACACTCCCTCTGCCAGCCTAGGGAGAGCCCAGAGTCCAGCTCATGCCTCCTTCAATGCATGAGAGCTAACAAGCAGCCTTATCACCTGACAGGGGGGAGTTTCCCCAGTTGGACGTAGCGCGTGGAAGGAACACGTGATTCCAACCAGTTCCTTTACCCTCCATCAGGCGCCCCGGCTGACCAGGGGGAGGCAGTATAGAGACCAGGATTACTGCATGTTTTTGTGAGGGTACCTACCCTTTTTTCATATCATTCTATGGAAATCACTTCAAAAGTTGACTCTACATCAGTGGTTCTCTTAACGCGACGCGTTGTGAGCTTGTAGATCAGCAATTTTCGCCGAAGAGATTTGGTGTAGATTGAAAAGGAACGCACCAAGTACAGTGCAACTCTGGTCAGTTTGACTAAGTACAGAGGGTCTAAGTGGTTCAATGGAAGTGATATTGATCAATTCCAAATATTATCAAAGTATTCTACGGCACCCCTGGGGTGCCACGGCGCTCACTTTGAGAAATGCTGCTCTATATGCAACTGGACAGTGATGACATCACGAGCGGAGGCGAAGTCTCTGGTAGGCGACTCAATTGAGTCTCCTTCTGAGCAGCCACCCAGTCATCGAATTATTGCTTTAGCAATGCGACAAAAACAGAAAAATCTCCATGAATTCAAGGCTTCATGGGGTGTGTAATCGTTGGAAAATAAGTAATTTTTTGGGTGAACTACTCAATTTTAAATGTCTAGCATTCAAAACCATATATATGTATATGCATTGTTCCTCTGGAAGCCTCTATAGTGTAAACGGTTAAATTATGTATTGATGATATAAATATCCTTGTATTTGTTTATAGGGAGTTGAGGTGAGTTTAACAGGGTGGCCTTCCTCCACTCCTAACATCACAACTGAATGTAGGTAGGGTCAGGGCGTGGTGCAGATTTAGCTGTTCAAACATCTTTTTACAAGAGGTGTAAAAACATTAGGTGAAATTAGTTTTTGTGCAAGCTCCATCGTTTTTGTTATTTCTATAAGAGAAAGGGAAGAAGATGAAAGGGGGGGGGCAAGGTGGAAAAGAGATAAAAAAGAGAGCATAACGGCAGATATATACTGTACGTGATATGCTATGGATATTGGTTAACGTGCGAGAAAAAACAAAAACACTGTGCGTTGTTTTTTGTTTTTAAAACATATATTTATTGTAATTTATAACATAAGTATATATATATATATATATTTTTTACATTATTTGAAAATCCAGCATTAATAATTATCTGCCGCCCTGTGTTTAAAACCAGGAAAAAGACGAAACGTATGCTGCCACAAGTGGATTTTTCAGTGTCGTACAGTACATTATAGTTCCAGTATCAGTCAGTGGGTTAATGATACTACTGATACTTAATGGCCAAGAAGACGAAAAACCCTCAAAAACACCACCTGTTGTTTCCACCCCCATTGATGGAGGCACGTTGCCCCGGCAACACCACACCCACCTGTGCACGGAGAGGCCAAGTGGGCCCGTGTGCGATTTCACCTACTTTTATTTGTCTCTGACACACACACACACACACACACACACACACACACACACACACACACACACACACACACACACACACACACACACACACACACACACACAGTGTCTACTCATGTTCATGTTCCTCCCCCTCCCCCAGCAACACTCTCTCCATCTCTCCTACACACACACACACACACACACACACACACACACACACACACACACACACACACACACACACACACACACACACACACACACACACACACACACACACACACACACACACACACACACACACACACACAAGCTTTGCGGCTCGCTGCCCTAATCGGTGAATAGAGGAGTTAGCTGTTAACAATAGTAGTTATGAGCTGACCCTTTATTCTCACACAAAATAGGGGAGAGAGGGAGGGGGAAAGAGAGAGGGAGAGAGGGGAACTGTAATGATAGTAATTATTATTGAACAGAAGACTTGAACTTATCACTTTTTAGAATGACGTGTTCATGGATTTAAGTTCTCAGTCGCTACGACTGATTTCAGTCATTTTGGACATTTTATAGAAGCCAGCATGTCTTCTATGGAAGCATGTTGCACACCGAAAAAAGCAGATCTACAAGCTCACAACACGTCGCAGCGTGAAGTGTTGTAGATCTGCTTTCTTTTGGTTTGTTAGATTATATAGGTTATTTGAAATAGTCAAACTAGCAATAGAATACATTGCTTTATTATGATTATTCTGTTTAGAAGCATCTCCCATAAAACATTCAATGGTCTCAGTAATGTCATTGAAGCAAAAGCCTCAATCTGTGATTTCTTCAACTTGGTTGGCTGTGTGTAAAACAGCAGCAACAATAAGGTGTAAGGTCCTTACACACCGGGGCGATTTTTTTTCATGCGAATAATACGTTTTTCTTTTAAACCTTATAAAGTCAATGCAAGCTTCCACACCAGTTTCGCGGAGCGAAAAAAGCGTCTTTTAATTATTCGGAACGAGTCCGAATTTTGCGTATATTCGCATATTCGCCGGTGTGTAACCGCCTTTAGAATAATAATACCTCATTGAAATGTTCAGTCATGATATTTTAATTCAGCTTTTTTTCATGCCTGTTCTGCATTTGTCTAGCATTTGTGTAGGAATGTGCTATGAAGCTCATAGAGCAGTGGTTCCCATCCTCTTCTGGACATCAGGACAGGGCCCACTTAAAAAAATCTCCAAAAGCGTTCCACTGTCCAGACTGTGTGTTAATGTTGATGATCAATCAATTGTGTTCAGGCCTGGATCAATGACTAACATGACTAACGTAGCATACTTAATACGCTTATGCTTTTTACTTTTAACCCATTAAGACTTGTGGCCGATTCTACAAATGCCTTCTAAATCAGTAGTGAATCGGGACAGTCATGATCATTTAATTGTTGGAAGACAAAGTCGTGATCACAAAGACAATTATTAGATTAATTAAATAGATTAATTGTGCAACCCAACTTTGTTTTGAACAACAGCGTTCATTTTTGTGGAGAGTCGACAGTTCAAATCACTGGGGCTGTGGGGCAGAGAGAGATACTGTAGAGTTATATAACCAACACCCAGTTGTTGTTGTTTTGGATTACTGTGCTATAAATTGTCTGCTCTGCTTGTCTGCATTTTTTAATGCAGGCATTTTGAGAGAGAGACATTGAGGGAGAGAGAGAGAGGTTGGTGACTGGGACACGGTGTTGCCATGTCCGCTTATTATTACCGACTTTTGGCTTGTTTTTTCTGTAAAGTCGCTTGTAAATATTGGTGGTTTCGGTTTTTGCGGCTGGTTTCTAAAGTGTAGTTGCTTATTTGGGCTTGTTTCCTTATGTATGTGTAATGCATTTGTCTGCGTACCTGCCATCTGCAAATATTTTGTGCCAGGGCAGGGACCCCTGTACCAGATTTGTGTTGTTAAATGTATTTTTTGGGGGGGGAAACAGCCAATCTACAAGCTCACAACGCTTCACGATGCGACACGATGTGAGCTTGTAGATCGGCTATTTTCAAATAGCCGATGCCTGTATAGGTTTAAAGTGCTCATGTGGCCTAAAATTATAGTCACTTCTTTTGGGCTTGTTTTCATAGACCTGGTTGCTTATTTATCTCGCAAAATCTGGCAACAGTGGTGAAAGAGAGGGTGAGGGATGGAAAGAGAGAGAGAGATGGAGAGATAATCCTGCATGTAATCCTTTACTTTCAGTGTGAGAAGATAGCGGTATAAGGGACAGCAGGGATGTTCACGATTTGCAACACCGCCCCGAACGTGTGCTTATTACACAGAGACATAAAAACGTTACATAATAACCCTAGAGGACGTCTGTTTTTCCTCTGTTTATCTCTTTCTTTTCCCCTTCAGTCAGTTTCTGCCCCGCAGGTGTTTTAATTTAACAGAGTGCAGAAACGGACCCATGAGTGTGTGTGTTTTTTTTCCTTTCTCTTTCATATGCGTTTTACGTATAGTATGCATGAGTCATGGCACGACAGATGGGTGGATTCTGTGCAAGAGAACAGCGTGGATTAGGAACGTACACCATGGATGTGTGTGTGTGTGCGTGTGTGCGCGTGCGTTTGAGGTCACATTACAGTCAAAAACACATTTGCTGATGAAATGCGTCACTGTCCCGCAGAAACCTTGTATCTTCATATTTCAACTTACTATGTTATTTGTTTTGTAAATTAATGTTCTTTGTGTGACAAATTGAATTTGTCACGCAAAAGTGTCGCGACAGGCATTTTTTCTTGCTATTTTAGAAATTCTTTAAGTCAGGGATCTTCAATGTTTTCAGCCCAAGGACCCCCTAGCTGAGAGAGAGATGAAGCAGGGACCCCCTCTATATTGTATAAAATTTAGTTTCAGATTTAACTTTTTTTGTTTACTTGGTCTGCTCTTTTTCCCCTCTACACCTATACCTCTTTGCCAAAAATAGCAGATCTAAAGTTCTCTTCAGAATAGGGATGCTAGGGTTCAAGTGGTTAACACAAAGATTTTGGCGGACCCCCTGTAGTAACTCTGAGGACCCCCTAAGGGTCCCGGACCCCCTGTTGAAGACCCCTGCTTTAAGTGAAAGTCAAAGTGGTTTAGTCTGTCTGTGGGTTTTTATTAATATTTAACCAAAAAAAAGTATCAACAATAACGTTGACTAAATAATAACTACATTGTATCTATTGGGACACAGGTTATTTTTTCCCCCCATTTTCCTGAAAAGTAACTTGTAGTTTTGGACATACAAGATTTCCTCCTGACATTGATGAATGCTTCAATACAGCTGTGGGCTAAACAGAACCGATCTGGGAAATGCACTTTTTGGCCGACGTTCAGTTAGTTTAACCACTTGAGCCAGCTTTTATACATCGTTGTATGGCGCTGTCGCGTGTCTAAAATAGCCAATATACAAGCCCACACAGCCAGCCACGACGTGAGTGACGCGTGGTGAGCTTGTAGATTTGCTATTTTGGGAAATGTTTGCCTATAATGCTGATGCTAATGTTGCTATTATGATGCTAGTATGCTGATGTTCAGTTAATATCCACATCCCATTCTGAGGTAGTGCAGGCGGGTTATGATTATGATAACATTGCCTTATAGCTCTGTGTGTGTGTGTGTGTGTGTGTGTGTGTGTGTGTGTGTGTGTGTGTGTGTGTGTGTGTGTGTGTGTGTGTGTGTGTGTGTGTGTGTGTGTGTGTGTGTGTGTGTGTGTGTGTGTGTGTGTGTGTGTGTGTGTGTGTGTGTGTGTGTGTGTGTGTGTGTGTGTGTGTGTGTGTGTGTGTGTGGAGGTGAGAGGGAGTTACTCGGAGTTGGAGAAAAACAGCTGGTTTCCTGCAACTAATACAAAGCGTCCAAGCAACACACACTCTCCGCCCACACCCCTGGATGAGGTTTTCAATGTGGTGACATAATAACATTTAATGCTTCCCACTTATTCTCTCTCTCTCTCTCACACAACAACACATAAACACACAACAGCTGTGAGATGTGTTATGTTGTTAGTGTGTGTGTGTGTGTGTGCACACATGCTGTGCAGTGCGATCAGAGGAGAGGTGTGGTCTGTGGTGTAATATCTATTGTATAGTGGCTGTAGTTTGATACGTTATACCTAGGGTTGGGATCAGAAATATCAAAAGTAGCAGATCTACAAGCTCAAAACGCGTTTTTGAGCTTGTAGATCTGCTACTTTTGATGCTTTTGTGTGACGCTGTAGTGTGATCAAGTAAGGCGTTAATTTAAGAAAAAACGCAAATAGTTAGAATATGGACTTTAGAGGTTTCTGCCCCGACAGCAACGATATATGATTGAATTTGTGGACCGCTAAGAGGGAATCGTTAAGGAACCGGAATCTTTACAATCCTAAAGGATCCCAGCCATAATAATAATGATAATAATAATAATACAACTTTATTTGTATAGCACTTTTTTAAACAATGTTACAAAGTGCTTGAACAATCAAAACAGCAATCAACAACAACAATGCAATGATGCAATAATGTAATAACAGTAATATATTACATTTACGATAGAACAGCTATAGAACTGGTTCTCCGCGTCGGGTTCGGGGATCCATTTGTACACTCTCAGACGAGTAAAATGAACACTGCAGATTTTACAGTGTAGATCGGGGGGTCCCAGAGATCAAATATGGCATCAAACTGGGGAGTCCTTGAATTTCCAAACGGTTGAGAAACCACTGATCTATTGTATGGCAGGTTGTAGTTTGATACACTGCAGGACATGCTGGTAATATAATCTCTATTGTCATCTCTGCTGCGCTAGCCTGGTAATCTGTGTTGTTGTTGCTGCGCTAATCTCTCGTCTCCATAGGGATTTGTTGTTGACGTTGTCTATGAATGATGTTGCCAGGGCAACCGGGCGGCCCCTCCCCTCCTCTGTGGCCACCCCCCTGAGCATTTGGGGATGAGGTGTTTTAGTTTTTTAACCTTTCGTGTTTTACACTTGGGCTGCAGTTATTATGTTAATCTTCTGTAGTGATTATTCTGTTGAATACTTTTTTGATTAATCAAAAATGTTTTATTATAATGTATTAACACATTAACTGCCAGAATTATTTTCATATTTTTTTAGCCAGTGCCAGAGTTTTTCATTGGAAAAAAAAATGTACTCAGGAGCCGAAATACAGCATTTTTAAGTTTTAAGTTAAAATTGAAGTGGATAGGAGTCTAGATCTTCAACTAATCATATCTCCTTGGTCTTTGGGTGAAATTGGACAAAAAAATTTGGATGGGAGGGGATATCCGGTGCCCTCTCTATTATTTGTAAGTCTATGGCAGGGGTGAATCAACTTTGATGATGCAGAGGGCCACTATATTTCCACACTCACTCCAGAGGGCCACATTGCATATACTGTCGGGCAGACACCTCTTATCTCCGTAATTTAACTTTTTTCTTAAATGAATGCTGTACTTCGCCATTCTATGTCACACTAAAGTTTGAATTCTTTTTAATTTGAATCCTGATTTGTTTTTGCTAATTCGAATCCTGAAAATTTACATTTTTATTTCATTTCAAATGCATTTAGTTATACTTATGTTAACTTTTTTAACTTAAATACAAATACATTGGACATAAAAAAGACAGTAGAATTTTAACACTAGTCATTAAGCTACTAATATAGACTGAAGTAATTAAAGCGGGTCATGTTTGCATGTTTGGAATTGTAACAGCTGAAATCAATAATATATCGGTATTCCGAATATTAACCGGCGGGCCGCATTAAGTGAAGGTGGGGGCCGCATGTGGCCCCCGGGCCACCAGTTGCCCATGTATGGTCTATGGGGTAGGGAGGGAGTCGCACCTTTTTGATGGTTGGTGTTGGTAAAGGGCATTCCACATTCTGGTGTCATAATAGCAGAATTAATTCATCCCCATGTTTGTGCCAAATTGGGGGGGGTGGGGGGTGGTACGCTTTCATTAAATGAATAAGGAAGGATTTTATTTGTTCTGTGGATGGGGAAACCTTTTAGTAGGGGTCCTCCTCCTCCCTCACTGTGTCTGCTCTCTGTCATAAAGCCAAGCCTGTCTGTCAGCCACAGGCCACGGCAGGATGTTGTAGTTACTACGGCAACACCCTCTACACCCTCCACAGGCAGCAATAAAGTTTAAATGGAAGAGCTGGTGCGTGCGTGCGTGCGTGCGTGCGTGCGTGCGTGCGTGCGTGCGTGCGTGCGTGCGTGCGTGCGTGCGTGCGTGCGTGCGTGCGTGCGTGCGTGCGTGCGTGCGTGCGTGCGTGCGTGCGCGCGCTGCGCGCGCGCGCGCGCGTGTGTGTGTGTGTGTGTGTGTGTGTGTGTGTGTGTGTGTGTGCGTGCGTGCGTGCAAATCAGCTGAATATAAAGCAATGGCAATAAACCAAAATCAACATTATACCAGCAGCCTATAGGGTTGGGGATCCGGAACCGGATCCAACATTGAGGTACCGTTACATTTGGAACCGTTTCCACAGGCGGTTTATCACACTGTCAGAGCTGGTATGTGGACTCCACACGTGTAGTACACGTCTGTACAAAGGACCACCATAACTCTCAAATGGTTCCATTTGTACACTCCCAGAGTGGAACCCCCTTAAGTTAACCCTGCCTGGTCCTCACTACACATAACACTACAATAATACTTGTGTAATAGGGAATGCATGATTTGAATTTGTGGTTATCAAACATTACAATCATTATAATAAAATGCTTTTTTATATAGGAATCATTAAAGGGGGCCGTTACGGAATCGGGTTGTTAAGAGGGAATCATTAAGGAACCACAATCGTTAAAATCCTAAAGGATCCCTCCCATTTGATTCCATTTGCTCTCGTGTTCAACGAACACTGAAGATTTTATATTGTAGATTTCCCACCAAAATGACGGGCTTGAGGACTGCTTTAAGGAGCTATAGACTGTATTTCAAACCCCACTACAGCAGTACTACTACAGTCCTATAGGTGGTGTTACACATGACTGATGTTTTTCTAGAGGGAGAGGGACAGATGGAGAGACACTCTCCATCCCTCTCTGTGTCAGAGGGACAGAGAGAGAGGGAGAGATGGAGAGATGGAGAGACGGAGAGAGGGATAGATGGAGAGACTGAGACCGAGAGAGTGATAGATGGAGAGACCGAGAGAGGGATGGAGAGACTGAGGCAGAGAGAGGAATATATAGAGAGACAGAGAAAGGGAGAGGGATAGATGGAGAGACAGAGAGAGGGATGGACAGACAGACAGGGACAGACAGAGAGATAGATTGAGAGACGGAGCAAGGGAGAGGGATAGATGGAGAGACAGAGAGAGGGATGGACAGACAGGGACAGACAGAGAGATAGATTGAGAGACGGAGAAAGGGAGAGGGATAGATGGAGAGACAGAGAGAGGGATGGACAGACAGGGACAGACAGAGAGATATATTGAGAGACGGAGAAAGGGAGAGGGATAGATGGAGAGACAGAGAGAGGGATGGACAGACAGGGACAGACAGAGAGATAGATTGAGAGACGGAGAAAGGGAGAGGGATAGATGGAGAGACAGAGAGAGGGATGGACAGACAGGGACAGACAGAGAGATAGATTGAGAGACGGAGAAAGGGAGAGGGGGAGAGAGGGATGGAGAGATTGAGACAAAGGAGGGATAGATGGAGAGACTGACAGAGAGAGGGATAGATGGAGAGGGATAGATGGAGAGACAGAGAGCGGGATAGATGGAGAGACTGACAGAGAGAGGGATGGATGGAGAGACGGAAAGTTCGACAGACGGAAAGACAGAGACGAGTAAACAGAGGAGGGATGGCGTGATGAGTGGAACTAGAAAATGAAAGGGAGATTTTACTTGTGTCCCCAAGTAATCTGTCCTCTGGGACATTCTCTCTCTCTCTCTCTCTCTCACTCCTTTTCCCCTGTCATCTCTCCATCTCTCTCCCAGTAACCTTGTATTCTCCCTCATCCGCCTCTCTCTTACACTCCTCCCCTCTCTCTCTCTCTCTCTCTCTCTGTCTCTCTCTCTCTCTGCCCTCGTTTTCTCCAAGCGGTTTTCCTGGGGGATCCAGACACTGAGCAGCAGGCGGGGAGGGGGACCGACACAGACCAGTTTAAATGGCATTGACAGCTTGTAGGGCACGCGTGAGCTGAGAGAGAGAGAGAGAGAGGAAGGACAGAGCGAAAGAGAAGGGGAAAAAGTAGACGAGGGGAAAACGGGACGGAGGAATAGAAGGGGCGGAAAAGAAGACGGAGCGGAAAGACGATAGAAAGTAGAGACGGGAGAGAGAGAGGAGGAACCGCAGGAGGTTAAGAGAAAGGAAGGAAGGGAGGAGGAGATGCAAGGGACAAAAACGATAGGTAAGACTCCTGTTCATCCATCCATCGTGTTGTTTGTTGTTTATCTCAGCGAAACAGGAAGTTACTGGGCAGCTGTTACACCTACGGTTATGATTGGACGATATCAGCGCTAGGTCTCATTTGATTGGACGAGAGCTCAAGGTGTGACTGTGAGAGAGAGAGGGAGGAGGAGAGAGAGAGAGAGAGAGATACCATTTTTTTAGGCTCCAATAGAAACCCTGCATGGTTAAGGATTTATTTCAGGACTTATTTTAAATATTTTTTGTCAAAATGAGTGTTAAATATCTTTATATTCCGATTTGTTCAGTCTCCTCGTCTCTTCAGCTTCTTTAGTAGACAGAAAATAAATGTTCAGGGCGGGATAACAATTTTGTCCAATCCGGAGAGAGAACCCAACCCATACAGGATAATTAAGTGAAATTGGAACAAAACAATGAGCAGACGAAACTAGAACTGGAACACTGTAACATTAAGCTGATAAATGATTGTGGTCCATTGTACTCAATTCATCAGCATGCAAAACGTATTGGGAGGAAGCTCACTAGAATCATAAGGTATATTTACAGAGAAAGGAGGGGTGGGGGGGCAGAGGATTTCACTACCAAGATGCTCAAGAAGTCCAAACTATGTCCACTTGTATTTGGAGAACAGGACTTCTTTTAGGTCTGTGACTAACAATGTCTTAACAGTTTATGTGACAAAGGAATAAGTGAAGGCATTTCTCACAGGAGACCCCCGGTGTGATTTCACTGAAAGATGAGATGACGTCGGTTGCTAACGTTTGTACAGTGTTTTGTAGGCCGGGAAGTTTTTTAAGAGGCGAGCCAAGAAACTGCTTTAGACCGAACCCAAACCATCTGAGAAAGAAAACGCCACGGCTTAACGGAAGCTCATGCTGGGCTAATGTGATGAGACACGGATAGAAGAAAGACTTGTTGAAGTTAAACGGTGTGTTCATTGTGTGTGTGTGTGCTCGTACGTGTGCTAGGCTAGCGTGTTTGTGATCAGGTGAGTTGGATTTAGAGTCACAAAGAGTGTCTCTCTCTCACACACACACACACACACACACACACACACACACACACACACACACACACACACACACACACACACACACACACACACACACACACACACCCACCAACACACACCCCATAATTGCCTAAGACAGATATGTAGTGACAGACTTTTAGGAAGCTGTTAACTTCACCGAATTGAAGTTCGTAAAACATGTGAAATAAGCTGTGATAAAACGGGCTGCAACAAGCCACATCTGAAACTGGCCTCTGGTTAGAATCTTACTTTTTCAGCAGGGAGGGAAAATATGTAGTTTTTTTTATGGTGCAAAACCCACTACTTGAACATCAATAAAGAGAACACTCTTAAAACATTAACCATGGCTTGCTGGTTGATGTTGCATACTGTCTAGCTACACTCTGTTTTGTGTTCATTTATATATACATAACTTTACTGTGTGATGGCTACCAGCTGGCCCGCGTACAACTTACATAAGAGGCCATGCATTCAGATTGTATTACTTACTCTTGTAAACTATTCACAGAATATATAGAGGCAGAACCGGGAGGGGGGGGAGAGGGAGAGAGAGTGAGTGAGGGGATGTAATAATGTTAGGTCTATTGTTCAGACGCACTGCAGAGTGAGTGTGAGAGAGGGGGAGAAAGAAAGAGAGAGAGATAGAGGGAGATAAAGAGAGCGTGCGATTTGGAGGGGATTTGAATGGGGGCCCGGAAGAGAGGGATTGAGAGAGAAGAGGAGTGGAGGGATTTTAGTGAATGGCAGAGAGAGAAAGGGAAGAGGCACCCTGGGTTGGAGAGTTCAAGGGAAAAGAGAGAGATGGACAGAGAAAGAGATGAGAGGGGTGTGTGTGTGTGTGTGTGTGTGTGTGTAAAACAGAGAAAGCAGTTTGAGCAGGCCCAAGCAGCCATGACTAACACAAACCTGCAGCTTGCTGCCACACACACACACACACACACACACACACACACACACACACACACACACACACACACACACACACACACATGCGCACGCACACACACAGAGTTGGGTCGTGGATGGGAGGACAGCAGTGATAGCAGTTAGGAACAGATTGTCTATCATACAGCTAATAGCAGATCTACAAGCCAGAAGTTTAAAATCAGGTCGCTATGAACGCCTTGCAGATCGTCTATTTTCTGTTGAAGAGGTTTTTTGTAGACTGAGGGGGGGAAAAATTAGCTGGCCTAGCCTAGACCCATGGGGGACTCCGGTTAACATAGTACAGAGTTTTAAGTGGTTAACTACAGAGCAGTCATCAAGGACAGAATTCAAAATGCTCACCCGTTTCTCACCTAATTAAAGCTGAAATCCGTAGATTTCATTTCCTATGCAGCAATTTTTTTTTTTTATCCCACTATTTTGTAACTCTTTTGTAACTCGGGTGCCAATTTTCTAAGTGATCCTGGGCGCCCCACAGCCTAGGGAGCCCAGGGCCGAGCTCATGCCTCCTTCAATGCATGAGAGCCAACTGAACTTCTTGTCACCTGACAGGAGGGAGTTTCCCCGGTAGGACGTAGCGCGTGGAAGGAACACGTTATTCCAGCCAGTTCCCTTCCCCTCCATCAGGCGCCCCGGCTGTCATGGGGGAGGCGGTATAGAGACCAGGATTACTGCATGTAGTACAATCGGGGTCTAAATGTCTCGATAGAAGAGTAGGGCAGACCTGAAACCTCCAACCACTGCAGATGTGTTAGTTATATTGTGTTAACATATATATATTGTTTTAACACACTCTACTCTACCATACAGACACCATACTTGTTTAACCCATTCGATACGGCAACGCAACTACAGATGTCTTTCGAAACGGGTATCTGAAAAACGTGTGTTGCTATATCAGTGGTCCTCAAACGTTTTCATAATTGTCAAGGACCCCCAAAATCGTATGTATTTTGCCGCCGACCCCATCTCAAAATATTTAGTTCCAGGAACCCCCAGAAGCAAAGGTTAAAAAAATATCTATTCAAAGATTTGCACAAATCTGCACGATAAAAAAAAAAAACAGATCTACAAGCTCATAGCGCGGCACTCGGTGCCGCGCTATGTGCTTGTAGATCTGCTATTTTTGAATAGTCAAAGTATAAAATAATGGTCAAATCTAAAATGACACAGATGGGTTAAATAACGTTTTATTCATTCAAATAAGTTCCGGATTGCAGCTTTATGTGACCTGTTATATCACTAATAGCAGTGGTTGTGGTGACAGTTAACTGTCCTCCTGAGATCTCCTGTCTCTACAGCCCCCCCCCCACACACACACACACACACCTTTGATGTAACTATACTGTGAAAACCTTTGTAACTACAAACATTTTTCTCTCTCTCTCTGTTTTTGTGTTGGACTGAGAGATTGCCTGGTCCTTTATGTGCTCACTGAGTAAGTCTTATGATGCCAGAGAGAGGGTCCACACCCGAACCCATTTAAAGCTAATCAAGTTGGTTTCAAAACAAACAAGGTGCCTGTTTTTTGAACCACCAGCACACCAGGTACCATGACTGTGATTAAAACCATTCAATCCGGGAACGCATCTGTGTCATTTAAGATTTTTAGCTATATAACCATCATTCTATACTTTGGCTATTCAACAATAGCAGATATACAAGCTCGTAGCTATGAGCTTGTATATCACTTGTTTATCCTTTTATCCTGAGTAAGTTCTCTCTCCTGATTCGATACAATTGGTATCCCAACCTGAAAATGCATTTTCTGTTTTCTAAAAAGCCGGAGAGACATGGAGACTGATGTTGCTGTTACTTACTTAGACTTACTGTTACTGAACAAACACTCTATAGCAATGAGTACTATCAGAATATAGAGCTATTTAACACCTATGCTATTTTAACCAAAGAAAATCACTTACCCTACCTTTTTAGGGGGTTGAAAAAAAGATATATTAATACTTAAAGTGTTTTTCCAGAAGCAGGTGTTGAAAGGGCAGAGTGTTGTCTTTTAAACAAGGTTGTCTTCTGTTCCTGCCAACATGGCACTTTGTTCCCAGAGGCTTTCAGCTGCAGCTTTTGGACAAAGCATCCCTGACCTGACCACTCCGGACAATCATTCATTACAGTCATGGTACCTGGTGCTGGTGCAAAGCAGTTCAACATACAGACACCTTGTTGGTATTTAATCCATTAAGACCAGGAAAGCGTTGTGCGCTTGTAGATCGGCTATTTTCGGCAAAGAGGTTTGGTGTAGAGGGCCTGGGGGGAAAAGGAGCAAATCAAGCACTAAGTATCGAAGGTTTAAGTGGTTAAATGTCTGAAATGAACAATAACATTAATTTACACAACACTGATGATAGTCTATGAAGCTATCTGATGAAATCTACTGTATGTAAACGTTTAATTTGCAACACAATTATAGGCCTGGCTGGGGGGTCCCTGGCTGCTTCATCTCTCTCTCAGCTAGGGGGGCCCTTGGGCTGAAAAACGTTGGAAGACCCCTGGTCTGGAGCTTATCTCGCAAAGCCCTGGGCCTCTCAGACACCAAAGTCCTTCTGCACACTGTCAGTAGGCCAGAGAAGTACCTCCACTATTAGTTTTTTTAGTTTTCTTTGCTTCATACTCTGACACATATCCTCCTATAATTCCACTCTGTGCGGGTGGTGAGGCCAAAATCTCTTCTGCCCGGTTCTCCTCAGTGGATCTCCTGAATTTGCACACAGCCATTGACCATTACCATGTGCACGGAACAGCGAAGCCTGTTTTTCGCTTTCCCCAAATGTCAGCTGTTTATTAGCGTTTTTGTGTTCGCTGGCTCCCGGGTTGCCAAATCATGTGCGCATATCCCCCCACGGGTGTGGTCTAGTTCAGTATAACTCTAATTTCATAATAGAAGTCGTGGGGCTCTGATGAGGCTAAAACCTCACCAATCTCTGTCATGCGTCACAGACGCGTCATAGACCCGAGATCCCGAGATCCACATGATGATTAGATTGTTTTACTTTAATTGTTTTTGCCTATAATGACTTGAAAACTGGGACACCAGGTTGGTTAAAAAAAAAGAGAGAAAAAAAGAACGCTGTAAATCGTGACACTTGTTACAGCTTAGTGGTTCTCAAAGTGGGGTCCGGAGACCCCTCCAGGGGTCCTTGAACGGGTTCCAAGGGATATTTTGCTGTCCTAACAAGTATGTCCTCAAAAGTATAGTAATACAAACGTGTGTGTGTGTAGGTGCTGAGTGACGATGAGAGCTCCAAGGGTCAATCCACACACACACACACACACACACACACACACACACACACACACACACACACACACACACACACACACACACACACACACACACACACACACACACACACACACACACACCACTTGCCCAATCTTTCCTTTCCGCTTCCTCTCTGCCTCTTCCCATCCTCTCCCTCTAGTTCTCTGCACTCCACCTCATTAGCCAATCATGCGTACGGAGACCTGTTCTATTTTTACTACCCCCCCCCCTCCCCAAACACACACCCTTTGACTGCTCTACGCTGCGTGTGTGTGTGTGTGGTGTGTGTGTGGTGTGCGTGCATGTACATGTCCTCTGTTATTGAAGGTGGCAGGCAGAGAGAGAGAGACGGGGACAGAGAGACAGACAGACAGACAGAGAGTGAGAGAGAGAGAGACATGACACACAGACGGACAGAGAGAACAAATAGAGATGAAAGAAGAACAGAATGAGACCATGGCTTGGTATCTGAATCATGCATATTAACCTACAGCCTGCAGCTGTGTGTGTGTGTGTGTGTGTGTGTGTGCGTGGCTGTGTGCAGTCAGTAACGGAGGCTCTCTGTCACAAATAAACTCACCTGCTAGTCCTGACACGACAAGCTGTGGATTAAAAAAATGTTTAATGCATTAATTCCATGAATTAATTTCCCCCAGTTAATACATACATTTTGACAGGGCTATTATACTACAGTACTCTAGCTCGCTTGTGTGTGTGTGTGTGTGTGTGTGCGTGTGTGTGCGCGTGCATGTGCATACCCATGTGTGCACAGAGATAGGGGGCAGTAGAACGGTTCTTGCAGATAGACAGTGACCTTATAGTCTTGACCTCTGCCTCCCTCCCAGGAGGACTGTGGTGGTCATCGTCATGGCTACCAAGTGGCATCATCAACTCTTGGTTGTCACGGTGAATGAGTTCGGTTGTCCTTCTGATGAGTGTGCGAGGGCAACACTGTCATGGGTATTTGGGTTGAAGTGTGTGTATGACTGTAAGCCGCGGGTTCATACAAATGACTTGGATAATAACTGAGTCATTGACTTACTTTCATTATATCTCACTGTGTGTGTGTGTGTGTGTGTGTGTGTGTGTGTGTGTGTGTGTGTGTGTGCGCGTGCGTGTGTGCCGTGGGTTCATGCCTTGGATAATAACTGAGTCATTTGGCTCCTTTTTGAAGGGTAATCCAGAACCTTCCATAAACTGAAACTATATAAAAATAAAAAAGGCGATCTACAAGATCACAACGCATTTCTGCTTTTTTTGGGAACATTTTTGAACGTATATGCAGGGCCCAAATTAGGTTCTGAGAAGTCGGAACCTAAATCTGAAACGCAGTCGTAACACGTGGAAGCAAATCCAGAACCTGTGAAATATGTTGCACGGTACTGTTCACTTTCATTCATCCCACCCCGTTTGTGTGCGTGTGTGAGCCGCAAGTTCATAAGAATGACTTGGATAATAACACTTTCATTATATCTCAACCCCCCTCCGTGTGTGTGTGTCTGTGCACGCACGCATGCACGCACGTAAGTAACCAGCCATTAAGTTGTTGACCCAGATGACCCTCTGATGTAACATAATGACATTATAAACGGTGTGTTTTTCGTGTGTTCTGGGCCCAAAGCTGTAGTGCCCGCTGCATTAATAAAGCTTTGGGCTGCAGCTGCGGGGACTAACTAGCACCAAGTCACTGAGCTAACGGTTTAAGCAGCCATTAGCTCATGATGTTCTGAGAAAACGTCGTAAACAACCTCCATGTGTTGGTGCTGATCGTCTGAGCCGAGAGAGAGGCCTGTATATCGGCTGACAGACAGAAACCACACCAGAGGCTTTGAGCGTGTGTGTATGTGTGTGTGAGTGAGTGTGTGTGTGTGTGTGTTCAAGAGTCTTGCATTTAAAAGTCACAGCCTGTTGAGTTTCGGTCAATTTAAACAAACGCAGTCAATTTGTTTAAATTGACCGAAACTCAACAGGCTGTGACTTTTAAATGCAAGTCTCTTGAACACACACACACACACACACACACACACACACACACACACACACACACACACACACACACACACACACACACACACACACACACACACACACACACACACTAAAAGCCTATTCTAGGTGTTTGTGTGTGTGTGTGTTCAAGAGACTTGCATTTAAAAGTCACTGCCTGTTGAGTTTCGGTCAATTTAAACAAATTGACTGCGTTTTGTATAGGCCACAAGCCTGCCTGCTATCCTACTGAGGTTGTATTCTCTCACTTGTCACTTTCCTCACATCATAGGGACATGAACAGAATCAGGTTTATTGTCACATCACAGGTTTACAAGGTAAAAAAAGTGGGTGAAATTCGTTTTCGTACATCGTTCCCATCGCAACGTTATATCCATAGAAAGAAGAGGGGGAGGAAGAAGAGGGGGGGGGGGGGGGGTTGGGAAGGAGATCAAACAAGAGAACGACAACAAAGGCCAAACAAGTTATCTACATATTTACACTAGTACCTTAGATAAAAAATGTGACGAAGGTGCCTGAGCATAGCAGCAATGTATACTGTGCACATTGCAAACTGCAAAACAATAGAAAGATAATTGGGTAAAAATGTTCCCATTTTGGTACATTTTTACACCGCAGGCATCAGGCAAAAAAAAACGGGAGTGGTTAGGGCGCATATACCACACGGGCTCTAATGCCTGACGGCGAGTCCCTGATTCGATTCCCCAGCCGGCCAAACCATTTGCTCTGTCCCCTGCTATCTCAGCGTGTTACTGTCTCTCTACACTCCATCTGCTCGTAAACTAGGGCTGGTGAATTAATATTCGAATATTCCTCGAATATGGGGAAAATATGTATATGAAAATGAATATTCGAATATATATATATATATATTTTTTTAATGTTTATTTGACAGGGTCAACACAAAAAACAATGTATCAAGTTATAAAAAACAATCAAAAGATGTTTTATTGGATCCGAGCACTCGATACATTGTTTTTTTGTATTGTTTCTGTAAAATAAAATGGGGAAAAAAATTATTTGAAAAAAAAATGTATATAATAATATTCGAATATATTCGAATATCTGGCAATTTTTTAGACCAATATTCGAATATAATTTCTGAGGAAAGTTGACAGCCCTATCGTAAACACAAAAACCTAGCGAATACACACAGTAATTCATTCATTTTTTATTCTGAGAGTGTACACATCCAGACACGTGTCCGCTCCCAGAGGGAAATTACCACCGTGATCGAGGTGTGGAGACCCTAGTTATAATTTTAATTGGTATTTTATCAATTTCCATCACTCTCTCTGAAATTAATTAGGCGTCTAAATGAGGCCTGGATGACAACGCGAGTTGTAATGATTCATGTCATGTAACCGTCCGTCTCCCTCACTTTTGCCTGCAGGTTGACACGTCACCATGACAACAGAGGCGGGCACTGAGACGGAGGTGAAGGAGAAGGGGGAGGAGTCCGCCGCTCAGCCCGACCAATCGGAGGAGAAGGCCGCAGAGGAGAACCAGGAAGTAGTGAAGGCGGAGAAATCACAGCCAGAGGGTGGAGCGGAGAAGAAAGAGAAGGAGGGCAAGGGCATCTCTCGTTTCCTGCCCCCGTGGCTCAAGAAACAGAAGTCTCAGAGCCAGGTGTGTGTGTGTGTGTGTATATACTTGTTTAATTGCCCATATATGGCTTGTGAGCAAAATACCCCACAAGGATAGCTGGGCCTGTCATTGATATTGAAGGGGACCTCACTTATTAGGAGGGCAGGATGAGTCACCACAACCAAGGACGGGTGTTTTTGATGAATCTAACATGTTAAAAATGGAGTTTGAAGTTATAATGGGTTTGTATAGGAAGGGGGCGTGTCTGATAAAAATGAACATCAAATATCTAAATACTGAATCGAGCAACTTAAAAACTGTCTGGGGGGCTCACTAAACATTTTTTAGAAAGGGAAATATCCCTTTAATTTGAATCCTAACTTTCAACATGTCATTGTCAAAGATTGTATGGACTGCAGTTACTCAATAAAGAAAGAAATTAGAATAATGACCGTCATTCATGAACGAATTCTTCTCGTGTTATTCTTCACCGTCCAAACCAACCAGGTTGAACCCAAAGACGCCTCCTTTACAGAGGAAGCAGTTGCCACGGTAACCGAGGAAGAGGAGGGGCCAGCTCCGGTGGTGAACGGCCACGCAGAGGAGGAGGAGGAAGAGAAGGAGGAAGTGAGGTCAGAGGAAGTGAAGGAGAAAGAGGTGGAGTCTCACTCCAACGCCAGTGCTGACACCCAGGTACCCCGACGCGCCCCCCCTATTGGTCGACTCTTCCGTCAGTCATTCCCTTGTTGGTCGGTCGCCCGGGTCACGCTGTTCCAATTGCTGCTTTTCACTGATTGATTCTCAGCCTGCTGGTGACTTCACTCAATTCTCTGTTAGCAGTTATAACAAAACAAACGACGAACCACAAGGGAATGCGCACGCACACACACACACACACACACACACACACACACACACACACACACACACAATGATCACATTCACACTGAGGTCCACCCTGTGATATCATCATTATCAGCAATCAGGCCAATAAAAACAGCTGCAGCTGGGGAGAGAGAGAGAGAGAAAGAGAGAGAGGGTAGAAAGTACCTTTTTGACAGGACACAAGGTCTCACTTTGAGGACTTAAGCGACGTTTGTTGGCAAAAGAAAATGCATGCATTACTGTTTTTATAGTTACAACCAGTGGTAAAGTCCTTACGTATGTTAACTCATTGACTGCCAGAGTTTATTCATAATGTACTCAGCCCTGTGCCAGCGATTTGCGTGTTTTTTTTATTTTGTAATTTTTCATTCAAATAAATTGTCTGAGTGCGGTTTTAAACACATACGACAAATCTGCCAGCAGAGAGCAGCAAATAGACACCTTCATCAGCTCGCTGACTCGCTGCCCCCCCCCCAAACAGAGTCAAACAGTCAAATACGTCAAACCGGATGTGACGTGTTCTCAGATTCTCCGATCGGCCAAAATTACGATGTGATACACGACGGCGATGACTGTTCGTCACCCAGACTATAGATTATAGAAGTGGACCTCTCCGTTAGTTTTTTATACCGTGTGAAAAACCGTGATTTTCCCTATTCTGGCCGAAAATGACCGGGGGGAAAAAAAATGGAAACCGGAAACGGAATCTGCGTCATGAAACCGGATCCCGGTGTGGGTGAAGTAAGTGGAACTCGAAACCTAGAATGAAAAATAAGCAGAATAGCTTATCTTGGCGGCATATGAGTTAAGTAAGCCTTGCCGAGCCCTGAGGCCCATAGGGCAGGAGCCTATCTGCTGTTTCCTTAGCGTGAGGCAGCTTGATGTACAAGTACACCCCCTGGACATGACACTAGTATGTCGCGGGGACTTACCCCAGTCCGACCCTTGATGCTGAGTGCCAAGCAGGGAGGCACCGGGGTCCCATTGTTGGAGTCTTTGGTATGACCCGGCCGGGGATCGAACTCCGACCTCCCAGTCTCAGGGCGGACACTCTAACCACAAGGCCACTGAGCTTACGTATGTAAGGGTATTCGAAGTGGTCAAACTAGCAATAGAAGAAAGAGTGTTGGAAGAGTGTTTGAATTGGTCAAAGTAGCAGAATAGAATACATGTTCAGAAGCATCCTCCATAAACCCTTAAAGGTCTCGGGGGTTTTCCATAAAAGCAAAGGTTAAAGCCTCAATCTGTGATTTATTCAACTGGTTGGCTGTATGTTAGAACAGCAAGAACCTAGGTTTAGGATAATACCTAAACATATTATACTGATAAACAAAATGTTTCAGTCATGAGATTTTATTGGGCTTTATTCCATGATTATGAGATGATCAACTCCCTCCTCTCTCTCTCTCTGTCTCTGTCTCTCTCTCTCTCTCTCTCTCTCCTGCACCCGTGGCCGACTCCCAGCCCGCCAGGGAGGAGAAGGTCGAGGAGAACGCGGAGCAGAGTCCCGAGGAGGCCAAGCCGCCGGCGGGAGACGGAGGAGGAGGAGAACAGGAGGAGGAGGAGAAAAAAGAGCAGGAGGGAGGGGAGGAGGAAGAGGCACCCCCCCAGGGAGAGGGAGGAGAGGAGCACCCGTCCTTCTTTCAGTCGCCCCTTCGACTGGTGAGGAAGAACAAGATGAAGCTGGTGGTGTGCCACGTCACCCTGCTGGACGGGACCCAGTTCCCCTGCGAGGTGGAGGTGAGAACCATCGCCCATTGCCATGTCGGTAGGCTCTGTATGCAACCAGTGTTGATTTTGTCGACTAAAACTATGAGGAAAAATGTTCGTCGACTACCTTTTTTTTGCACTTTTACGAAATAAAAAATTATCTATGATGACTAAAGGCGGTTACACACCGGCGACTATGTGAATATACGCAAAATTTGGACTCGTTCCGAATAATTAAAAGACGCTTTTTCGCTTCGCTTTTTCGCTCCATGTAAGCTTGCATTGACTTTATAAGGTTTTTAAAAATATATATTATTCGCACGAAAAAAATCGCCCCGGTGTGTAAGGACCTTAACAACACATTAACTGCCAGAATTATTTTCATATTTTTTTAGCCAGTGCCAGAGTTTTTCATTGGAAAAAAAAAAGTACTCAGGAGCCGAAATACAGCATTTTTAAGTTTTAAGTTAACAAGGAAGTGGATAGGAGTCTAGATCTTCAACTAATCATATCTCCTTGGCCTTTGGGTGAATTTTTTTCACTTCACGTAGATCTACGCGATTGGCACGTGGCGGCTTTACGGAGGTTCGCGTAGATCTACGTGATTGGCAGTCAATGTGTTAAGACTAAATATGTTGACAATTTCGTCAACAAATAAAATCTAGAAATGTTAGTGAGGGACTAGTGGTGAAGAGATCCAGTAGAACTAAAAGACACGTCATTTTATATTTGGTTGCGCTCGGGCGCTGTGCTCTGAAAATAGCAGATCTACAAGCTCACAACGCGTCGCAGCACGACGCGTTGTGAGCTTGTAGATCTGCTATTTTTCAGCATGCAACCAAGAGTAAAATCTAGCCATCAAGGCACCGCCAAAATACATTTTAGTCAACTAAATCCACTCTAGATTTAGACGACTATAATCTTATGACATTTAGTCGACTAAAACGACACTAACTAACTAACTAACTAAAACTGAATGGAATTTGATTCAAAAGTCTATGACTAAAACTAATCAAAATGTGTTGTCAAAATCAACACAGGTGCATGCACAGCCGCCATATTGGGAAGAAATTGGGGCCGCTTCCTTACTTCCTTCACAGGTGTTACCAAAGTTTCTAAATGAAGGTTCTGTTTCGTTTGGTCCAGTGCAGTGGTTCTCAAACATTTTCATTTCAACGACCTCCCATATCGCTCGAGAGTGTACAAATGGAACCAAATGGACCCTGGTGGGTCCATTTGGTTCCATTTGTACACTCTCAAGAGTCACACATCCGTAAGGGGGCCATTTGGAACCCCCTCAAGGGAACCCCCACCATGAGGGACCATGGACCACACTTTGAGACCCACTGGTGTAGCAGAGTGTTTCCAGTGAGCCAACATGCACAATATCAGCACCGACTCTGTTTGACCAGAATGGAACAGTCTTCATTAGTATCATTGGTAACACCTGTGAGGACCCCCCTCGAAAACGAGATGCTGCATCTCAAGGGGCTTATCCTCCAGTGAAATTTTAAATAAATAAAGGGAAGTAGGAAGAGGCCCAATATCTTAACAATATGGCTGCTGTGCATGGAGCCTATTTATTCTAGTTCATTTTTTATTTATGCTGCGAGTTGGAGGTGAGGACGTCCTCCTATGTGTGAATGTATGCTAGACGCACATTTATTTCCAATAAATAAGTCCAATGCACTTCAGCCAGTTATAGATATCAGGGCTCGATGCGTAACAGTGGGCCAACTTGACTATACAAAGAAAAATACCTGGGCACTTCAAAAGAGACCACCCAAAATAAAATACCGGAGCACTCGCCTTGGTCCGCACGTTTAATTAATTTGCAGAGGTGACTGACGTTTGGACTTGAGTCAAACATTTATTTGTGTTAGTCCCTCGTCAACGTATGCTAGTCATACGTTTATTTATGCAAGTCATACGTTTATTTATGCTAGTCATACGTTTATTTATGCCAGTCACAATGTTTGTTTATTGTCGCTGTCGGTTGGAAACCTCATATGTCCAAAACTGTTACTTTTCAGGATTCAAATTCAAAAGCATCAAAAGTAGCAGATCTACAAGCTCGAAACGCGTCGCTTCGCGCTGCGTTGCGAGCTTGTGGATCTGCTACTTTTGACGCTTTTGTGTGACGCTGTCGTATGATCCAAGTAGGGCGTTAATTTACGAGAAAACGGCGAAAGTATGGAGATAAGAGGTTTCCGCCCGACAACAGCGCTAGTCGCACAAGGAATTTATGCTAATCACACGTTTATTCACGCTAGTCACATGAGATTTTTTCCTAGCCCCCCATGAATGTATGCTAGTAAAATGTTTATTTGTGCTAGTCACGGGGGGGTGGGGGGGGGGGGGGCTGGTAGTGCAGGGCGAAAGTTCTGTGTTGTACAGTCTTGAGTTACAGGTCCGTTTGGACCCTCTGGTGGTCCCCGGACTTGACTTTGAGAACCAGTGGACCGATACATGTGTGTGGGGAAAATTGGCATAACGCCTACACTGGGAGAGAAGACCCCAAAACGACAATAAAAACAAACGTTTTATCTAATAGGATCGGACCTTGTGTGTGAGGAGGAGGAGGAGGAGGCATTTAACCTTCTGACTCAAAGTGGCGCTACACACACACACACACACACACACACACACACGCACACACGTTGACATTGTTTGGGTGCGGTTTGGGATAAAAGCATAACGCACTGCAGGGGTCAGTGTCCGGTGACTGAGAAACACACACACATACACACAACGGGGCAGATTAAGGGGGTCCCACCAGATTAGCTTCCTGCATCTGCTCCCCTGTAGCAGGCACGTGGCTTAGACCACCTACACACACACACACACAGACACACACACACACACACACACACACACACACACACACACACACACAGATTATATGTCATGTCCCTCTCAGCTCAGTCAGTCTGTGTTTGAAGCATTGAGGCGTTGTCAGTAGTTTGCATTAGCAATCGGTTAAAAAATGCTTGACGCAGACCAGCAGTGATTTAAACCACATTTGTTGTAAACAAGCAAAACGTCCAGTCAGTCAGTTTCCGCTGGTTGCTACAGTTCTAGTTCATAATGCTTATGGAACATAATGTCCGACGTAGGATGAAAAAAAAAAAGAGACTTGTTTACAAAGTGGCATCGGAGGCATCCCAGAGGTCCTCTGAGGCTTGATTTAGACCCGGTTTTGCTACGGAGGACAAAATGAGGCTTAACCATTTAAGCGCTATTAAAACATTTATTTGGGAAAATAGCCGATTGACAAAGCTTGTAGATCGGTATTTTACACTCTGAATTATTTAGCTTCAAGTTTCTCTTGATCAGGCTGAAACCTTGTCCATTTGGAGTTGTACGTCATAGATAATGTCATAAATGACTGACGTCATAGATAATGATAATAATGAATTGCATTTGTATAGCGCTTCAAGTGCTCAAAGCACTTTACAATGGTTCATTCATTCATACTGGGGGGGGGGGGGTCATCAGGAGGTGAAGCGGCGAACAGTCGACGCCGGCGTCCTCACTTTTCCCACATTCACACACCGATGGTGGCGAGCTAGCGCCGACCGACTCATTGGAGGGTTCAGGGACTCAATGTAGGGTTCAGTGTCTTGCCCAAGGACACTTCGACACTTAACTGTTGGGGGAGCCTGGGATCGAACTGGGAACCTTGCGGTTCCCGTCCAGCCGCTCTACCGGCCACTCTACCCCTGAGTCACTGCCGCCCTGTAGATGACAAACAAGTGAATAAAGCCACGCACATCCAAAAAAAAAACAGGTGCTGGGCAGAAGCGAACATCACAAAAGAACAGAGTCTGCACAGTGGATCAAGCTCCAAATGTATGATTTATCCTATCCTATCCTATCCTATCCTATCCTATCCAACTACTTTAATTGAAATGACCTCCAAATTGTGTCAGGGGTTGGTCAACACACGAACACTCCACTTGTCCCGAAAACTTGCCCCAGACTGTTGATCAGAGCTTTGGCTATAATATAGGCTTCTTTCAACGCCTTCAATGTACTTACATAGTGTACGGTTAATAAAAAACTACATTCCCTACTACATCCTAACATTGTAGCCACAGCAGCTTTCCGTTTTTCTGGCCGCAGTATCTTTTGATCGGGCCTAGATGTGAGGGCCGCGAAGCGGCCCAAACCTAGTTATTATAATACTTATAATAGTGTGCGGACTCTATTCATTTGTGTTGTCATAGGCTGGCTGACATGAAGTCCCAGATCCACATGGGAGCCACGCCGTTCCCATGCACATCCCGAGATCCACATGATTGGATTTTGCCTGTAATGACATGGCCAACATACCATTTACAATTTAAGCATTTAGCAGTAAGCAGACACTCTTAATCCAGAGCGATTTTACAGTAAGCAAGGTAAACACATAACATCAAATGCAGAAATCTGTACATTGAAACTATACAAAACTATAGGATGCCAGGTCAATAAATGGACAATGGTCAACTGCTGGGTGAACCTTTTTGAATAGAGATGCCAGGTTGAAAGTATAGTTAAAGGGACTCATAGGAGAGTAAAGTTACCATTACCACTGACAAGTTGGACTGGAACATTTTAGGGTTCAATTCCTCGCTCAAAGGTTCGCCCAGCAGTAGAATGACAAAGGAAAGGAGAGAGTGATCTGTTGGGTTTGTCTACCTAGATATTTCTGCTTGGTCTCTGGGGGGGGATTTGATCTGGCAACGCAAAATATTGGTTCTCTAATCTTTAGGCTGCTGTCTGTCGCTCTGAAGCGTGTGTGTGTGTGTGTTGTGTGTGTTGTGTATTTGTGTCGGTGTGTGATGTGCGTTTTGTGTGTGTATCTGTGGACCTGTGATCAGTTTGAACAGACGCCGCTTTGTCTATCTGCAGATTGCGCTGATTCTGCAGCTAACCGCTATTGTCCTGACGGACACACGCGCGCACACATGTACACACAGACACAGACACAGACACACACACACACACACATACACGCGCACGAACGCTGCGGCATAGTTAGGATGAGATGTCATGATAGAGAGAGAGAGAGAGAAACAAACAATGCATTCCAGAGATTAAATGTTGGGTTGAGAACAGCGAGCCTCCAGCAGCAAACACCCGCACATCCTTTTCTACAACTCCGGATCCATCCATTTATGCCCAAAAAAATATATATTTATATAATTAATACTTTTACGAGCTTTTTATGAGAATCCATTGGCCACAAATGAAGCGTGCGTCATCAGTGTGTGTGGGTTACCATTCCACAGTCCAGCTTTAACCCATTAAGACCTGGGACGCATCAGTGTCACTTTTTTCTATTTGAGCTAAAAAGCATTATTTTATACTTTGGCTATTCAATAGCAGATATACAAGCTCGTAGCACGGCACCGAGTGCCGCGCTACGAGCTTGTAGATCTGCTATTTTTGAAAAATCAAGAAAATGTTTGCAAATCTTTGAATATATATATTTTTAAAGCGAACATTTGTAACTCAAATCTTTGCTTCTGGGGGGTCCCAGGAACAAAGTATTTTGAGATGAGGGTCGGCGGCCAAATACATATCATTTTGGGGGTCCTTGACATGAAAAAGTTTGAGAACCACTGATATAGAAACATACGTTTTTTCAGAAAATGGTTGGGATTTTAGAAGACTTTTGGCTTCAGGTCTTAATGGGTTAAAGCCCCATATACAGTACCGTACTTCATTAACCGGGGTCCCCCATCTGCCTATTCTAGGCATTCTCCTTCGCATCTACACCGGAGACGCTCTACACCCAATACCTTTGCCGAAAACAGCCGATCTACAAGCTCACAATGCGTCGCAGTTGTAGATCGGCTGTTTTCGGCGAATGTTCGCCCCCCCCCCCCAGACTACGGTCACTACTAGGGTTTATGTCTTACATGGGCAACTGGCGGCCCGGGGGCCACATGCAGCCCACCTTCACTTAATGCGGCCCCCGCAGGTTAACATGGGAATACTGATATATTATTGATTTCAGCAGCTGTTACAATTCCAAACATGCAAACATGACCCGCTTCAATTACTTCAGTCTATATTAGTAGTGTAATGGCTATAGTATTACAATTCTATTTTCTTTTTTATGTCCAATGTATTTGTATTTAAGTTCATAAAGTTAACACATTGAGTGCCAAAAACGGTCCGGACCGTTTTTGAGAAGCCATGCGTTGTGTGCCAAAAACGGTTATGACCGTTTTTGGATTTTTTTTTTTTTTTTTTTTACAATTTTTTTTTCCCTTCACAGCACCAGGAGATATCATTTTTCGAAGATTTAGACTCCAATCCACTTCCTGGTTAACTTATGACTTCAAAAGCCTGTATCTCGGCTCCTGTGTACTTTTTTTTTTTTATTATGTATTTTTGACTATTTTCGACTATTTTCAACTGGCTGCAACTATGGAACAGATTACCTAATGTTTGATTGTACGAGACCTCTATGTGTGTAATGAGGGAATCACCGTGAGGACGGTGTTCACTGAAAATATTTTGTGACTACTTGAAAAAGGTTCAAAAATTGTTAAAAATCCAGGTACTGACTGTACCCTGTTTTAAAAACACCCTGGCAATCAATGTGTTAACATAAGTATAACTAAATACATTTGAAATTAAATAAAAAATGTAACTTTTCAGGATTCCAATTAAAAAATATAAAAAATAGCAGATCTACAAGCTCAAAAAGCGTCGCAGTGCGACGCGGTTTATTTTTGCTACTTTTGTGTGACATAGAATGGCGAAGTACGGCATTAATTTACGAAAAAAGTTAAAAATACGGAGATAAGAGGTGTCTGCCCGACAGTATGCAATATGGCCCTCTGGAGTGAGTGTGGGAATATAGTGGCCCTCTGCATCATCAAAGTTGCCCACCCCTGGTTTATGTGGTTAAGGATCACGGTCAGTTTCGGTTTCAGTTGGAGGCTTTCCATGTCACATGAGCCCAACGCTGGTTCAAAGGAGTATAGACTGCAGTCTCACACACACACACACACACACACACACACACACACACACACACACACACACCCCGGGACAGATATTATTTGCAGACACTCTATGTAGTTTGTTTTATTCCATTTAGGATAGGTGAGGTTTGACACACAAAACATTAAGGTCAGTAACGGAACGTATACAGTGAAGTCTCCATGCTGTACTGTATGTCATAACCTTTCATGAATATTCTCTTAAAGTTCATAATTAAACTATCTATTGTAGCCTGCATTAAAAAATGCTTGCATTTTGGGTTTATTTTGAATGACCTGGCCTCTCTCTCTCTCCCCCTTGTGCTGCGTGAGCGACAGGCTACACAAACACTAGCCATTCTGCTGCACAGCTGCAGTGGAGTGAGAATCCAGCGTTCCCATAGCCCGAAGGAATGGGACCTTCTGATTGGTTGAATCACTGTTTAACGTCAAAATTAAATGAGCAAATAAAGCCATTTCACTTAAACATTTACAGAGCATATAGAGAATTCTGACTGAAATATTGACTCGGTGGTTGTTATTTATTGTTCCGGCAGCTGCATACACGGACGGCAGTTACTGTGAACCTACCATCATATTGCAATATTTACAGTAAATAATGTATATCGGCATTGACATGACATCAACCTGTGTGTTTATGTCATTTACACTCTGCTGGACAGCTGGAAACAAACTACGGACGAGAGACACTATTATGCTCTGCCATCTTTCCAGGCCGCCCCATACACAGTAAAATTTGGTTCCATTTTGTACACTCTCAGAGTTAAGACCTGGAACACATCTGTGTCATTTTTAGATTTTTAGCTAAAAAGCATTATTTTACACTTTGGCTATTCAAAAATAGCAGATCTACAAGCTCATAGCGCCGCACCGAGTGCCACGCTACGAGCTTGTATATCTGCTATTTTTGAAAAATCAAGGAAAAAATGTGTGCAAATCTTTGAATAAATATATTTTTAAAGTGAACATTTGTAACTCAAATCGCTGCTTCTGGGGGGTCCCTGGAACAACATATTTTGAGATGGGGCTCCGCGACCAAATACATATCATTTTGGGGGTCCTTGACATGAAAAAGTTTGAGAACCACTGACGGCAACATAGGATTTAGAAGACATTTTCGGTCTGAGGTCTTAACACATTGATTGCCTAGAACGAGTTAACTCGTTTTTACTCGTTTTTAAAATCCATCACTTGATTGCCTAGATCGAGTTAACTCGTTTTTAAGGGAAAAAAAAAATTAAAAAAAAAAAAAATATTTTTTTTTAATTTGACCCAAAGACCAAGGAGATATGATTAGTCGAAGATCTAAACTCCTATCCACTTCCTTGTTAACTTAAAACTTTAAAATTTTGTATCTCAGCTCCTGAGTACTTTTTTTTTTCAATGAAAAATCTCTGGCAATAAACTGCAAAAAATCTGAAATAACTCAGGCAATCAATGTGTTAATGGGTTAAAGTAACGCTTATTATAAAAAAATGCCTTTATTGATAGGACAGTAGGTTGACAGGAAATGGGGAGAGAGATGGAGAGCGACACACAGCAAAAGCCGTCGGGCTCGGGACTCAAACCTGCGACGCGCCGTCAGGCTACATTGAGCCTAGTTGCCTGGACCAGCCGTCCAGGCTGCGTACAATCACCTATGTTGCAACATGACATAAACATTATGTCTCAGCGCTCATTTGAAATAATAAAAAAAAAGACTGGGTGTTTATTTCTAACATAATTTGTGTTTGTAATTCAATTATACAGAGCGGCACATGATGTCATAACAAAAACCTTTATATGATTCAGCAAACATGTGGCCTTGGTTTGGAAGTAAAGCCTATAGATCAGTGGTTTTCAACCCTTTTCATATCAAGGTCCATTATTTATTGGTCATTTGAGCCACGGAACCACCATTTGATGAGATTTAGACTCTCAGACCCAAGACTTAGAATATTTTTGTTATTGTTGGATACGATTGTGTCCACAATTCCATCCATGCTGTGTTGATGTTGGTACCAATAGGAGAGATAACAGGCACACGTTGATCAAATGTAATGCAGATGTTTAACAATAATTTAACTCTTGAGAGTGTAAAATGAAACCAAATGAACCAAATTAGTGGGGGTCCCTGCTTCATCTCTCTCTCAGCTAGGGGGTCCTTGGCCTGAAAACGTTGAAGATCCCTGCTCTAAGAAATACACAGAGAACACAGGGTAGTTTTTCCCGGTCTATATAATTTATTATGCTTTCCTTGCATCAGAACAATGGGAAAAATGGCCAAAATGCTCTCATAGCTACCGAGGCAGTAATAGCTGTAGTGAAGCAATAGTGTGTAGTGTATACTATGGGTGATGATTATTGATTTCCAAATTAATGGGAAGTCTGTTGGGCATGAATTCTGACATTATGTTAATGTTGTCTTAGCTTGTAGAGGAAAACACTGGAATGGAAGGCATCCAGGAGGAGAATTGACACACTGTACACCAGACACTTTGACACACAAGTGGGACTGTCCATCTTGTGTGTCTAAGTGTCTGGTGTACAGACTATGCCTCTGGGGACTATGCCTCTGGGGTTAATGTGTCCCACTGGGACACATTAACCCCAGAGGCATAGTTGTGCAACTGTTGCTTTGAGGAGTTGTATTTTAGGGTAGTGTCTTGCTCAGAGGCACAATGGCCAAGAGACGCATGCGCGCACACACACATGGAAACAGTTGAAAAGGTCAGATGCTCACATTCTTTAGTGTGTGTGTGTGTGTGTGTGTGTGTGTGTGTGTGTGTGTGTGTGTGTGTGTTCGCGTGTTCGCGCGCGCGCTATAGGAACATACCACAGATGTTTTCAGCTGTCCCAGGGACCAAGAGAAAAATGCATTCTTTCATCCTTTTCTTTATCTCAAAAACTTTCCCTCCACTTTCACCACACACTCCCCCCTCTGTTTGCCAGTGTAAATGTCACTTGGCGTGCGCGCGCGCGTGCGTCTGTCTGTTTCTGTCCGACGAAGTGACAGTGCTGCTGACTAACCCAAAAGAAATGAAAAGAAAAATGCATTCTTTAATTCCTTCTTCCCCTCTTTTATACCACGCCCTCCCCCCCTCTGTCTAGTCCACTCTCTGTCTAAAGGGCACGGCCATTTGTCATATGCGCGCGCACGCATGTGTCTCTGTGTGTGTGTGTGTGTGTGTGTGTGTGTTAAATGTCATTGTCATATTTGGGCACGGAGGATTTTATGGTTATTGCTCCCATGGGGGTTTAAAGTATGGAATGCATCGCCCAAAGAAAGTCGGACGAGGGAGAGGAGAGAGAAGAGAAAGACGAAGTAGAACAGAGATGTAATTGATGTGGTGAATGGATGGTGTGAGAGACTTCTTATACATAATACTGTATAGCTCTTATTCAACATATACTGTATATTTAATTTCTCAAGGGTCTTCCATGGTATTTTTCTCAGCCCAAAAAGCACACACTGGTCAGTTGCCAGTGGACACACAGACATAAATATCTGTGGTTTTGGAAATGGATGGGAATCTTTTGGGGGAAAGTGTGCTCATTTAAATCTTTTTGGGAGAAAGCGACCCTTACGGGTCCATTTGGTTCGATTTGTACTCTCTCAGAATCACCGCAAATTAAAGGTCAATGCATGCTCCTTTCGACGTCGAAAAAACAACAACTGCTGTTTAGGACAGGCTATTCCAAACTAGTTCTTTCTTTCTTTCTTTTTTTTCTCCTTATCTCCTTATTCCTTTATTCAGGGAACCCCATTGAGAGCAAGCTCTCTTTTTCAAGGACGCCCTGATAACAACATATACAATACATACATAATGAGAAACGATGACAAACATTTGAATCACATTACAATGTCACAGATGCAAATAAACATAGTGTTTCATGAAACGGGTGCAGTCACTATGTAGTGTGTCCTCAAGAAGCACCCTCTATTGACCAGTCGCACCAGTTTCAGAGAGTCCTGAAGTTTGTTCCATTTGTGTGGAGCATAATACATGAAAGCAGTTTTTCCTTGTTCACTGCTCTTACGTGGACTGGTATATCTAATGTGTGTTTGTGAACGTGTTGAATGTCCAGTAACCTTTGGTTCCAAAAGTGAGGATGGGTATCAAGGAAGTTTACCACACAAGGCCTTATAAATAAATAAAATACAATGTTGCTCTCTACGAACTGCGAGAGTTCGAAGAGAGTATGTATTGTGCACTAGACTCAGGATTTGTTGTGTGTGTGTGTAACTTCAACAGGCAATATTGTAACATGATCTCATAATAACCCACCTTTTCTTCTCTTCCCTGTGTGCTCTATACAGAAACGTGCTAAAGGCCAGTTCCTGTTCTTCAAGGTGTGTGAACACCTCAACCTGATGGAGAAAGACTACTTTGGCCTCTCGTACAAGGACAATCACGATCAGACCGTGAGTAGTACTATGCACTGACTGCAGCGCACTGCGCTTCCACCGCCTTCCACCACATGCTTTTAATTTGAAGCAACGCAGATACACATACATGGCATCAAACACGACATGCAACCTTTTTCAATTTTTTCTTCTTTTTCTTATCACATTGTGTGCCAGAGGTTTATTAAAATAGGCTACATCTAGTGCCAGCATATCTTCCATCCACTTACGTTGATATGTTTCGTGCTGTAGAAGCCCCGACGCGGAAGTGCATGTAAACAAAGCGTGCGTGCGAGACGGCTGAGGGTCCCGACTAACGGCCCTGGAACAATAATATTTCAAACGTGATCCTCCATTGCAGAGTGATCGCCGATTGAAAACGGCTCACTTCCACCACGTTAAAAAGAAATGGAGATATTAAGCTTTTAGTCAAGGAGTTAACATTGGAGCGGCCGACCGGAAGCATTTTTTGACATGGATCGACATCCGGCCTCTCCTTCTCAGAGACTCCTTGGATGATCCCAAAGTTTCGTTAGAGCGCCCCACGTGGGAAAAATATATTTAAATAAAATATGCCGAAAACGGTCCGGACCGTTTATGGCACATGACGCATGGCTTCTCAAAAACGGTCCGGACCGTTTATGGCACTCAATGTGATCCCTGGCTATTAAGCCAAATATGCCTTGATGCATTATAATTGCCCTCTATAACTAAAATGTGTGTAAAAAATACCTTAAATATTTTAGTAATATTAGTGTGTGGCTGCAGGCGTGGTACACAATGTGAGCGTTTGATAACGTGCGGGTCTGACGCTTGCAGTCTATCCGGGGCTTTACATTGACCAAACTAAATCAAACCAATCACATCATGTTGGAATACAGCTAAACAAAAATGGTGCTAAAAGTAACACTAAAAGCGTTTCTTTGGCTCGTAGTAATAGGGGAACCTCTTTTGGTGCTACAGGGCTTAGGTTTCTCAAAGTAGGGTGCCTTGACGCCGGTTCAGGGGTGCTGCGGAATTCCTTGATAATATTTGGAATTCACCGATATCACTTATAAAATGATTTCATGAGGTTAAACATCAAGCACAAAGTTATTTTCCATCAGTTCTAACCAACGCAGATAAGTCGAAAGACAATGAATATTTTAAGTGATTGAAATCACAAAATGAAAGGGAGAGTGAACATACAGAATGCTTTCATAGTGTGTGTGTGTGTGTGTGTGTTCATATGAATGTTGTTATCACCATCATCATCTTACAATAATAAGAATAGCAACAAGTATTATAATGATACAAATAGTTTATAGTTGGCCTATCATAGCTGAACGGTTAGAGTGATGCGTTCCAGGTCTTAATGGGTTAAAGGTGCTATGCAGCACCTTTTGTCTTAATGGTGCCAAATGGAACCGTTAGAGGTGCCTAAACTAAGTTGAAGAACCAGTATAGAACCTCTAAAGCAGTGGTTCTCAAAGTAGGGTCCGGGGACCCCCAGGGCTCGTTGGAGAGGTTCCAGGGTGTCCTCAGCAAAAACTATTGATACTTAGGAAGAACCGACTGGACGTTTACAGGTCTGTGACTCGTGAGAGCGTACAAATGGAACCATTCCCGGGTTGGTTTGGTTCCGTTTGTACGCTCTCAGAGTTATGGGGGGGGGGAGTCCGTGACCTAATGCATACTAGACGGGGGGGTCCGTGACATTCAAACGTTTGAGAACCACTTTTCTAAAGAGCCAGACAGGGGCCTAACGTATTGTACAACAGTTGCTATGCAGAATATCAATCACAGGACCACTGAAGAACCAGTGAAACACCATTTCTGTGTGTTTTCACATGGCGGAGATCACACATCTCTCATTTAGCTGTCATGTTTGTGTGAAATCTATTTAACTCTCTCTCTCTCTCTCTGTGTCTCTCTCTCTCTCTCTCTCTCTCTCTCTCATATCAGTGTTGGTTGGATCCCACTAAGGAAATCAAGAGACAAATACGCAGTAAGTAGATCAACTCTTCAAATCCCGGTGAAGCACAGTGTGTTTCTCTCAGCTCTAGAGATCTATACCGTACGTATGGCATGGGTCTTCAACATTTTCAGGCCAAGGACCCCCTTAGCAGTGAGAGAGATGAAGCAGGGACCCCCACTACATATTGTATAAAATTGTGTTTTAGATTAAACGCAAGGCGTTGTGAGCTTGTAGATCTGCTATTTTTGGCTAAAGTTCTCTTCAGAAAAGGGATGCTAGGGTTCAAGTGGTTAAGGTAAAAACAAATGATCATATCACACACAGATTTGGCGGCCCCCCTGTAGTAACTCTGAGGACCCCCTAGGGGTCCCGGACCCCCTGTTGAAGACCCCTGCCGTATGGTATACACTTTTCCTATATATATATGTTATATATAGCTGGCTGCTGAAGCCAGCATGGAAACCTCTGTTTTGGGCAAATGCAAGATTACCGTAATTAGAGAGGAGATTTGAGGGAATGGCTACCTATAAGATCATGTAGAAGTTTCTACACCTTACATACTCACACTTGATACACTTTACCCTTTATTACTTATTGCTGCTATGAGTTTTTACTCTTATTATTCCTTGTTCTTATTATATTTTATTGAAACTTGGTTGATGGAACCTAACCTCTCGGCATAGCTACTACTTGTAAACTTGTTGTTGTCTCAGATTTGTACAAATCCAGCAGCACCACTATAGTGACCTAACTAAATACAGTTTCTTTTTTTTTGCCATGTGACGTTTGTTTGTTTAACTTCAAACCCCCAAATATGTTTGGATTGGGACACATTTTGGGGGAAAAGTCAGTATTGAGGAATCGCAGGATTGTGACATGCAGGATGCTTGGGCTTTTTCTCTTTTCCATTCTCTTCCCACAATTGAGGTTTAAACACACACTTAAAAAAAACCTCTAAAGTTGTATTTTTTGGACGAAATTTTCTGCTAAAACGTATCATTTGGCCTCCTGTAAAGTGTTAAACCGCTTTAGAATTGGCATGGGTGAGAAATGGGGTTGGTGTGTGGATTTGTGTGTGCTTTTGGATTCATGTGTGTGTGTTTGTGTACGTGTACACGCACACTGTAGCCGTGTCTTTTTTTGTGTGCATCATTTGTTTACAGAGGTTTAAAGTAACTAAGTACATTTACTCAAGTACTGTACTTGAGTACTACAATTTTTAGGTATTTTCTTTACTCTACTTGAGTATTTCCAATTTTCAGTACTTTTACTTCTACTCCACTACATCTTAGAGACAAATATTGTACTTTTACTAACCACTTCAGCTCTATATACATTTCGACCATTTGAAAATAGCCGATCTACAAGCTCACAATGCGTCGCATAGCTTGTATGTGAGCTTATATATGGCTATTTTCATATTTTTTTATTATGTTTATACATTTGACAACTTGTGAAATGGGACATTCTGCATAATGAGTACTTTCTACTTTTGGCACATTTGATGCCAATACTTTTGTACTTTTTACTGAAGTCAATTTTGAATTCCGGACTTTTACTTGTAACAGAGTGTATCTACATTGCAGTATTGATACTTTTACTTAAGTAAAAAAATGTGAGTACTTTTTTCCACCACTCTTTGTGTATACGTATACATGCGATTTGTATGCGGGTGATGATGTCTGCATGTGCATTTTGTGTGTTTACGTGCGTACGTGCTTGCGTGTGTACATACCAACCTAATGACAGGTCTGACACCCGTCTGTTGGACCCTGTCGTACTGCACCGGGCCCTGTGGCCAATTAGAGAGAACCCTCGCCGACCAGACGGCCTTGGTAGGAGGAGCTTGTTGCTGTCGTGCAGAAAACTTATCTCCATATTTGAACTTTTTGTGTTTTTTTTTTGTAAATTAACGCCCTTAGACATATGAGGTTTCCACCCGACAGAGATGACATGGAAGCACAGTGTAGGTACTACTGTAGGTTTTAAATATAGACTGCTGCCAGCAATGCATGAAACACCATACTGGATGAAAGACTAGTCACTAGACTAACAAAACAAACTTTATTTTTTATCCCAGCCATTCTTTTTTCCCCCGTTTCATTTATGTAATCTATATACCTTATTGTTACTCTTTAAATTACTCTTCTTAATTTATGTTTACTCAGCCATATCGATTTGTGGCATAGAGGGTGTTTTACTTTAAAACACTTCAGGGCTCATTTTAACGTCTGCTCTGGCTTTTATGTGCACGCCCAGACAGTTTTTTAGGTATTTGATTATTCATTTGATCAAACTCACCCCCTCCTATAAAAAGTCCATTCAAGTTCAAACTCCATGAACTTTAGTCTATTAGTCCTACCATGTTAGACTAATTGAAAACACACGTCCCAGCTTCTGGTGACTGATATTGTCCTAATGCGTAAGGGGACTATCATTTATAAAATGAATGTAAATATTATTATTTTTTTATTATTTTAAAAGTCTAATGTAATACAATTAAATAAGTAATAGAAATATGACAGTCCTCTCATGGATTACTTACTCTACAGCAGTTAGTGCCTTACAGCACTATGTCCTCGTCCTAGGGAGAGTCTCCCCGTGAATAAAGCTTTGCTCGTCTGCCTTAAATAGCATTCACTCCAGTTAGCCACTCCCCCACACACTCAACCATCAAAAATGGAATTATAACTTCCATACAGGTTAACCACGTTCACCCTGGCTGGCGTACCTGTGTCATTATGAAAAAGAAAAAAAACAAGAATAATCCTGACCTACAAACTCAGATTTTTTTCAGTGATTTCTTATGCAGTAGTCCTACTGTGAGCAGACGGTTTCTGGGTGTAAAGTGATCATGTAGTCATGTAATCTCTAACTAGGGCTGGAATTAAAGCAGTCCAGACAACGACCTGTCATGTGAAAATGTAAGCAAACTCTGTCAAATCAAATGTAGAATTATAGCATCTGCTCTCTCTGACAGCCTGACAATAGTAGACATAATCCAGAACAGTAAACCCATCTTGCCAAAAGGCATTTAGAAATGTTCTCTCTTAACTCTTAATTTGCTTTGACTTCAGACGGGCAGCTGACACCTCCAGCAGTCTTTCCCATGTCCTGTGTGTGTCCTTGCACTGTATGTACAGTATTTGCTGTCCTTTTAGAATCCTTACATCAGCTGACCACACCACGCACCTTCCCATATCATAAAGACCAGTGAGTGTACGCCATGTGAAGGTACTGCTTATCTGTCCTGAAAGCCAGCAGGACAGTTTGGCATCCAGGTTATGTAAATCTTTAGGTGTATGTATGGATGAACTTCATATAAAAAGTTCACAATTAACCACATTAGAGTTGCAGCCTCTTTGTTCGCCGTGAATCCACTGAATCCATGCATTTATTTTAACTTTTTTCAGCCAATTATGTTTGACTCAAGCACTTACATTTCTAAAGAAAAGGTTAATGGGAAAAAACTTGTGGGTTATTTTTAGACTCTCATTCCACTTCAAAGCTACTAGCTACTAAAACATACTCTCATTGTGACATAGGCAGGAATATGTCATTATTATTTTAGAATTACAGTAAATATAAAGTCAAAGTGAAAGAGTGTGACGTGTGCCTACCTGGTCTGTCCCAGTCCTCTCTGGGTAGAAGACTGATGGCTACAGTGTCATTATGGGAGTGACTAATGTATATATATTTTTGAATTAAAGTACGTATGGATCATAGACTTTTTCTTTCTTGATCCAACTCAAAGTGACGTGTGCGAATCGACTCAACAAAAGTTTGCTTTGAGAATGAGTGAAAATGATGCCTGTGGTTGCTGGGATTAAGTGCAGGTAGATGTTTCGTGGCTGAAATTCGAGGTTGGAATTGCGGTTAATGGGGCAATCCGATAGCGAATGCTAATTCAAATTCTGCCCCGACCCGACGTTTTCTGGGCCGGCCAAAAATGTATGCTAATTAGTCGGGTCGAGCCGAGCCTCGGGTTCCGTAAAAAAAGAAAGAAAGAAAAAACTAAACACTCGATTACCCCCCCCAAAAAAATATTTCAACTGCCCCTAGCAGCCGAACGGTAAGGCCAACGGAAATGGCAGTGGATACGTTGGATGCAGCTCAAAGTGAACTTTACTCAGGTATCTAGTTTGTTGCCGTCCGACCTTCCTAGCCTGTGTTATTAAAAAAAACTGCCAAAGATTGCCAAAACTCAAACATTTAAAATCTGTGAAAGTGGCTGTTTTCAAGATGTTTTGGCCATTATCTCTGGAACGGAAGGTCAACAAGCTCAATTTAAAGCTTGTTGGATGCGTGACTTTGAGGACATTAAGCACATAATGACACATTATGTGCTTAATGTCTCTAATACAGAGTGCATTCTCTGCCACAAAGAAATAAACTATGCAAACACACACAGCTATGCTTTGCTGGCTCACTGCAAAACTGACGTGCAGAGGAAAAAGGTATGATGTCACAATGACACAGCCAGCAGATTTCTAACCAGAGTGCACGAACCCACAGACCACCATAGCTGTCTTTTCCCTTCCCTGCTCATGCATCCTTCTCATCTTTTCCCCCTTTTTTTCCCCCCTAACTTGTTTTCATGCCTGATTTTATATATTGAGGAAAACGGTTCAATTTTCATGTATTTGCAAGTGGAGGCATTGCAGGGCGTTGTTTAGATGTGACATGAGCTTCTTACTTAACCCATTAAGGCCGGGGAAAGCTTCTGTGTCATTTTTAGATTTCTTTGGCTATTAAACAAATTGCAGATGTACAAGCTCACAGCACTGCACCAAGTGCAGAGCTTGTAGATCTATCTGCTATTTTTGAAAAATCTTGAACATTTGAGCAAATCATTTTTTTTTAAAGCGAACATTTGTAACGCTTCATGGGGGTCCCTGGAACAACATATTTTGAGATGAGGATCTTCAGCCAAATACATATCTATTGTTTTCTAAATCCTAACAGTTTGTTGCTACATCAGTGGTGCTCCAAAATGATGTTTGGCCACGGACCCCCATCTCAAAACAAGATATGTTGTTCCAGGGACCCCCAGAAGCACAGATCGGAGTTAAAAATGTTTGTTTTAAAACATATATATATATTCAAAGATTTGCACAAATGTTGACGATTAAAAAAAAAAAAATAGCAGATCTACAAGCTCATATGCCGCGCTATGAGCTTGTGTATCTGCTATTTTTGAATAGCCAAAGAAATCTTAACATGACACAGATGCGTTCCCGGCCTTAATGGCTTAAGTATGAAGTCTTTAAATTCTCTGGCACACATCACCAGGAATGACGTTTTTGGAGGAAGAGGCGGTGCCTATGGTCACACTGTCTTTTGCAGATGAATCATGGCAGCTCAGTGACCTAACCAACCACACGAGCTTGCAAAGCTTCGATGGCATCCTCCATTCCTTGGCAGGCGTCCATGTGCACAGTGATGAATGCTTTGACGAGCATCTGTTCTTCTGTTGCCTCAAAATATGATCCGTGTATCAGGTCCTAATGATGTACTGTAACACACATTTCTATATAATGGGATCAGAGGCGGATTTAGCTGTGTTTCAGCAGGCCCTGAGTAGGGCTCGGCAATAAATCAATATTATATTGTGATATGACATATGAGACTAGATATTGTCAGGGTTTTGGATATCATAATATTGTGATGTGGCATTAAGTGGTGTCTTTTACTGGTTTTAATCACTTAAGCCCAATTTTATACTTTGAAAAATCTTTGAAAAATCTTTGAAAAAATAGCTTATATATATGCTCACAGTGCATTGTGAGCTTGTAGATGGGCTATTGTTGAAATACAATATCGTTTCAATATCAAGGTATTTGGTCAAAGCTATTGAGATACTTGCTATTGTCCATATCGTCCAGCCCAAACCTTGAGTCACAAGGGGAACCCTGTCCATGTTCCCTCCCAAACGAGTGTCTGTTCATCGCACCAACTCATAATTATATAATTGTGGTTTATTTTACAAACTATCTATTACAAACCGTGTCAAATCTGTGCAGAATCAAAGCAGATCTTCTGCAGTCTACTGTGTGTGTGTGTGTGTGTGTGTGTGTACAAGAACGGTGAATTTGTTTGTATGTCACACACAGCTACAGCGATAGTCTAATGCAGTGGGTCTCAACCAGTGGTCCTTGAGGGGGTTCCAGGTGATCCCCAGCTAAATGATGGAGAGTTGGTAACCAAATGGACCCTTATAGATCTTTAACTCTTGAGAGCGTAAAATGAAACCAAATAGACATTTGGTTTTATTTTACATTCTCAAGAGTTAAATTATTTTTAAACATCTGCATTACTTAATTTACAAAAAGTCTACACAATTAGAGAATATAGAATAAATAAATAATTGTTATTTTGACAATCTTATCCAATGATGACAAAATATTCAAAGTTTTGGGTCTGAGAGGCAAAATCTCATCAAATGGTGGTCCGTGGCTCAAATGCCGAATACATAATGGACCTTGATATGAAACAGGTTGAAAACCTGGTCTAATGTGCAAACTGCTCAGTCACAGTCACCAGATCATAACAGTACTGTCGTAGGCCGAGACTCGGACAGGAGGATGCACAGCGCAAGTGCACAACTCACAAGCTCACAGTGGAAATGCATGACTCGCGAACACAATTATTTAATTTGTTTTCCATCTTTGTGCCGAGTGTGTGGGGCACAACAACGGTTAGAAACAGGTCCAAAAAAGTAAATCTGTAAATCTTGACCTTGGCATTGGATGTGCAGTGTCATGTGTTTTATTTTAAAGAAGTCCTTTAGTATCAGCACGTACTATATGGACAAACGGACAGCAGCTGACCACACTGGACACTTTTCACATTGAGTAAACCAAAGGGGAACACATGTTCTTTTGTGTTATCAGTGTCCTTGGCTTGACCAACACCAGGCCACAGGTCACAGGCTCTTGACAGCTTGATGTATGCTATATAAGCACGGGTCCAGTAGCGTTTGGAGGTGCAACATATCTGTGGAGACGCTGCCTCTGAGAATGCAGGCTACTGGGACCTTCACTGTGCTGGCATTGCTGCTCTGTCTGACCACCGCTGCGGTGGTCCAGGACGCCACGGGCCGACATGGCACCAGGTCCCTACAGGACTTGTGGGACAGGGTGGAGGTCCTCACAGACAGAGTGCACGTCCTGCAAGACACCGTGGAGGTCCAGGGCGAGCAGATGAGGAGGATGGAGCAGAAAATCGACGAGCAGAACGTGGAGCTGATGGGAGTGGAGGGCAGGCTGGCCGAGAGCGAGAAGAAGGTCACGACCGTCAGAGAGGAGGTGGCGGTCGCTGAGAAGAAGTTGGAAGAGCTGGGTGAAGTCGACGTAGCTCAATCATCTGAAATGTCCGTGCTTGAGATTCGACTGGCTGCTAATCTGAATGAAACGTCAAACCAAGCAGACAAGTTGATGGCCCTGAGAGCCAGAGTAACGGACAATGAGGGTGAAAACTTGGCGCAAACGATGAAGCTGTCCGTCCTCGAGGCCAACCTGAAGAACGTTGAGAACCAGACTTCCGCCCAAACATCTGAACTTTCCGTCTTGGACACGAGAGTGTCAGATATGGAGACCAAGACTTCAGGCCAAGACGTCAGCCTATCAGCCCTGGAAACCAGGTTGAATGCCACCGAAAGCCACATGGAGGAGCTGAAGCTGAACCAAACGGTGGATGTGGTCGTGCTCACGTCTAGAGTCATCGCCACTGAGAACAGGAACGCTGCCCAGTCAGCTGACCTTGCGGCCCTTGGAGGCCGACTCACAGCCACTGAGAATGCCACTTCAGCCCAAACGACAGAACTGCTCGCCCTCGGAGACAGACTGGTCGCCACAGAGGTAGCGACAGAGAGCTTGAAGAATCAGCATTCAGCTCAGTCTGACCAGATTGCCGCCCTCGAAGCCGGACTGCAGGCCACAGGACAGCAGGTTGTTGAGCTGGAGACGGAGACCTCAGCCCTGTCGAACGAGCTGTCCACCATCGACTCCAAACTGGCCGAGGTGAAGGAAGAAGTCGAGGAGCTGGAGGAGAACGGAGGAGTCGGCAGCGGACCCAAGGTGGCCTTCTCTGCCGCCATGGACGAAGTCGAGAAGCTGAGAGGAAACAAATATGACGTACATATGGTGTACGACATCGTATTCACGAATGTCGGCAATGGCTACGACGAAGAGACCGGCGTCTTCACCGCTCCGGTCAAGGGAGTGTACTTCTTCAGATTCACTGCGTCTAATCGCAATCGCTATGATTCGGACATGGGGGTAAAGTTGTACCATAACGAGGAGCAGGTCATGTATAACCATGAGAATGGCAAAGAAGAGTTCTTATCAAACGCCGTCACTTTAGAGCTGGCGGAGGGAGATAAGGTGTTTTTGATGCTGCCACGTGGGATCACGGTTTATGCCGATGAATACGACAACAGCTTCTCTGGCCATCTTCTGTTCACTCTTTAAGAAAAGGGTTACGAAGCTGCAGCTGTCACAGTGTGAAAGCTTCAATGTCATTAATTCTGAGAGTGTACAAATGTAACCAAATGGGCCTGTGAAGGATTCATTTGGTTACATTTGTACACTCTCAGGAGTTACAATAGAATTGGGTCATTGTCAGGTTTTAATAACAGCGTTCATGTTCTTTATGACAGTCATATGCCAACTGTTTCTGTGTTGTTCAATGATGAAAATAAAATGAGCAAGAATGTCTGTCTGAGTTTGTTGTCTAGTTTCTTAAGCAGACTTTAACTGAGTAAATGCAATCTCTGGTTCATGGTTTACAAAACTACAAATATCTATCCAACAGTAGTTATTTTTTGTCGAAACTTATCCAATTTATTGTCACATCACAGGTTTACAGGTGTAAAACAGTGGGTGAAATTTGTTTTTTGCAAGCTACATCGTTTATAGGAACGTATATTTCTCATGCAAGTACATGTGGACCCATTCAGAAAATAAATATATATTGAATTTTTTGAATTTTACGGGTCCAAAAGAAATCTGGAAATCTTGACCTGCATTGGATGTGCAGTGGTCATGTGTTTTATTTTAAATAAATCCTTTAGTATCAGCACATACTATATGGACAAACCGACAGCAGCTGACCACAGTGGACACTTTTCACATTAAAGGGATATTTCACTTTCAAAACAAATTTGGGTAATTTTCTCGTCTACTCAGGCGCTTGGGAGCACCCCCGACAGTTTTTAAGTTGCTTGATTTAGTATTTATATATTTGATATTAATTTTATCAGACACGCCCCTTTCCTATACAAACCCATTGTAACTTCAAACTCCATTTTAACCATGTTAGATTCATTGAAAACACCCGTCCTTGGTTCTGGTGACTGATATTGTCCTTCTAATATGCGAGGAGACTGTGTTTTCTCAATTACTTTTTTCATTTATTTTTTATGTTTTTTGGAAAATGAAGAAAAAATCAATACAATACAAAAAAAAAAAAAAAAAAGAAAAGCGTTATCGAAGAAACACGGCCCCCTCACGTATTAGGAGGGCAGGATGAGTCACCAGAACCAAGGATGGGTGTTTTTGATGAATCTAACATGTTAAAAATGGAGTTTGAAGTTATAATGGGTTTGTATAGGAAGGGGGCGTGTCTGATAAAATTAATATCAAATATCAAAATACTGAATCAAGCAACTTAAAAACTGTCTGGGGGGCCCACAAAAGCCTGAGTAGACGATAAAATGACCGAACATTTTTTTGAAAATGAAATATCCCTTTAAGTTAAAATGTGTTTAAACCAAGGGAACGCATGTTCTTTTGTGTTATCAGTGTCCTTGGCTTGGCCAACATGTCACAGGCTGTGAGAGCTTGATGTATGCTACTGTGTATATAAGCATGGCATAGCTTTTTCTAAGTGCACCATATCTGTAGAGACGCTGCCTCTGAGAATGCGGGCTACTGGGATCGTCACTGTGCTGGCATTGCTGCTCTGTCTGACCACCGCTGCGGTGGTCCAGGACGCCACGGGCCGACATGGCACCAGGTCCCTCCAGGACTTGTGGGACAGGGTGGAGGTCCTCACAGATAGAGTGCACGTCCTGCAGGACACCGTGGAGGACCAGGGCGAGCAGATGAGGAGGATGGAGCAGAAAATCGACGAGCAGAACGTGGAGCTGATGGGAGTGGAGGGCAGGATGACCGAGAGCGAGACGAAGTTCACGGCCGTCAGAGAGGAAGTGGCGGTCGCTGAGAAAAAGTTGGAAGAGCTGGGTGAAGCCGACGTGGCTCAATCATCTGAAATGTCCGTGCTTGAGATTCGACTGGCTGCTAATCTGAATGAAACGTCAAACCAAGCAGACAAGTTGATGGTCCTGAGAGCCAGAGTAACGAACAATGAGGGTGAAAACCTGAAGCAAACGAGGAAGCTGTCCGTCCTCGAGGCCAACCTGAAGAACGTTGAGAACCAGACTTCCGTCCAAACATCTGAACTTTCCGTCTTGGACACGAGAGTGTCAGATATTGAGACCAAGACTTCAGGCCAAGACGTCAGCCTATCAGCCCTGGAAACCAGGTTGGATGCCACCGAAAGCCACGTGGAGGAGCTGAAGCTGAACCAAACAGTGGATGTGGTCGTGCTCACGTCTAGAGTCATCGCCACTGAGAACGTGAACGCTGCCCAGTCAGCTGACCTTGCGGCCTTCGGAGTCCGAGTCACAGCAACTGAGAATGCCACTTCAGCCCAAACGACAGAACTGCTCGCCCTTGGAGACAGACTGGTCGCAACTGAGGTATCGACAGAGAGCTTGAAGAATCAGCATTCAGCTCAGTCTGACCAGATTGCAGTCATCGAAGCCGGACTGCAGGCCACAGGACAGCAGGTGGGTGAGCTGGAGACGGAGACCTCAGCCCTGTCGACGGAGCTGTCCACCATCGACGTCAGCCTATCAGCCCTGGAAACCAGGTTGGATGCCACCGATAGCCACGTAGAGGAGCTGAAGCTGAACCAAACAGGAGTTATGTCAGAGATCTCGTCTAGAGTCACGGCTACTGAGAACGTGAACGCTGCCCAGTCAGCTGACCTTGCGGCCCTTGGAGGCCGAGTCACAGCCACTGAGGATGCCACTGCAGCCCAAACGACAGAACTGCTCGCCCTCGGAGACAGACTGGTCGCCACAGAGGTAGCGACGGAGGGCCTGAAGAATCAGCATTCAGCTCAATCCGACAAGATCGCCGCCCTCGAAGCCGGACTGCAGGCCACAGCACAGCTGGTTGGTGAGCTGGAGACGGTGACCTCAGCCCTGTCGAACGAGCTGTCCACCATCGACTCCAAACTGGCCGAGGTGAAGGAAGAAGTGAATCAGCTGGAGGACAACGGAGGCAGCGGACCCAAGGTGGCCTTCTCTGCCGCCATGGACGAAGTCGAGAAGCTGAGAGCAGACAGATATCCCATACGTATGGTGTACGACATTGTGTATACGAATGTCGGCGGCGGCTACGATCCAAAGACCGGCATCTTCACCGCTCCGGTTAAGGGAGCGTACTTCTTCAGATTCACTGCGGCTAATCGCAATCGCCATGATTCGGACATGGAGGTAAAGTTGTACCATAACAATCAGCAGGTCATGTATAACCATGAGAATGGCAGAGAGCAGTTCTTATCAAACGGTGTCACTTTAGAGCTGGTGGAGGGAGATAAGGTGTTTTTGATGCTGCCACGTGGGATCACGCTTTATGCCGATGCCTACGACAACAGCTTCTCTGGCCATCTTCTGTTCACTCTTTAAGAACAGGGTTACGAAGCTGCAGCTGTCACAGTGTGAAAATTCTGAGTCATTAATTCTGAGAGTTCACAAATGTAACCAAATGGACCTGTGAAGGGTCCATTTGGTTACATTTGTACACTCTCGAGTTACAATAGAATTGGGTCATTGTCAGGTTTTAATAACGGCTTTCATTGTTCTTTATGACAGTCATATGCCAACTGTTTCTGTGTTCTTCAGTGATGAAAATAAAATGAGCAAGAATGTCTGAGTTTGTTGTCTGGTTTCTTAAGCAGACTTTAACTGAGTAAATGCAATCTCTGGTTCATGCTTTACGAAACTACAAATATCTGTCCCACAGTGTTTGTGGAAACTTATCCAACTTTATTTAGTAGAATCTTCTATATTTTCACATCACAGGTTTATAGGTGTAAAACAGTGGGTGAAATTAGTTTTTTTGGAAGCTACATCGTTTATAGAAACGTATATATCTCATATAAGTACATGTGGACCCATTCAGAAAATAAATATGTATTGCAAAATTTATATCGTCGCTGTCGGGCAGAAACCCGTTATCTCCATTTTTCAACTTTTTTTTTTTTTTAATAAATCATTGCTATTGAACACCCTTTACGTCTGTGTGTGGGCTTTACAAATATTGAACCAATGAAAAGTATTAAAAAGTGCTTCTGACTAAACCTCCTAACTCCATTGGATCCTCAGACTGTCGGTCAAACCACCTAACTTTGGAGATTTATCCATCATTAACTAGAATGACGAAGTCCATCTTCACATTAATGGTCAAAAACCTCCTAACTCCACTAGAGCTGTATTTGGGTAAAGTGATGATAATATAACACATTCTAAGTATCTGACCATGTATAAAGTCACCGTACCAACTTTGATGAGGCAGTACTTTGTTCTAAAAACATACTTCTAATTCATTTACTGAAAAGCTAACATTTTGGACATGTTTTTTGCCCGACAGCAGAGATATAAATTATATTATGGGGAAAATACATGCAGTACTTCTTTTAAATGTCTAAAATGTATATTTTGGTGAAAATATATTTTCATTAGAAAACAAGTAAAACAAGTGTTCTTTCCAACAACCAAAATATATATTTGTTATATATTATAAAACCAGTTTGAAATATATTAAGTAATATAAATAATTATATTAGTAATATTTATGCAAAAAGCTTAGATTATAATGTCTTGGTCAATTCACCTTTTCATGAAACGACAACAAAAAACCTGGTTATTAGATTTATCTTAACAAATCCTATCAAGCAAATTACCTACCCCTGGTCAAATGATGAAGATGGATTGTTTTTTTTTGGGGGGGGGGGGGGGGGGTGAATAAACATCATGAGGATAGAATCTTTTTTTCCCCCCCAGTTGAATTACTTGTTTCAGAGACTTAAACACTTTCTGTCACCGACAAAGACAAAAACAAAACTGCATTAAATGAACAGCTGGAGGGGAGAGGAATGGTAGGGAATAGATGTTTGGCCCAGGCAGGATTGTACAGTATGTACTGGGAGGACGTCAGGTGGGGGTGTAGAGGGGATGGTGGTGGTGGGTGTATGTATGTGTTATGTGTAGGGTGGGCTGGGTAGGAGAGTGAAATGGACACGAGACTCCCAACGCACTTAACACACGAGCTCAGTCTTAATTAACCGCACCTGTGGTGTGTACACACACACACACACACACACACACACACACACACACACACACACACACACACATAGACACTTCTTGGTCATACTATTTCTTGGCAGTTGTCCATGTGTACAGTGATAAATGCTTGACAATCATGTTGTTCATCAGTTCCCTCAAAACATGATCAGTGTATAAGGTCCTAATGATATAAAAACATTCTAATATCATCAAAGGTGGATTTATCTATGTTTCAATGAGGCCTGCGTAGGGCTGGGCAATATATGGATATTACAGTATATCCATATTATGATATGAGATATGATCTGCGGTTTTGGATATCATGTTATCGATATATGGTATAAGTGTTGTCTTTTACTGGTTTTAATCACTTATGCCTAATTTCATATTTAAATCTTAACATTCTGAATAGCTAAAATAGCCAAGCTCAAAAGGTGTGGCGTTGCAATGTGTTGTGAGTTTGTAGATCAGCTTTTTTGAAATAAATAAATAAGAATTCAAATACGTGTTTGTATACAGTATTGTGTTTATATATCACAACATTAATATCAGGGTATGTGGTCAAACATATTGTAGTGTATGATGTTGTCCTTGTCATCCATCCCTAAACCTGAGTCACCAGCGAACCATGTTTTCACCCCTTCACCAAACAGGGTCTGTTTAAGTAAAGCAGAGTCTGCTCATCAACTCATAATTACATCATTATGGTTTCTTTGATGTCTTGTGTTACAATTTGTTGTAAAAATCAGCAGAATCAAAGCAGACCTGTCGTAGCCTACTTGGCCTCACTCACCTCTGTGTGTGTGTGTGTGTGTGTGTGCAAAAGACACAAGCTAGTGGTTTGTTTCAACTGTGTGCGACATACAAACCAGAGATCTTCATGTACATTTAGTAATCAAAACATAGCAGCACTGTCACAAAAAAAAGATATCTATTCTCATGTCACGATATCGATATAATATCAATATAATAGCCAAGCCCTATCAGTCACAGTCATCAGAACATAACAGCACTGTCGTAGCTAGGGGTGTCACGATACGCCTAATCCACGATTCGATTCGACTTTCGATTTAAAGGTCACGATTCGATTTTCGATACGATATATATTTTTAAAACATTTTTTCAGCTTTGAGGGCTATATGATTATTAGGCTATTGTCTTGATTTGTAAAGAAAAACACATGTTTCTCAATAAGTCCCTTTTTATTTGAATAATATCAAATGAGAATGAGAATAACAAAAAGGGTTTTATGCTCTTACAACAACTGTCATTTTCAGATTCTTCTTTGAGATGAGTTAACAACAACATTCTTGTGAAGCTCTATAACCAAATAAAATCTAAATACAAAGTTGAACATGTAAGAAGACAAGACAACTGTTATTTGGCTACATGTTCTTAAACTTCTTAAAGTATGTTCACATTGTTTGAACAGGTAAGAGCTTTAACAAACAAGAAATGTGAATAAGCTAAGCCAGGGGTCTTCAACAGGGGGTCCGGGATCGAGTATCGTGACACCCCTAGTCGTAGCCCTAAACTCAGACGGTAGGATGTGCAACGCAAGTGCACAACACACAAGCTCACATTGGAAATGCATGACTCACGAACACAATTATTTAATTTGTTTTCAGTCTTTGTGTTTGTGTGAGGTGGTGGGGCAGGGCACAGCGGCTGTTTGAAACGGGGGGGGTGGGGGGGGAAATCCTGCACAGGTTGTGCAGTGTAATGCATTTTTTATTAAAGTAGTTAGTTATCAGTTTAGTATCAGCCTGTCTGGACTACCAGACAGCAGCTGACAACACTGAAAGCTTTCACATGAGTTAACACATAATAAACCAAGTGAACGCATGTTCTTTTGTGTTATCAGTGTCCTTGGCTTGGCCAACATGTCACAGGCTGTGACAGCTTGATGTATGCTACTGTGTGTGTATATAAGCATGGCATAGCTTTTGGAAAGTGCACCATATCTGTAGAGACGCTGCCTCTGAGAATGCAGGCTACTGGAATCGTCACTGTGTTGGCATTGCTGCTCTGTCTGACCACCGCTGCGGTGATCCAGGACGCCACGGTCGAACATGGCACCAGGTCCGTACAGGACTTGTGGGACGAGATGCAGCTCCTCAGGCACAGCGTGAACGTCCTACAGAACACCGTGGAGGACCAGGGCGAGAAGATGACTAGGATGGAGCGAAAGATGGACGAGCAGAACGTGGAGCTGACGGGCGTGGAGGGCAGGCTGGCCGAGAGCGAGGAGAAGGTCACGGCCGTGAGAGAGGAACTGTTGGTCGCCGAGAAGAAGTTGGAAGAGCTGGGTGAAGCGAGCGTAGCTCAAGGATCTGCAATGTCCGTGCTTGAGCTTCGACTGGCTGCTAATCTGAATGAAACGTCAAACCAAGCAGACAAGTTGGCGGCCCTGAGAGCCAGAGTAACGGACAATGAGGGTGAAAACTTGGCGCAAAAGATTCAACTGTCCCGCCTCGAGGCCAACCTGAAGAACGTTGAGACCCAGACTTCCGTCCAAACATCTGAACTTTCCGTCTTGAACACAAGAGTGTCCGATATTGAGACCAAGACTTCAGGCCAAGACGTCAGCCTATCAGCCCTCGAAACCAGGTTGGATGCCACCGAAAGCCACGTAGAGGAGCTGAAAGACGGGGATGTGTCAGGGATCACGTCTAGAGTCACGGCTACTGAGAACGTGAACGCTGCCCAGTCAGCTGACCTTGCGGCCCTTGGAGGTCGAGTCACAGCCACTGAGGATGCCACTTCAGCCCATACGACAGAACTGCTCGCCCTCGGAGACAGACTGGTCGCCACAGAGGTAGCGACAGAGGGCCTGAATAATCAGCATGTAGCTCAGTCCGAAGAGATCGCCGATCTTGAAGATGGTCTGCAGGCCACAGCACAGCTGGTGGGTGAGCTGGAGACGGAGACCTCAGCCCTGTCGACAAAGCTGTTCACCATCGACTCCAAACTGACTGAGGTGAAGGAAGAAGTCGATCAGCTGGAGCAGGGGAGCGGAGGAGTCGTCGTCAGTAGTCCCAAGGTGGCCTTCTCTGCTTTTATGCTTAAAGTAAAGGATCTGAGAGCAGGGAAAAATGGTACACATATGGTGTACAACTCCGTGCAAACGAATGTCGGCAACGGCTACGACTCAACGACTGGCGTCTTCACCGCTCCGGTCAAGGGAGTGTACTTCTTCAGATTCACTGCGTCTAATAGCAATAGCTTAGGTTATGCCATGGGGGTAAAGTTGTACAAGAACCAGGAGGAGATTTTGCATAACTATGAGAATGGTTATGGTGCAGAAGACTTCTTTTCCAATGCTGTCACTGTAGAGCTGGTGGAGGGAGATAAGGTGTTTTTGATGCTGGCACCTTGGGTCATAGTTTTTGCCGATAGTCACGAGAACAGCTTCTCTGGCCATCTTCTGTTCACTGTTTAAGAGAGCAGGTTACAAAGCTTTTTGCTGTTAAACTGAAATCCTCAGTCTTAATTTAACTCTGAGAGGGGTTAACACTTTAACTCCCATACAAGTGGATAAATTAAAACCGAAGATTTTACAGTGTTAGAGCCCTAGACAGAGAAAATAATTATGGATCAGGTTTTAAAAACGGCAATCATGTTCTTTGGTACAAAGTCAGATGCTAACTGTTTATCTGTTCAATGATTAAATAAAATCAAATGTGCACGAATATCTGAGTTTGTTGTCTTGTTTCTTTAGCAGATAATGTGATCAAATTGAGACTGATTGAGAATTATTTTCAGAACTGAACCTTCACTTAGTAAATGTAATCTTTGATTCGTAGCTTAAGAAACTGTATGTACTGGGAGGAAGTCCGGTGGGGGTGTAGCGGGGATGGTGGTGGGTTTACTGTATGTGTATTTTGTTCTAAAAACATGTTTTCTTTTTTCATTTCCTGAAAGGTTAATATTTTGGACATAGCTGGTTTCTGCCCGACAGCAGAGATATAAATTATATTTTGGGGGAAATACATGCAGTACTTTATACATTTAAATGTTGGTAAAAACATATTTTCATTAAAAAAAAAAAAAAAACGAGTTATTTCCAAGGACCAATAATATATATTTTATATATTATAAAACCATTATGAAATATATTAAGTAATATAAATCATTATATTAGTAATATATATATATATATATATATATGCAAAAAGTTTAGATGATAACGTCTTGGTCAATTCACCTTTTCATGAAACAACATCAACAAAGAACCTGCTTATTAGATTTATCTTAACAAATCCTATCAAGCAAATGACCTACCCCTGGTCAAATGATGAAGACGGATAGTTTTTTTGGGGGGTGAATTAACATCATGAGGATAGGATAGTTCTTCTTCCCCCCAGTTGAATTACTTGTTTTAGAGGAAAACACTTTCTGTCACCGACAAAAGGAAAAGAAAAATGCATTAAATGAACAACTGAAGGGGAGAGGAATGGTAGGGAATAGATGTTTGGCCCAGGGAGGATTGTATGTACTGGGAGGGAGTCAGGTGGAGGGGGGGGGGTGTAGGGTGGGCTGGGTGGGAGAGTGAAATGGACACGAGACTCCCAAAGCACTTAACACTCAGTCTTACTCAACCGCACCTGTGGCGCGCACACACACACACACACACACACACACACACACACACACACACACACACACACACACACACACACACACACACACACACACACACACACACACACACACACACACACACACACACACACACACACACACACACACACACACACACACACACTTCTTGGTCATCCCATGTCTTGGCAGTCGTCCATGTGCACAGTTCTAAATGCTTGACAATCATGTTCTTCAGTTCCCTCAACATGATCAGTGTATAAGGTCTTAATGATATAAACATATTTCTAATAGGATCAGAGGTGGATTTAGCTATGTTTCAATGAGGCCTGCGTAGGGTGTAATATATGGATATTATATCCATATTATGAGATGAGATGAGATATGATCTGGGATTTTGGATATCATATACTTGATATATGGTATAAGTGTTGTCTTTTCCTGTTTCTAATCACTTATGCCTAATTTTATATTTAAATCATAACATTTTGAATAGCTAAATAGCCTACCTTCAAGCTCAGAAAGTATGGCATTGCAATGTGTTGTGAGTTTGTAGATCAGATTTTTTTTAATAAATAACAACAAAAATACGTGTGTGTGTGTGTGTGTGTGTGTGTGTGTGTGTGTACACACACACACTACACACATGCATATGATATTATGTATTTATATAATGGTCACAATATGTTATCACAATATTAAAGGTAGGCTTTTGTGATTTACTTTGGTTAAAATAAGTGTTAAATAGCTCTATATTCTGATAGTACTCATTACTATAGAGTGTTTGTGCAGTAATAGTGTTAAATAGCTCTATATTCTGATAGTACTCATTGCTATAGAGTGTTTTTCAGTAAAAGGAGTCTCCCATGTCTCTCCAGCTCTTTATTAAACAGAAAATGCATTTTCATTGCTCTCCTGATTGGCTTAGATTTTTTCACCTACCTGAAAATGTACTATATTGTGTTTACTAAAGAGCTGGAGAGACTCCTGTGACTGAACAAACACTCTCTAGCAATGATTACTATCAGCATATAGTACTTTTTTTTTTTTTAAACAAAAAAACTTAACTTACCCTACCTTTCAATATCAGGGTATGTGGTCAGACATATTGTAGTGTATGATTTTGTCCATGTCACCCATCCCTAAACCAGTCACCAGGGAACCATGTTTTCAGCCCTTCACCAAACAGGGGTCTGTTCAAGTAAAGCAGAGTCTGCTCATCAACTCATAATTACATCATTATGGTTTCTTTGATGTCTTGTGTTACAATTTGTTGTAAAGATCAGCAGAATCAAGGCAGACCTGTCGTAGCCTACTTGAACTTGGCCTCTCTCACCTCACTGTGGTGTAACGTTACGTTACTGTGTGTGTGTGTGTGTGTGCAAAAGACACGCAAACTAGTGGTTTGTTTCAACTGTGTTTGACATACAAACCAGAGAACTTCATGTACATGTAATAAAAACATAACAGCACTGTCACAAAAAAAGGAAACTATTCTCATATCATGATATCGATATAATATCAATATAATCATTGCCAAGCCCTATCAGTCACTGTCATCAGAACATAACAGCACTGTCGTAGGCCTAAACTCGGGAACACACAAGCTCACAGTGGAAATGCATGACTTGCGAACACTATTATTTAATTTGTTTTCAGTGGTTGTGTGAGGTGGTGGGGCAGGGCACAGCGGCTGTTTGAAACGGGGGGGGGGGGGGGGGAACCTGTACAGGTTGTGCAGTGTAATGCATTTTTGATTAAAGTAGTTAGTTATCAGTTTAGTATCAGCACGTCTGGGCTACCAGACAACAGCTGACAACACTGAAAGCTTTCACATGATTTAACCATTCAAACCGGGAACGCATCTGTGTAACCACTTTATCCATATTTTATACTTTGGCTATTCAAAAATAGCAGCTATACAAGCGGCCAAATACATATCATTGTGGGGGTCCTTGACATGAAACAGTTTGAGCACCACTGATATTATAGCAACATAAGTGTTTAAGAAAACTGTTAGGATTTAGAAGTCGTTTGTAGAATCGTATCTCAGGTCTTAATGGGGTATCTCAGGTCTTTAAAACCAAGGGAACGAATGTTCTTTTGTGTTATCAGTGTCCTTGGCTTGGCCAACATGTCACAGGCTGTGACGGCTTGATGTATGCTACTGTGTGTGTATATAAGCATGGCATAGCTTTTGGAAGGTGCACCATATCTGTAGAGACGCTGCCTCTGAGAATGCAGGCTACTGGGATCGTCACTGTGCTGGCATTGCTGCTCTGTCTGACCACCGCTGCGGTGGTCCAGGACGCCACGGTCGAACATGGCACCAGGTCCGTACAGGACTTGTGGGACGAGATGCAGCTCCTCAGGCACAGCGCGAACGTCCTACAGAACACCGTGGAGGACCAGGGCGAGAAGATGACGAGGATGGAGCGGAAGGTGGACGAGCAGAACGTGGAGCTGACGGGTGCGGAGGGCAGGCTGACCGAGAGTGAGGAGAAGGTCACGACCGTCAGAGAGGAGGTGGCGGTCGCCGAGAAGCAGTTGGAAGAGCTGATTGAAGCGAGCGTAGCTCAAGGATCTGCAATGTCCGTGCTTGAGCTTCGACTGGCTGCTAATCTGAATGAAACGTCAAACCAAGCAGACAAGTTGACGGCCCTGAGAGCCAGAGTAATGGACAATGAGGGTGAAAATTTGGCGCAAAAGATTCAACTGTCCCGCCTCGAGGCCAACCTGAAGAACGTTGAGACCCAGACTTCCGTCCAAACATCTGAACTTTCCGTCTTTAACACAAGAGTGTCAGATATTGAGACCAAGACTTCAGACCAAGACGTCAGCCTATCTGCCCTCGAAACCAGGTTGGATGCCACCGAAAGCCACGTGGAGGAGCTGAAAGACCAAACGGGGGATGTGTCAGGGCTCACATCTAGAGTCACGGCTACTGAGAACGTGAACGCTGCCCAGTCAGCTGACCTTGCGGCCCTTGGAGGTCGAGTCACAGCCACTGAGGATGCCACTTCAGCCCACACGACAGAACTGCTCGCTCTTGGAGACAGACTGGTCGCCACAGAGGTAGCGACGGAGGGCCTGAATAATCAGCATGTAGCTCAGTCCGAAGAGATCGCCGATCTCGAAGATGGACTGCAGGCCACAGCACAGCTGGTGGGTGAGCTGGAGACGGAGACCTCAGCCCTGTCGACAGAGCTGTCCACCATCGACTCCAAACTGACTGAGGTGAAGGAAGAAGTCGATCAGCTGGAGCTGGGGAGCGGAGGAGTCGTCCGTAGTCCCAAGGTGGCCTTCTCTGCTTTTATGCTTCAAGTAAAGAATCTGAGAGGAGGGAAACACGGTGCACCTATGGTGTACAACTCCGTGCTTACGAATGTCGGCAACGGCTACGACCCAAAGACTGGCGTCTTCACCGCTCCAGTCAAGGGAGTGTACTTCTTCAGATTCACTGCGACTAATAGCAATAACTTAGATTATAACATGGGGGTAAAGATGTACAAGAACATCGAGCCGATTATGTATAACCATGAGAGTGGTAATGGCGCAGAAGACTTCTTTTCCAATGCTGTCACTTTAGAGCTGGTGGAGGGAGATAAGGTGTTTTTGATGCTGCCACCTAGGATCACAGTTTATGCCGATAGTCACGAGAACAGCTTCTCTGGCCATCTTCTGTTCACTGTTTAAGAGCAGGTTACAAAGCTCGTTGTCCTTCAAACTGAAATCCTCAGTATTAATTTAACTCTGACAGGGGTTAACGCTTTAACTCCCATACAAATGGATACATTAAAATGAAGATTTTACAGTGTTCGAGCCATAGACAGAAAAAATTATCATGGATCAGGTTTTAAAAACAGCAATCATGTTCTTTGGTACAAAGACAGATGCCAACTGTTTATCTGTTCAATGATTTAATAAAATCAAATGTGCTTGAATATCTGAGTTTGTTGTCTTGTTTCTTTAGCAGATAATGTGATCAAAGTGAGACTGATTGAGAATTATTTTCAGAGCTGAACCTTCATTGAGTACCTGTAATGTCTGATTCATAGCTTAAGAAACTATGTACTGGGGGTGCCTCTGTGTTAAATTGGCTATTTTTTCCAAAATGTTAAAACATTTAATATTTGGAAAATGTTTTAAACCAAAGTGTACATGATTAGAATATGCTTAAACATTTGACAATTAAGGTCTAATATTTCTACAAATTGCTACAAAACCTGTATATTCAGTAATCTTTGGACATAACAAGAAGTTGAAGGATAAGATTAATAATGATAATGATGTACCATGTATGTTCACATCATGTATACTTTACATTACTTAAGTATGTATACTTCAAATATTTAATTTTAACATTTTGGACAAAATAGCCTATTTTACATCAAGGTGCCCAGATGTCCCTATTGCCCACCTATTCTGTATCCTCTGTAAATAGCAGGTGGAGTGGTCTCACAGATCAACACATTTTCAACAGACAACACTATAAATATGTCATCAGTAGGCTAATACAGTGCAAATACATCATCCTATATTATGAATGCTGAATAAAAAACGTACTCCATCTGCAAAGTAGCCTATTTAAGCCAATAAAACAATTAAACTAGCAGACAGTTGCAAAGTAAGCAAAACAAACAATTTAACCTATAATATAACATTCCATGTAAGCGTCACAGCTTGCTTACGTGTTATATCCTTCACACACATGTCAGGGTGACAGATAGACAGTCCTTATTATTGTAGTTTGATTTAGATTGTCAGAGGAAAAACCTATGCTTGTTAACTCCTGCAGAGATCAAAGAGAGAGAGAGAGAGAGAGAGCTCCAGCCAAGGTGGTCACTTTATTAACACCTTGTCATAAGTACCTGGCAGGCTTTCGTTTCATTTACAATATCTAATGTCACTTAAATGACAAATCCGTATGAGAACTCAATAAATAGCTAGATATAGCTGATATAATATCAATATATTGCCATTTCCTATCAGTCAGTCATCAAAACATAGCAGCACTGTCGTAAGGCCTAAACTCAGACAGGAGGATGCACAACGCAAGTGCACAACACACAAGCTCACAGTAGAAATGCATGACTTGCGAACACAATTATTTAATTTGTTTTCAGTGTTTTTGTGTGGTGGTGGGGCAGGGCACGACGGCAGTTTGAAACGGGTAAAAAAAAAATCCTGCACAGGTTGTGCAGTGTAATGCATTTTTGATTAAAGTAGTCCTTTAGTATGAGAACGTACGTATGGACTAACGGACAGCAGCTGACAACACTGAAAGATTTCACATGAGTTAAAACATTTTCAAACCAAGGGAACACATGTTCTTTTGTGTTATCAGTGTCCTTGGCTTGATCAATGACCAACAACAGGTCACAGTTCACAGGCTGTGACGGCTTGACCTATGCTAGTGTATATAAGCACAGTTCGAGCTTTTGGAAGGTGCATCAAAGCTGTAGAGACGCTGCCTCTGAGAATGCAGGCTACTGGGATCGTCACTGTGCTGGCATTGCTGCTCTGTCTGACCACCGCTGCGGTGATCCAGGATGCCAAGTCCCTGCAGGACATGTGGGACGAGATGCAGCTCCTCAGGCACAGCGTGAACGTCCTACAGAACACCGTGGAGGACCAGGGCGAGCAGATGAGGAGGATGAAGCAGAAGATGGACGAGCAGAACGTGGAGCTGATGGGCGTAGAGGGCAGGTTGACCGAGAGCGAGAAGAAGGTCACGACCGTCAGAGACGGGGTGGCGGTCGCTGAGAAGAAGTTGGAAGAGCTGGGTGAAGTCGACGTAGCTCAATCATCTGAAATGTCCGTGCTTGAGATTCGACTGGCTGCTAATCTGAATGAAACGTCAAACCAAGCAGACAAGTTGATGGTCCTGAGAGCCAGAGTAACGGACAATGAGAGTGAAAACTTGGCGCAAACGATGAAGCTGTCCGTGCTGGAGGCCAACCTGAAGAACGTTGAGAACCACACTTCCGTCCAAATATCTGAACTTTCCGTCTTGGACACGAGAGTGTCAGACATTGAGGCCAAGACTTCAGGCCAAGACGTCAGCCTATCAGCCCTGGAAACCAGGTTGTATGTCACCGAAAGCCACGTGGAGGAGCTGAAGCTGAACCAAACAGTGGATGTGGTCGTGCTCACGTCTAGGGTCATTGCCACTGAGAACTTGAACGCTGCCCAGTCAGCTGACCTTGCGGCCTTCGGAGTCCGAGTCACAGCCACTGAGAATGCCACTTCAAACCAAACGACAGAACTGCTCGCCCTTGGAGACAGACTGGTCGCCACAGAGGTAGCGACCGAGAGCTTGAAGAATCAGCATTCAGCTCAGTCTGACCAGATCGTGGCCCTCGAAGCCGGACTGCAGGCCACAGGACAACAGGTGGGTGAGCTGGAGACGGAGACCTCAGCCCTGTCGACAGAGCTGTCCACCATCGACTCCAAACTGACCGAAGTGAAGGAAGAAGTCGATCAGCTGGAGGAGAACGGAGTCGTTGTCAGTGGACCCAAGGTGGCCTTCTCTGTTGCTATGAAGGAAGTAAAGGGTCTGAAAGGAGGGAAATACGGCGTACATATGGTGTACGATATCGTGCTCACAAATGTCGGTGACGGCTACAACCCAGAGACCGGCGTCTTCACCGCTCCGGTCAAGGGAGTGTACTTCTTCAGATTCACTGCATCTAATCGCAATCACATGGATTTGGACATGGGGGTAAAGTTGTACAAGAACCAGGAGGAGATCTTGTATAACCATGAGAACGGCGTAGAAGACTTCTTTTCCAATGCTGTCACTTTAGAGCTGGTGGAGGGAGATAAGGTGTTTTTGATGCTGCCACCTTGGATCAAAGTTTATGCCGATAGTCACGAGAACAGCTTCTCTGGCCATCTTCTGTTCACTGTTTAAGAGCAGGTTTACAAAGCATGTTGCTGTCAAACTGAAATCCTCAGTGCTCATTTAACTCTGAGAGGGTACAGGTGTTAACCAATGGTTAAAACTTTAACTCCCATACAATTGGATACATTAAAACAAAGATTGTACAGTGTTAGAGCCCTAGATAGAAAATTATTTATCAGGTTTTAAAAACGGCAATCATGTTCTTTGGTACAAAGTCAGATGCCAACTGTTTATCTGTTCAATGATTCAATAAAATCGAATGTGCATGAATATCTGAGTTTGTTGTCTTGTTAATGTGAATGCAGATAATGTGATCAAATTGAGACTGATTGAGAATTATTTTCAGAACTGAACCTTCACGGAGTAAATGTAATCCCTGATTCATAGCTTAAGAAACTACAAATATAGTTCAATACTTCCTTCTTTTTGTAGAAACTTTTCCTGCTCCATTTTGTAGAAATGTAATCATAATGCAAGTACATGTGGACCCATTCAGAAAACAACCCTTTGTTGCAAACTATACAAATTTACACAAAAGTTTATATTTTGGTGATTTAAAAAAAAAAATAGCAATAAAATGCAATACATTTTCAAATTATATAAAATAAATGTGTATATATATATAAAACAAATATGAAATAATCGAGTTAACACTCACTTTAAAACAATTATAGTAATATCTATTGTATACAACAATGTGTAGGGATTACCTCTCGGTCAATAGACCTTTTAATAAAACAACAGCAAAACAAACTGGTTATTACTTTCATTTTAACAACTTTTTTTTCATGCAATTTTTTTTGGTGAGGTGAATGAATGTCATGAGGATAAAAATCTGGTTGAATTAAATGTTCCAGTGACTTCCACACTGTCTTTCAGTGACTTATACAAAATATATATATATATATATATATATAATATATAAAACTAGACGGGAGAGGGCTGGTAGAGAATATATGTTTGGCTCGGGGATATTTATTTGTACTGGGAGGGAGTCAGAAAGGGGGGGTGGGGGGGGGTGTAACGATGATTGTGTGTGTGTAATGTGGGAGGGAGGGACGGGTGGGAGAGTGAAATGGACACGAGACTCCCAAAGCACTTAACACACGCGCTCAGTCTTACTTAACCACACCTATGTTACACACACACTCACCCGCACAGACAGACAGACACACACTCATAGACATGTGCAGCCTAACACAACTGTGCGACTTATTCAGTGCTGCTTCGTTGCTTAAGCTGGACTTTTATTTTCTTGATGGTCTAATGAGCAAAAGCACAACATTAATTTTGCATTGTCCTGAAATATTTAGTCAGTCTGTCTCTCTCTTTCGCTCTCTTGGTCTCGCTCTCTCTCTTTCTCTCTCTCTGTCTTTGCTCATGCATTGTAAAATCCTCAGTGTTAATTCATCCGTTGGTAACCAAATAGACCTACACTCTCTGAGTTAAATCAGAGTTAAATGTCACTGTAGAAGGCGCGGTTACTACATGATGTCACTCACTCCTTTTCTCTCTCTCTCTGTTCCTTTGTTTGGTTCCTTTGGTCTCTCGCTCCCTCCTTCCTCTCTCCCTGTGGGATGCAGCTGGAGTCTTTGTCCACGCTCGTGTGTGCGTGTGTGTGTGTGTGTGTGTGTGTGTGTGTGTGCATGCTTGTGTCTCTGGAAGAGGAAATGGTCTTGATGTGATGTCATCTTTCAACAAATGCAATTTTTCCAGATGAAATGATCTGAAAGACAAGGAGAGAGAGAGAGAGGGAGGGAGAGGGAAATATCACAGGGAGAGAGAGAGAGAGAGAGAGGGATCATGGCACCTCTGTCATAGCATCAGTGTCAGGCAGAAACCTTGTATCTCTATATTTAAACTTCTTATGTTTATGTCGTAAATGAACGCCCTACTTAGTCACACAAAAATTGCAAATATTGCTGAAGTACAAGCTCACACTGAACCTGTGCTATTTTTGCTATTTTAGAAAATAAATGTTTTAAGTGGATGTGCATGTGGGTTTTATAGATAGCCAACCAATGAAAAGTAATAGTAAGAGCTTATGACTAAATAATAACTACATAGGATCCATTGATTGATTGATTGAATACTTTGTTAGTCAGAAATGTAAATTCAGAGTCAGAAGTCAGAATTTTCCCAGGTTTGTTCTATAAATAGATGGTACCAGATCGTTGTTGGTTGTTGCTCCCTCTAGTATTGTGGCTGTGGTTATCACTCACTTTGGAGAAGCAGTTTCAACCCATTCAATATGGGAACACATCTACAAATGTCTTCTAAATCCAGACCGTATGTTGCTATAATATCGGTGTCTCAAACTTTCTCATGTCAATGATATGATATGTTGGGCGCAGACCCCATCTCAAAATATTTTGCTCCAGGGACCCCCAGAAGCAAAGATTTGAGTTACAAATGTTCGCTTTAAAAATATATATATTCAAAATATTTTGAGATTGGGGTCGACAGCCCAAATACGTATAATTTTGGGGATCCTTGACATGAAAAAGTTTTAGAACAACTGATGTAGCAAAATGTGTTGGAATTAGGTGGGTCATGGGCTTTAGGCCGAGAAGTAGTCGAATCAGTTTGTTTTAGGTCTGAAGATGTTGGAGAACCAACAAGTGCAAGCATAGTCAAAGTAGCATTGAATGAGGACTCCGGCAAGAGTCTTGAGAGCACTTTTGTTGACAAAAAAAGGAAATTCTGCGTAAAAATCTTGTTCTTTGATTGCCCTTTTTGATCACTTTTGATGCCATTTTTTCCACCTGTCAGTTTGTTGTCAAGAATACAGCCCAAATGTTTAACCTCTTCTTTGCTTGAGATTACTATAGCGTCAACTCTGACCTTGAAATAATTTGCTTTTACATTACTAAGGGAATGTTTACTTTGGACCCACAAATAATGCAAAGCCAAGTACGGATTTAACTGAGTTCAGAACTGAGCAAAACCATCGGAACACAGATTATCCCCCTTCCTCCCCCACCATATCCTGAAAAGTCACAGTTTTGGACGTACAAGGTTTCCACCTGACGGCGACGATAGATTGTCAGTTGGGATCAGATCAGCGTGGAACATAACAGACTGCAAGGAAAACATATCATGACATCATTATGATGAGGAGGAGGATGATGATGATGGTTGCTATGATGGTATGATTTAGTTTGAGATGATGAAGATTATAGGTTGGCATGTGGTCAAGCCAGAATGAGGTTACGCAACGCCAGATGAGCCGTGCGTGTGTGTGTGTGTGTGTGTGTGTGTGTGTGTGTGTGTGAGGTACAGGCTTAATGGTTTCTGAAAGCTGTACTCTACTGGTGTGTATGTGCGCACGCCTGGCCCTCACATACTTTTGAGGGCCAAATGTCCTCACAAGTATAATAGAATTTGAGAAACCATCACTGTGGATTTTTTTTTTTTTTTTTAGTAAAGCTTAGGGGTTGGAATTACGCCTAATAGTTGCGCGCCAGTGTCATGCAATGCAAATAGCTGATGGGACAGCTGCATTTTTGGGCATTTGGCTTATATTAGGGATACAAATAACAAAATAAAAATGGCATTCATCACAGTCCTAAAATATCAATGTCCTCACAAGTGTATTAATACAAAGGTGTGTGTGTGTGTGTGTGTGTGTGTGTGTGTTTGATCCAACTGTAATTTCCAAGGCAGGTTTACAGTAACACACTGATGTCAGCGTAGTACAAGAGGTCTTTCACACACACAGATGAGCAGGGGAGATAGAATTCATAGTGTTTAGACTCAAAAGGGGGCCATAACGTCATAACCTCGTATGCACCATTGTAGTGGATTCTCTATCTATGCTAACATACTGATGTCTGATCTCTCCCACTCCCACTCTAAACAGGCCTTTTGTACGTTTCGCTTTACATTTCATCAGGTGACCTGCATTTCTGGGATTCACAGACATCTATTTCACTGGCCTGTAGTGAAATAATGTACAAAATTGTGGTGTAATACTGTAGTATTGTACATGACACTCATAGTGTTTTTCTTTCTCTTTCTCTCTCTAGGCAACAATTGGCAGTTTGCATTCAATGTCAAGTTCTACCCTCCCGATCCTTCACTGCTTACTGAGGACATCACCAGGTACACACACACACACACACACACACACACACACACACACACACACACACACACACACACACACACACACACACACACACACACACGGTAGTCTACATGAGGTAGACTATTCCCACAAAAAATCGTATTATAGTGACTAATATTACCTTCTGTTGATCGCAAATGACAAACAAATTGCCTCAAATGTCTCTCTCTCTCTCTTTAATCCTCCCTTCCTCTCTCTCCCTCCCAATATCTGTGTTTCCCCTCTCTCTCTATAGGTACCTGCTGTGCCTCCAGCTACGTGAAGATGTGGTGTCAGGTCGTCTACCTTGCTCGTTCGTCACTCACGCTCTGCTGGGGTCATACTCACTGCAGGTATGGTTGTGTTGTCTTTTGTCATTGTGTGTGTGTTGGGAGTGTACAGGGATGTATACGCCTATGCGTCAAGCAAAGGAATTGCTGCAAAAAAGTCAACCTTGTCTGGAAGGTCGCATGTGTGACAACACATCCGTCTCTGTTCCTGTCGTCTTGCAGGCCGAGGTGGGCGACTTCGACTCCGACCAACCGCGACCCCTGGACATGAGTCAGCTGACCTTCGCGCCCAGTCAGAACAAAGAGATGGAGGAGAAGATTGTAGAACTCCACAAGTCACACAGGTGAAGCCTCATTTTATTTGGCCGTCGCACGACAAGTGTCGCTCAGCGACTAGATGAGTTTGATGTATGAATTGAGTTTAAAGCTGCAATCATGGGGGTGCGCCCGATTGCCGAGCGGTTAGGGCGCCGTGTACCACATAGACTCTGATGCCTGACAGCGAGTCCCCGGTTCGATTCCATGACTGGCAGGATTATTTGTGGCACGTCCTTCCCCTGCTCTCTCCTCCTTGCTTCCTGTCTCTCTCCACTGGACTATATCAATAAAGGCAGAAAAATCATATTAATGGCACTGCTTTTGATATTCCACCCTCTTTGGTCATTCATTTTTATGGCCAGTGGGGATATGATTTATCCCTGGGTATATGTATTTTGGGACTGTACTTTTTTTTTTTTTACATTAGTAATGTATTCAAATCTGGAAATGAGACAGAACTCTAGCTAAGGGTTCTGCTTGTTTTTAGTTTTTGTTCGGAAATCAAACAGATTAGGTAAGGTGAATACAAATTAATTGGATCTTGCATATTTCAGTTTTGGCAAAAGTACTTCTAGACTCATTGCTATTTTTTTCGTTACGTTAATAATTTGCGTGATACATTTTTTTTAGGGGAATGACACCGGCTCAGGCAGATGTCCAGTTTCTAGAAAACGCCAAGAAACTGTCCATGTACGGAGTGGACCTGCACCATGCTAAGGTAAGGAGTGGAACTGACTGTTTTTGGGTGCATTAAAAAGGATAAAATGGAACCCATTGTACACTCTGAGTTAAATTGTGTTTAGCATTAAAAGTGATATTTTATTTTGTTCAATTAAGTGTTCTATAGCTCTATATTCCGATAGTAATCTTTGCTATAGAGCAGGGTTCCCCAATTACTTTTCCCCAAGGGCCAAATTATGTCTCCGGTACCAAGCCAAGGGCCAGGGGCAAAATTTATATTTTTTTTATTCGTTTTTTTTCTCTAATCGAGGCTAATTTGACACTGTTATTTTAGGCCTGGGATTCTTAAATCCTGTGTTGAGGGTTCCACACAAGGAACAAATGCACTCACAACAAAATAAGAATCGCGGGCTGCAAATCCGTATTGGGGAACCCTGCTATAGAGTGTTTGTTCAGTACCAGGGGTTTTCTTGTCTCTGCAGCTCTTTAGTAAACACTACACAGAAAATACATTTTCTGGTCAAATAATTTATCCAATCAGGAAAGAGACCTCATGCAGGATACAGGATAAACAAGTGTAATTGGAACAAATTGGACAAAATTGGAGTTGGAACACTATACAAAATTGAAGCTGATAAATGATATTTGTCGGGCTCTCTGTGCTGATTGGATTAAATTGGTATCCTGATCTGGACAATCATTTTCTGTTGAGAGCTGGGGAGACTTATTACTGAACAAACACTCTGTAGCAATGATTATTATTGGTATATAGAGCTATTACCTTTAAACAAAAAAAATATCATTTATATCTCCTTTAATGCTAGCAGGATTAAAAGACTCTTGTTGTGTTTAGCATGGATGCTAGAGAGTGTTGCCAAGTCTGCTTATTATAAGCAACGTTGGGCTTGTATAAAGTCGCTTGGACATTTCGTTTTTTGGCGCTTGTTTCTAAAGTGTTGCTAGTAGTTGCTTATTTGGACTTTGTTTCCTAATGTTGTTGAAACCAGTCGTTCTCAAACATTTTCATGTCAAGTATCCGTAAATTAATATGTATTTGTCTGCAGACCCCCATCTGAAAATATGTTGTGCCCCATACAAGATTTGAGTATTTAATAGGTCTCAAAAACATTCCACAGTTTTCAAAAATTCTGTGTGTGTGTTCACGCTCATGTGGCCTAGTCACGTCTTTTGGGCTCGTTTTCGTAGACCTGAGCGCTTGTTTCTCTTGCAAACATCTGGCAACGCTGACGCCTTAGAAGAGGAGGTCCTTTGTTTTGGTGTTGCTGTGTAAGTGGATGTGCAGCGCATGACACAAAATGCTATTAAGGTGTCAGGGCTTTTCATGTGTCCCAGCAGGACACAAACACTTCAGGGTCACAGGGATTAGGTTTTCACACCGTATTAAAAACCCTGTGCACTCAATATTGTCGGCACTTTGCATGAAAGCATCGACCGGGCCGGCAGCGGGCTTGGCGGTCGATGGGAAATCAGCTTGTCGTGCTGCCAGAAGATTTTATGATAACATACTCTATGTCCTTTAAAATAAATGCCTCCTCTCCTCAATGCCCCTCTTTAGGCCTGCCACAATTATTACATAATGGCCTATGGCAGGGGTCTTTTTTTCAGGCCAAGGACCCTTAAGCTCAGAGAGAGATGAAGCAGGGACCCCCACTACTTATTGTATAAAATTGTGTTGCAGATTAAACTTTTCATAGAATTAATGGATAGCTTCATAGACTTGTTTGACAGCACTGTCATCAGTGTTGTGTAAATTCATGTTTTTTAATATGTTGGATACATTTTAATGTGCATTTTTAGACATTTAAATGATTTAACCACTTAAACTCTCAATACTTTGTAAACTTGACTTTCGCTCTGTACTTGGTCAGCTCTTTTTCCCTCTACACCAAACCTCTTTGCCGAAAATAGCCGGTCTACGAGCTCACAGCGGCGTTGTCCAGCTTGTACATCTGCTATTTTTGACGAATGTTCCCACCAGAATAGGGATGCTAGGGTGTAAAATGGTTATGTAAAAAACAAAGAAGTTCCTATCATTGAAAGATTTGGCGGCCCCCTGTAGTAACTATTGAGGGCCCCTAGGGGTCCCGGACCCCCTGTTGAAGACCCCTGACCTAAGGGGTCCTTGGGGGGGGGGTATTCCCCCCCCCCACCCCGCTGAAAAGGATGGGGCGCTCGCAAGTTGAAAATATTTTAGCTCTCGGCAGGCAGAGGAAAGTGATACGCGCACGAGTGCAAGGTAAAACCCAGCACCACCCCATGCTGTTGAAGCCTCCAAAAGTGCGGCACTCCTATTTATAAACAATTAAAAACATGCGCTTGCGCTCAGGCCCCTAAACGCACTTATTTGAGATAATTGCAATAATTTTAAGTAATAATCGCCAGACAGAATGGTTCCCAGTCATCTGGTTGAAAAACATTTGAAAATATTTCAATTATCTTTTTCTCAAATAGCAGATCTAGATTAGCTATATCAAGCGATTAAATATATGGTCTGTTTTGGCCATTGTACATTATTTATTTTTGATTATTGGTACTGGTCATCGTCAGTCATTTCTTTTGTATATTTAAATTATTTGTCATATCTTCCCCGTGCAATATTTGTTTGCAAAGCATAAAAGACAAACAGAAATTCAATGTAAAAACACCATGAAATCGTTAATCGCAAATATAAGAATGACAATCATCAAGTAAAATGTCATGATTGTGACAACCCTGCTCTTCTCCTCAACTCTCCTCGTCTCTTCTTGCCTCCTCTCCCTTCTTTCCTGTTGGAATTTGTACACTTTCCTTTGATGTGTGTGTGTGTGTGTGTGTGTGTGTGTGTGTGTGTGTGTGTGTGTGTGTGTGTGTGTGTGTGTGTGTGTGTGTGTGTGTGTGTGTGTGTGTGTGTGTGTGTGTGTGTGTGTGTGTGTGTGTGTGTGTGTGCCCACACGCATGTGTGTCAGCTGTACAAACATGTTCAGAGTAGCACGGAGGCCATTGTCATGGGAACAGCCTATCTCTCTCCCTCGGATATCAGGTCAACAAGAGAGAGAGAGAGAGTGTGTGTTTGTGAGAGTCAGAAAAAGAGGGCATGTGTGTTAAAGAGACACACCAAATAAATGCAGATAATGTACCCGTATTTTCCGCACTATAAGGCGCACCGTCAGTGCGCCTTATAGTGCGGATGCGCCTTATAATCCGATGCGCCTTATATATGTATCAATATTGGTTCCCTTGGTTTCCGCACTATAAGCCGCACCGTCAGTGCGCCTTATAGTGCGGATGCGCCTTATAATGCGGTGTGCCCTATATATGAAAATAATACATTTATTGAAGGTGCGCCTTATACTCAGATGCGCCTTATAGTGCGGAAAATACGGTAGATGCATGTGAGAGAAAGTATTGAAATAATACGTGAGGGATACATGGGATGAAAGAGCGAAGAAAAAGAACGAGGGATGGAAAAAAAGTGCCGCGCTATGAGCTTGTAGATCTGCTATTTTAGAAGAATCCCGAAAATGTGTGCAAATATTTGAATATATATTCTTTTAACATTTTTTACTCAAATCTTTCCTTCTGGGGCTCCCTGGAACTAAATATTTTGAGATGGGTGGGTCTGCGACCAAATACATATCTTTTTTTGTTGTTTGGTTGCTATATCAGTGGTGCTCCAACTTTTCATGTCAAGGGCCCCCAAAATTATATGTATTTGGCCACGGACCCCCATCTCAAAATATTTAGTTCCAGGGACCCCCCAGAAGATTGGAGTTACAAATTTTCGCTTTAAAAATATATATATATTCAAAGATTTGCACAAATTGTCAAGATTTTTCAAAAATAGCAGAACTACAAGCTCATAGCGCGGCTATGAGCTTGTATACAGTATCTACTGTTTTTGAATAGTACAAAGTATACAATAATGGTTTAAGTGGTTACACAGATGCGTTTCCGTATTGAATGGGTCAAAACCGTTTTGTTATCATTTACAGTTTTAAAAATAGTGGTCAGACATTGAACTACAGTATTATCTCTGTTTCTGTTTGTTTCATGTGCAGTCAAATCCTCTCTGAGAGGCCTTTACAGGTCCTTTTTTAACTACAGTTGAAATTAACACTGAGGATTTCACACTCTTGGGAGTTAAATTAACGCTAACGGATTTGACAGCATGCTGCCAAGTACATTTCCTCACCCGAGAGCTCATGGAAACCCATTCAAAACAATCAAGTGTTAATTAAACTCAGCCGGTGTACAAATGTAACATTGTGGTTACACCCTCTTGAGTTACAAATGGATAAATTAAAACTGAGGCTTTTACTGTGTGCGTTAACACCCACAGTTCAACAGCATTTCAGAGTCACATTGATGGAAAACAGAGGAAGCATTCTCTCATTATCAAAGATAAAATTCCTGCATACCAGCAAGGATACATTTAAAAGCTTGTATGCAAGTCTACATGCTGTTGGTACTACTATCTATCAGTGTGTCACAAGATGTGTCATTCTGAGGACAAAGCTGTTTTCATTAAAGGGATAGTTCACACAAAAAACTACTTTTTCCCCCCATCGTTTAGTCACCCCACGGAGACTTAAAATCATGGATATTTTTTTCCTAAGCCAAGGGTGACTAATCGATAGAATAAAAGTATAAATCCTAACAGTATGTTGCTATATCAGTGGTGCTCCAACTTTTTCATGTCAAGGACCCCCAAAATGATATGTAGCCTATTTGGCTGCGGACCCCCATCTCAAAATAATTTGTTCCAGGGACCCCCCAGAAGCAAATATTGGAGTTAAAAATAAAATTATTAAAACATATATATATATATGTATATGTATATATTCAAAGATTTGTACAAATTTTCAAGAGTAAAAATTAAAAAAGCAGATCTACAAGCTCACAGTCACAGCGCTCATAGCGCTGATCGGTCATGAGGCTCAAGAGCTACAAGTGATTTGAGAATTCATCATAAAGCTAGTTGTAGTTATTCATGTTTTAATAGACATTGGAACTAATTCTCTCTCGGTAGTATGTTGGAGGGACTTACCCCCGATCTAACCCTTGATGCCGAGTGCCAAGCAAGTCTTTGGTCTGAACCCGGCTGGGGAATCGAACCCTGACCTCCTAGTCTCAGGGCGGGACACTACAGTATAACCACAAGGCTGGTTTGTCCTACAATAATCCTTCCATAAAATGGGGGGAAACTCTGTCCTCATTTCTCTGATTGATTGAATATTTATTGAATACTTTATTAGCAGTTTGCAAAAGAAGCACAGGAAAGTACAGTTCAATACAAGGTCTGCTAAGAGGATTTTAAACCCAAGAAAGCCTATGGCTTGTTTCCATTGGGGTCCTTTGTACTCAATTCATCGAAAAATTCAGTGGGTTGACTAATCAATCTGATATTGCACATGTGCATTGATCATTGGCATATGCAGGGAGTGACGAAGCTGTTATTCCGTTGGCAGGGATTGACCGAGATGATTTTTCAATATTTGTGAACTCTGTCACTCAGTTAATACTCGGTCCTCATCCATTTGAATCCATTCTTCCCCTTTAGTGAGTTGGCCATTTGATCTAAAATTACACATAGGCATGGACCATGGGCATGCAGGGCCTGATGCAGATTATTCACTTCTCTAAGTACATTAACTAACTAAATCTAAGTTGTTTAGTAGCATTTTTTTCATGGCCTGCGAACGGATCTTCTCACAGATGTGTAGTGACTAGGCCTGTCCCCGACTAAGGATTTGTTTAGTCGAATCTAATTGGCGACTAATTGCCAATAGTCGACTGGCAGTCGACTAATGCAATTTTTATTTTAATTTTTTTTGGGCCAAAATACATTTTATTTCAAAGGGCCAAGTCTACACAGTTTGTTTTGTGTCTCCAGCAGAGTTTCTAGTGTCTCTATCTCTCTCTGGAAGAGGTTGCACAATGCACATGAACTCTGCAGCTGCACTGAGGCGCTCCAACACAAACAATACCAATTCAAAGACGAGGAATAAGAAGAATAAAGTGGAAGTTATGTGTGGTTGCTGTTGTAGACTTGGCCAAAAAACTATTTAAAACATTTTTGGCCCGACTAGATTAGACTAAGAGACACGCAGTCGACTCGGACCCCCCGCGACTAACCAGTCGACTATTCGACTTAGTCGAGGTCAGGCCTAGTAGTGACAGTCCCAATTCTCTACACACAGTTGGGGCGCACGCTTCGTCAGCTATGGATGGACCAGTCTCATTTAGCCCGTTAAGACCTGAGGACCCGATTCTACAAAATGTCTTCTAAATCCTAACAGTTTTCTGAAAAACTCATGTTGCTCAAACCTTTTCGTGTCAAGGACCCCCATCGGCCACCAAGCCCCATCTCAAAAGATTTTGTTCCAGAACCTCCAGAGGCAAAGATTTGAGTAAAAGAAAACGCTTTAAAAAATGTATTATTCAAAGATTTGCACAAATGTTCATGATTTTTGAATAGCCAAAGTATAAAATAATTATGTTAAAATGCTTAAAATCTAAAATGTTTGCATCAAATATCAGACCACTTACTTGACCACATGAACCCATATAAACCCAGCTACCTTGCTAACACCCTGTTGCATTTCTCACAGACAAAACTCTTTAACCCACTAAAACCGGGAAAGTGTCTTTGTCATTTCAGATTTCTTCTATTTTTTGAGAAGATAGTGAAAATGTGTGCAAATCGTCGAATATATATTTTTAAAGCAAACATTTGTAAAATATTTTGTTCCTTGGACCCCCACGAGCAAAGATCTGAATGTATCTATTCAAAGATTTGCACAAATGTTCAAGATTTTTCAAAAAAAATAGCCCAAAGTATAAAATAATGGTTATAGCTAAAAGGTATGCCTTCCCGGTCTTAAATGGGTTAACAGAACCTCAAGGGTCTGGGAATGATCACGTGACTACCCAAGGTCTATAGAAAACACACACATGGCCGCTTCCTCCTCATGTGATCGCATTTTAAATGCCTAAATGCTTTCTCTGGTTGCTTGCACTGTAACAACACACAGATAAAAGCATTGCGGATCGATGGCTTTCTGCATGTTAAGGCCGCGTGTGTGCATGTGTGTGTGTGTGTAAGCGCGCTATTACTATACTTATGAGGGCCAAATGTCCTTCTAAGCATGCTGTAGTAAAATTTGACAAATGGATGGTCCTGTTCCTCCACAAGAGAAATAGTTTTATGGTTCAAAATGTTCTTTTTTTTTTAATTGGGCTTACAATTAGGAAAATATTCAGGTTAGGTTAAAGACGAGTCATTTAGAGGTTAGGTTTAGTGGTCGGGATTAGCGTTTTCCCTACTTTATACAGTACTTAGCTCTGTGGTGATGTAAAACAAAGACAAATAGCTGATATTGTAGATCTGAAATATTTGTGCCTGTTTTGTTTTCAGCCATTTTCAATGCCGTCCTAAATGTTGATGTCCTCACAAATATAGTAATACAAAACATCTGTGTGACTGTGTGTGCGTGTATAATATTGGGTGTGTGCGTGTGTCAGTAAAAGCCGTTATTGACATGTTGCGTCGTCCATTAGCCCAAAAGATTTTCCCCTAGTTAGCTCCCAACTGTAATCAATTCTCTCTCTCTGCCAGTATCTATCTATCTATTTTTTTCTCATTTGCTCAGACTGTTTGTCTTTCTTTACCACCGGAGGGCCTTGGGTCTTAAAAGCCTTGTTAGTGAGTCAGTCTGTCAGCTAACTGAGTTACAGTTACCGTGTGTGTGTGTGTGTGTGTGTGTGTGTGTGTGTGTGTGTGTGTGTGTGTGTGTGTGTGTGTGTGTGTGTGTGTGTGTGTGTGTGTGTGTGTGTGTGTGTGTGTGTGTGTGTGTGTGTGTGTGTGTGTGTGTGTGTGTGTGTGTGTGTGTGTGTGTGTGTGTGTCTTGTTAGTTGCTCCGTGCGTCTGCATTTGTGTGAGTCTCTGTTTCCGTCACATGTTATGTGTTTGTTTTTCAGAGTGTTATGTGTGTGTGTGTCTATGCTAATTGGGTTTGCGTTGAGCTAAAACAGGCTAAGTGAATATCCGGCCCCTACGACCAATTATATGAGACGGCATCATATTATTTTAATGGAACATATTCCCCATTAATATGAATGGCTGTAGCTGGCCATGAGGTTGTTTTAGACCGAGAGATGTGTGAGCGCCCAATGAGAACAGGAACAGGTCTTCACAAAATGACACCCATTTTACCGGCCGGGCCAATCTAAGGCAGTGGTTCTCAACCTTTTCAGGCCGCGACCCCCCCCAAATAATCATATTTGAACTGAGGACCCCCCCCCCCCACACCCTGATAAGCTCTTGGAATTGTAGGAGTGGAGGCATTCCATTTAGTTTGACTCTGTTCCACAGATAAATATTGTGAAAATAGCCAATCTACAAGCTCAATGCAAGGCGTTGTGAGCTTGTAGATCGTCTATTTTCTAAATGTTTGCCTCTTTCTTATATTATTTGACAATTTGGCCAATCTTTCACAAGCTTTTATAGTAAAGTTTGATGATTACTTTCGATGGTCTTTTTTTCTTTTCTTGATCTATTATAAAGGTCTTAAAACTCCTTAAATTGTCATTTCACTGTCATCTGGGGACCCCCCAAAAGATCACGTGGGGACTCCCCCTGGGGGTCCCGACCCACAGGTTGAGAGCCCCTGATCTAAGGCATGGAATGGCAGTCAAAAAGCATTAACTTGACACTGTAGAGATCAAACAGGCGTCATATGATTCTGTTTTGATGAGCACACACATAGCTTCACATAATGTCATGAGTTTGGCTTCAAGAAATATGCTCGGAATGTTGTTTTGAATCAGCCAGTAACACTGTATGTATGTGTGTGTGTGTGTGTGTGTGTATGTGTGTGTGTATGTGCACGTGTTTTTCAGGATTCTGACGGGGTGGACATAATGCTTGGTGTGTGCGCCAACGGTCTCTTGGTCTACAAAGACAGACTCAGGATCAATCGCTTCGCCTGGCCCAAAATACTCAAGATCTCTTACAAGAGGAACAACTTCTACATCAAGATACGACCTGGCGAGGTACTGTATGTTTGTGTGTATTTGTGTGTGCACACAGTAGCACACAAGTCCACTTCCACACAGAAGCTCTTACGCTTGAATGCAACATAGTACTTAATGTCATCACTCTTAACACATTGACTGCCAATCACGTAGATCTACGCGAACCGCTTAAAAGCCGCCACGTGCCAATCGCGTAGATCTACGTGAAGTGAAAAAAAAGTTAGTTATTTTTTTTTCAATTTCACCCAAAGACCAAGGAGATATGATTAGTTGAAGATCTAGACTCCTATCCACTTCCTTGTTAACTTAAAACTTAAAAATGCTGTATTTCGGCTCCTGAGTACTTTTTTTTTTCCAATGAAAAACTCTGGCACTGGCTAAAAAAATATGAAATAATTCTGGCAGTCAATGTGTTAATGTCTTAACCACTTAAATCCCATGTACTTAGTTCGCCGGGGTCCCCCAAGGGTCTAGCCTTGACTTTTTCTTTCTTTCTCCCTCTACACCAATGTTTTTTCGCCAAAAATAGCCGCTCTACAAGCTCACAATGCGTCGCCACACACGCCCCACAGTGAGCTTGTACATCTGCTATTTTCGTCCAAATGCCCAGAACATGGTTCAAGTGGTTAATGGATTGTTAAATGTAATTGAGATAGCATGTTATTTAGATAGATGCTAGGTTCATCGTTACGTATCCTATAGTTTCACTGTACATATTATTTTTGGATGTTTAGACCAGGGGGTCTTCAATGTTTTTCAGCCCAAGGACCCCCTAGCTGAAAGAGAGATGTAGCACGGACACCCCACTACAAACATACTGTATCAAATGTTATTTTCATAGATTTCATAGATTTCATAGATTTCATAGACCAACACCAATCCTCTTTGCCTAAAATAGCCGATCTATCGTTGTGAGATTGTAGATCTGCTATTTTTGGAAAAAGTTCTCCTCAGAATAGGGATGCTGGGTTGAAGTGGTTAATGTAAAAATCACACTTAGATTTGGCGGACCCCCCGTAGTAACTCTGAGGACCCCCTAGGGGTCCCGGACCCCCTGTTTAGAGACCCTGTTTAAACCCCTGGTTTAGACTGATGCTAGGTTCTTGGTTTACCTGTGATCCTAGTTTACTGAGGCACTACACTTTCTCTCACTGTGGATAAGAGCGTTGGCTAAATGCCTAAATTGTAAATTGTTTTGAAATGATCACAGTTAAGTGACTTAATACTCGTGTTTCTTTCCAAGGCGGAGCAGTTTGAAAGCACCGTGGGATTCAAACTCCCGAACCATCGATCTGCGAAAAGGCTGTGGAAAGTGTGTGTGGAGAACCACAGCTTCTTCAGGTACAAGCCAGAAACACACACACACACACACACACACACACACACACACACACACACTACGACACACCGTCAGTCCTTTGGCTGAAACGAGCCGTGTGATTGGCTCAGTGAGTCTCCCAGGGAGGCGGTGTCTCTGGCGAGGCAGTGAGAGAAGAGAGAGATAGTATTGTTGTTTGTTTGAGTGGCTGATGCCTGAGGGAACGCAAACTGTTAACACGGCCCCACCCACACATGAAAGGAGTGACACCGTGTTTGTGTGTGTGTGTGTGTATGTGTGTGTGCCATTCTGTGCACATTGCTCCAGTCCAGAGTGTGTGTGTGTGTGTGTGTGTGTGTGTGTACACGTTCAAGGGAGGAATGCACTTTAATATCCTGTAGAAAGACATACACGCACACGCCACATGCACGTGCGCACGCACACACACACACACACACACACACACACACACACACACACACACACACACACACACACACACCTCTCTCTTGCACCTGCAAATTTGGTTTTATCTCTCTCCATCGCTCTCTCTCCCCCTCTCCCCCTCCCTCCCTCCCTCCTCCTCTGTTTTTCTCTTCTGTGCTTTGTCCTGTCAGGTTAAACACACCAGAACCTCCCACCAAGGCCCGGTTCCTGACGCTGGGTTCCAAGTTCCGCTACAGCGGTCGCACCCAGACACAGACGCGCGTCGCCAGCTCCCTCATCGACCGGCCAGCGCCCAACTTCGAACGCACCTCCTCCAAACGAATCAGCCGCAGCCTGGATGGAGGTAGCGCGCTCGCACACGCACACACACACACACACACACACACACACACACACACACACACACACACACACACACACACACACCAGCCACACACCAGCCACAGGAAAAGCGTTAATGGATAAATAGATTAAGGGAGGGATGGGTGGACTCGAAAAGAAAGAGTGTCAGCTGGAGATGGATGGAGACGAATGGACGGATGGTTGGATGGAAAAAGAGAGAGACAGTCAGTCTGGCTGACTATCCGGCCAGCATCCACATTTCATGTCCCGTTTGTTCCCCAAATGCACTGTTTACAGTGGGTTAGGGTTAGTGTCCACACATGTATATGGATATTTATGCAAAATTAGCATTTTCCTCTACGTTTGAGCCTCTCATCCACACGCAAACAGCTTTGTCACAAAAAAATATTTTTTTTCTTTACATTACATTACATTACATTATAGTCATTTAGCAGACGCTTTTATCCAAAACGAATTACAATAAGTGCATTCAACATAGTTAGGCAAGGAAACTACTAATCACCAGAAGTCTTAAGTGCATTCTCTTCTAAAACAAGCAACTAAGAGTATACCTAGCGCTAAGGTAAAAGTGCAATATATCAGCTACTGTACCTACTTTCTTAAACAGATGAGACAAATAGCAAAGTCTTTACCACTTAAGCCCTATATACTTATATTCTTCACCATACCCTATTATATTTTATTATATACAGTATTTTACCCTGATTGTAGCACTCAGGGATTTGTTTCAAATGTAATGTGCATTATAAATACAATTATTATTACGAATACCAAGCTGCAATACCAATCTGCATTAGATTAGTTATTTGTTGTTGACAACTTTTGACCTTTTTATAAAGATAGTTTAGGGACCCCAGGTTGGACCCCAGGTTGAATTGAACTTTTAGCTATTTTCTCAATCCTGAAAAGTAACAGTTTTGGACATATGAGGTTTTTCCACCTGGACAGAGACAATATATATAGAATGAAGTTATGCCCATGGTTTCTGTGTGTAATAACTAGGCCTGTCCCCGACTAAGGATTTGTTTAGTCGAATCTAATTGGCGACTAATTGCCAATAGTCGTTTTTTTTCGGCCCTTTTTTTTTTAAGGGCCAAAATAAATTTTATTTCAAAGGGCCAAGTCTACACAGTTTGTTTTGTCTCTCCAGCAGAGTTTCTAGTGTCTCTATCTCTCTCTGGAAGAGGTTGCACATGAACTCTGCAGCCGCACTGAGGCGCTCCAACACAAACAATACCAATACAAAGACGAGGAATAAGAAGAATAAAGTGGAAGTTACGTGTGGTTGCAGGTGTAGACTTGGCCAAAAAACTAGATTCGACTAAGAGACACGCAGTCGACTCGGACCCCCCGCGACTAACCAGTCGACTAGTCGACTTAGTCGAGGTCAGGCCTAGTAATAACCATGCACCTGAAACGGCTACAATAACAATGGCGGATGATACACACTGCAGGGTTGTTTATGCTTGTGAGCTCTGCTAAGGTCTAATTACAAGTTTGCAACTCCACCTCATCATCTATATCTGGTTGGTTCTCAACCAGTGGTCCGGGGACCACCAGTGGTCCTTGAGGCCAGGTTCCAGGGGGTCCCCAGCCAAATGAATAGATAGGAACCAAATTGACCCTTATGTGTCTGTAACTCTGAGAGTGTACAAATGGAGCCAAATGGACCCGTTAGGGTCCATTTGGTTACATTTGTACACTCTCAGAGTTAAGTGAACACTCATGATGATGGTACAGTGTTAAATGGTCCCTGGCATAGCTTTTCAAATGGGGGTCCGTGGGCTAATATGTGTCAATTTGGGGGTCCTTGACACGAAAAAAAGGTTGAAAACCACTGCTCTATATCTATCCTCGCATAACGGTCACATTTTGCTTTCTGGGTCACACATATAGCTTGTTTTTCTGTGATTGATTGATTCTTTTTTTTTACATCACTAACGCCCAAGGAATATAAGCTCAAGTCACTATGCATGATCACAATGTACAGTGTTTTTTGTATGTATGGAGATATTTAGCAAAACAAAGCTTTCTTTTTTTTTTCAAACGGAGTGGAAAAATATCCATAGAGTATGTGTGGACCGGTCATGATACGACCTTGTGTGTGTGTGTGTGTGAGATAGAGGCATGGGGTCATGAACAGATACAGGAAATAGCATTGCAGCACATGTTTCCTGTCACAGAGATATAGACAGAAAGTGAGAGTGAGAAGAGGTGTAGCCCCTAGATGTAGGGACAGCCTATGCAGCATTGTTTAAGAACTGAAATAATAGCATAGAAACAATAGCGGAGTTGCCACAATGTAAGTGAGACTTTTTTTTCCTTCTCCATAATGCAAATTTGTACATTTTATGAAGTTGAATTGCAAACGAAGGAAACACTGAAGCATTTTCGAAAAGGCCCAATTCTCCCAGAGAAATGTATTCTCTCATGGGAGCCCTGCAGTGATGTCAGATTTAGTTTCTTGAAACAAAACATGCAACACATGTTTTATTGCAGTGCAACGTTGACCCCTGCTGGGCTGAATATGCCACTACATCCTGTCAATAGCTATTTTTGCATTGGTGTCCTATATAAACCACTTTGCATTTCCCTTTTACCAAATAAACCCTACTGTATATACATCGTTGTACAGTAGGTGGCCAGTGACTTTGACCGATTTCACCTTCAAAACCTTTCCATCATGTACAGTATGTCACACAAACAGAATGTGAAGCGATTTGTTGATAACATTTTTCCACAATTTAACTTCCACAATCCACATTATCAAAACCATTGGTGTTGTGTGCCGCATTCTGTTTGTGTGACATGCATGATGCAAAGGTTTTGAAAGTGAAACTGGTCAAAGTCACTGGCCACCTACTGTAGATCACCTAGCGAAAATAGCAGATCTACAATCTCACAGCGTGTTGCAATGTGCATTTTTGCTGAATTTTGGTAAATGTTTTGGTAAATGTTTTGCCTATTATGACATGCCCAAATAGGGATGCTGGGGTTCATGTGGTTAAATGGGGTATAATTCATGTATTTAGGTTAAAACGTTAAATCTCTATATTCCGATATAATCATTGCTATAGAGCATTTGTTCAGTAACAGGGGTTTCCCCCTCTCACCAGCTATTTAGTAAACAGAAAACACATTTTCAGGTCAGTGTTGCTGTTCCACATTCGTCTGCTCATGTTTTTGTTTCAACACCTTTTTTTTTTCATTTATCCTGAATGGGTTTTCTCTCCTGGCGAGATACAGTTGGCATCCTGACCTGAATATGTATTTTTGGTTTACTAAAGCGCCAGAGAAACTGGGAGACCCCTGTTACTGAACAAACACTTTATAGCAAGGATTGCTATGGGAATACAGAGCTATTTAACACTTATTTTAACCAGAAAATACATCTTATACCACCTTTAACTGCAATTTACTGTTGAGATTTTCACCCTCGTGTCGTGATTCATGATGGTAGAACAAACCAAGCCACATTACTGATAATGCTTCACAAAATCTCATAAAATGACAAATATTTACTATTAATGAGACCTACTGACAATTGTGATGCTTTTAGCACACATTGAAGACATAAATATGATTACATACATAGCACATCATCTAACTACAGTAGTAGTAGAAGTACTAGTTTTTTTAAGAGCCTAATGATTGAGGGTTGGCTGGTTAAGGCTAGGTACAGGACAAGTGCACCGGCTCAGGTCAAGTGCACTATTGTTAAGACAATACAAAAGCTACTGACACCCTTACACATTTTTGATTATCAGCTGTTATGAAACAAAAGTATTGTGCCTTTTCTTTTAACTAGTGCCATGTCTACTGAGATTAATCCACCTCCTCATGAGCAGATAATACACATGCAAATGCAACGTTTTAATTGTGTGTGTGTGTATGTCTCTCTCTTGTCACTAGCTCCAGCGATTAGCATAACTGAAGCTGGCAGGGACTTGAGCCCAACCTCAGGGGCAGAGAATGGACACGACCCTAACCTGGAGCTTCCTTCTGACTCTAAGGTGAGTGGATGGATGTTCTGACAGAGCATGAAAGGAGACCTTTTTTACAACGTTCTGGTGAAATCACAGTAAAATCCTGTGTTAATGTAACTGAGAGTCTACAGTAATCAAATGAACCCGTAAGGGTCCATTTGATTACATTTGTAGACTCTGAGTTACAAATGGATAAATTAACAGACTTTTACTGTCTATGCTTGTGAAAAAGGAGTGCGTGTGTTTGTGTGCGTCTGAATGGATAAAGTATATAACCAGTTATATTAAACTGTGTTTATTATTATAACCCTGAAATCTATTCAAATAATAAACTTTATGGGGCCTCGGTCCCGGGACGGTGTCCTAATCCGACGTCCACAGACAAGGAATAGAAGAGCCGAGAAGATGGATATATCCTCTCTGTTTAACCATGTCTATTTTCCACAGGTCTCATAGACGCCTAAAGTGACCATATTTTGTCTCTAGTAGGTGGACTGCACTGATGTGTTTGTGTCTGCCTCTGCGTGTGTGCATGCGTGCAACAGTCTCGATGGTTTCTTTGACAATTAATTGTGGCTGAAGAGGACCATTGTTACTATTAAGTTCACAGAGTGACATTTGAGCCACATCTCACCAGCGCTAGCTGTAGCTGTCTGCAAGAGGCTTTCGTAAGGACACGGCTAACAGACATAGCATAGCATGGAAAGGAATATCTACTTCTAGAGTCAGGGTCCCCACGGTCATGAAATTCCTGGAAATATTTTGAAATAAAAAAATTAAAAATCCAGTACTGGAAAAGGTTTGGAATTGATCAAAGGTCCTGGAATTTATCAAGGGTCCTGGAAAAATATTTGGCTATGCGTTGTTTTTGGCTATTGATTTTGTTAACACAAAACATTTTCATAAACATGTATAACATTACACGAAATATGTAACATAAGTAGTTTTTCGCCGAACGGGCTGTGTGATGGCAGCCTAATGTATGTCTCAATTGTTAGGTTGCACTGCATAGGGTGCCATGTTGGTGTCACGTGATAAAAAGAACAGAGCTACAAGCTCACAACGTGCTGCAGCGTGATGAGTAGTTACCTTGTAGAGCTGTTCGTTTGTCACGTGACACCAACCTGGCAACTTGTGCAGGTTGTGTGTTTGCTGTCCCAACAAACAATTGCGAGCAACATGTGAATAGTCGGTGAAGCGTAAACGAACGCAGTTAAAATATATCGGTTGAACTAGTAGTATGATCACAATGCCAGGGAAATGTTTGTTTAATACAAATTAAAAGTTTAAAGACTCGGTAAAGCGAGAAGAGGACCCGAATAGAGCTGGCTTCAAGTTATGCCACAAATCTTAGCCGGATACTGTACTGTTCCTAAAATAAATGTCACTTTAAGTTTACCACTCTTGATTTGTTTTACATAATTATGTTCATCCCTCCTCGTGTCTGACAGTATCCTCTTGTTGAAAACTTAATAGGAAAAACATAGGAAAACCTACAACAAAAGTGTAATTTAAAACATCCTTGCATCCTTCATTACTTTTAAATTCATAAATGGGGCAAATGCAAGGCAATATTATTTTAAAAAAATAAGTCATACGGATGCCATATAATGAGTCTTGTATTCCAGTGAGCTATGCCCTAATTTTGCACTAAAATTTGAATGGAATTGTACCATTCTATATTATATTTTTGCTACACTGCCTATCTTTGGGCATTGTACATAGGAGTAAGAGACACATTATTGCGCTGAATGATTGTTATATAGGCCTGGAAATTGGGCTAAATATTCTGGAAAAGTTTTGGAAAAGTTTTGGAAATTCATTGCTAAAAATGTGTGGGGACCCTGTAGAGTGGTTTCATAAGGGTTAGCCAGACAGTCCTGCCCGTCATTGAGTGGTATTTGCGAGGACGAAGTGACCCTTTTGCGTGTGACTGGCTGCGTGGTCCAACCGGGTTAAGACCCAGGATTTAGTCGTTACAGTGTTATATAACCCCATATCCTGTGGTCTGCTCTGTTGTGACCCTGTCCACAGATAAACCACTGTCAGCTGCACCAGCTGAAGGAATATTGACAAATTACTGAGCGACCGCCAGTGGTGATGGGAAGTAACTTAACTGCATTTACTCAATTTACAGTACTTTGTGTACTCAATTACTGTACTTGAGTAAAGGTTTGAGGTTATTTGTACTTTACTTGAGTATTACCATTCTCCGCTATATTTCGTTGACGTCTTTAGTTACTTAACAGATTCAGAATTTTACAGATTCGGATTATCAAAACAAATGCAGGGAAATGGCAAGCCTCATGCCGCAGAGGCGTTGCAAAAGTGCGCCATCTAGTGGCTGAGAATGTTATATTTTTGTTCCTTAAAGGTTTAATGACATTCACTTTTACACCACATTCAAAGTCTTTGTCCTGGTCCTTCAAAAGTGTACAAAAAGTTTTAAGTGAAAATTCCATTCCAGTGATCAATGGCAGGTGTTTTTCTCTCACATTTCTAAAGCCTTTTCAACTGCAATGAAAAAAGAAATCTTTGCCTGCGGGTGTCGCTGGTGAGGGATTTTGCCTGTCAATCATCGCCTCTGCTCCGCCCCCCCCAAAGGAAAGGATAGGGGAGGGGAGGGGCGAGGAGGAGAGTGGGCGGGATTATTCGACAGTGACCTCACTGTCAAAGGGCCAAGCTCAGATTACTTTTCAGCCTAATTATTCAGAAAACCCCAGACCACAGAAAATCCACTGAATGTTTCAAGTTCAGTTTTTTTGGGTGTAATTGAGGTCATAAAACCCCAAATAAAACATTGAAAATAGAAAAAGTGAAAATGAATGTCATAGAACCTTTAAACAAAACATCTGAGTACTTCTTCTACCACTGTCGGCCACTTGCCTCTCTATACCTCCTGTCCTCCTGTTTGACCTCCCTATTTTCACTCCCTCACTCCTGTTCTCACCTCCCTCACCTCCTCCGAGCACCGTGGACTTTGAACCTCCTCTGCTTCCTCTTCTTCCAACAGTGGCACGCTCTCTCTACCTTCACTGTGAACTCCTGAGTGTTCATTTAGCTCTGAGAAGGGTACAAATGGAACCGAATTAACCCAAGAGGAGGCCGTGTCCACTCACTGAGAACGCCTTTTGAGCAGGCAGCTTCTATGATAAAGATAGCCCTGGTTCAGAGCGTTAGTGAGTTCCCTCTAACGCCCTGGAAGACCCCTCGCTCTGCGCATGTACAAGGAATTCCACTGCCCTGCCAGCGCTCAAGAGTAGTGAAAATAAACTAAACCATTTCGCTACTCACCGAAGCAAAGGCTGTTTTGTGTTGTTGAAAGTCTATTCTCTGAATGCGCGGGCCTCTCAGCACCCCACCTACTCTGTAAAATACACTTTTTGGGCAGAAAATAAAATATGTCAGCGAGACGGAAATTATTTTTATTACTCCACAGTGCCCTCTACAGATTTTGGTTGATGGTAAGCAAATCCTCCAGATCTGTAGAGGGCACTGTGGAGTAATAAAAATAATTTCCGTCTCGCTGACATATTTTATTTTCTGCCCAAAAAGTGTATTTTACAGAGTAGGTGGGGTGCTGAGAGGCCCGCGCATTCAGAGAATAGACTTTCAACAACACAAAACAGCCTTTGCTTCGGTGAGTAGCGAAATGGTTTAGTTTATTTTCACTACTCTTGAGCGCTGGCAGGGCAGTGGAATTCCTTGTACATGCGCAGAGCGAGGGGTCTTCCAGGGCGTTAGAGGGAACTCACTAACGCTCTGAACCAGGGCTATGATAAAGACACACTGATGCGCTCCACTTCCCATGCCTGCACCCGAGCATTAGCGCTTCAGCGCCCCCGATGATCAGCGTTTCTTGGCGCAGCGCCCCGGGCGCTATAAGCTGGAGACGGTTCAACTTTTGGAGAGGAGCGCTGCTCTTTTGACCCTCCTGGCTGTGTCTGACAACTGACAATTTACGACTCGACGTCGAATCATTATCACAACCACGAGAAGCCATTGTTTACCGTTGTTTCAACTAACCTATTTGTGCTAATTACATAGATCAAGACATTTGAGCACCAACAATGGTTGATGGGTTTGAGCGAACCCATTTAGACCTAGAACCCCATTACGTAACTGTACCTTTCAACCCGGGAATCCCTTTTGGGGTTCTTGTTGCTACAGTGTTCAGTATATAGCAACATGTATTTTTTGTAATTTTTCAATTAATATTTGAAGTTTTTCAGAAAACTTAGGTCAGGATTTAGAAGGCATTTTTTAAATCGGCCTCAGGTCTGAATGGGTTAAATAAACGCTGCATGTAAGTGCTATGGGCATGATAGCCACGGCGCTCCTCAGCACAAAATGGCGTTCTCTGTGGACACGGCACCTTTTTAGTGTCCATCTGGTTCCATTTGCACATTCTTGGAGTCACACACACTTAGGGGTCTCTCTGGTTACCTTTGTACACTCTCCGATGTATGGTGCACCCTGCCGTTCAGTTCAGTGTAACCTGTGGTGTCGTGCTGTTGTGCTCTTCCTTCCACTGACTAATGTTGTGACTCTCTCCCTCTCTCTCTCTCTCTTTCTCTCGTTTCCTTCCTCGCACTCTTTCACTTTATATCCCGTCTGTCACTCCCTTCCTCCCACACTTATTTTTGTTGTCGTTTTCCTCACGATTTCACCAAAATGAAACGATTACGAATGAACGCACGTGCACATTTATACATTTTTCCGACGTGGATCGCTCTTTGAATCGTTTCACTGCTTCACTCGTCTGTTTTCACTCTTTCACTTTCTGTCGCCGTGCTCCTCCCCTCCTCCAGCAGTCCATCTTCATGTTCCCTCTCTCCTTCTCGTCCTCCTCCTCGCTCTCGTCCATCCCCCCCTCCCTCGACTCCATCTCGGAGCTCGACCGCGGCCTGTCGGACATCTCGGAGGACGAGGACGCCCTCGACGACGGTGTCGGCGGCGACGCCCCGCACGCCTCGTGGGCCGCCCTCCTCGCCTCCGACGCCTCGAACTCGAACGCGCGTCTCTCGGATTCCCCCCAGCACGACGCTCCCCCGACCTCGGACCGCTCCCACGACGCGCTCGATGCCCCCGCTTCGCCCCTGCATGGGGAGGAGCTGAATTGCGACGGCGTAGCTTTAGCGACAGCCGGCGCTTCGGGCGGGCGGAGCTGGTTCCTCCCGCTGAGGGGCGTGGTTAAATATGTGTCCGTCGTGCTGTGTTTCCTGTGCCTGGTGGGCAGGAAGGGCAGCGTGTGGCGGCCCACTAACGTAGTTTCACAGGTTCTAAATAAAACGAGCCTCTTTGCATTCACCATCCCAAAGTTGGTCGCTAAGCTAGCGCCCACGTTTAAAATGTCAACTTTAAATGAACGCACGTTTTCCAATGTTCCCAAATTATTGCCCCAAATAAATAATTTGCCTAGTTCGACTGTAAAACGGTTTAGTCTGAAGGTGTTTTTTACCTATTTGGCCTCAAAGTTCATCAGTTTGGTTCCCGCTCGACCAGCGCTTCCACATTTGCCGTTTCTCCATTCTCTGGTCTCCGTCTCTTGTTTCCCTTCTCTCCCCTCCTCCTCCTCCTCCTCCTCCTCCCCTTTGCTCCGCCACCTCTCCACCCCCTCGCTCGCTCTCTTACGCCTCTTCCCCTCCGCGCACCGCTACCTGACCAGCCCCTCCCCTTTGCTCCTGCCCTGCCTCCTAGTCCTCTTCCTATTGGCCGTCATGCTGACCGCCAGCCAGTCCGTGGCCCTGGCGCTGATTTTAGCCACGCCCCTCGGCCTGACCCTCTGCTTCGTGGAGAGCCTGTCGGCCACCAAGCGCCGGGCGCCGCCGCCGGCGTCCGCCAGGCTGAGCGGCGGCCAGGTGCCCCGGTTAAGCCTCGGCGTTAGCGATCAGGCGTCTCCGCTCACGCCCGCGCACACGCCTCCGATCCAGAGGCACTACAGTCACGCGGGTGTCGCCTGGACGCTAGAGATGTGCGATCCTGCTGCATAGACACGTGCACGCACGCACGCGCACACACACACACACACACACACACACACACACACACCTTGTCCCCCTACCCAACCCTCTTACAACTGTTTATTTGTGTTTGCGTGCACTTCCTATTTTTCTGCATTCCTTCCCTCACGATTCCCCTTTCCTTTCTTGTACCATCCCTGCTTCCCATGATTCCCACTGTAGTCTTTGTATATAGAGAAGATAGACTATTGAATAGATAATTCATCTTAAATGGACTTTAAAAAATCTACAGGAGGGAAAGAGAGAATGGTATAGACTTATTGACAAAGAGGAAATATAGATCTAATTTACAAATATATATATATATATATAGAGAGAGACTATATATGTATGTAATGCAATATTTGACAATAACCGTAAAGATCACTATAGCGCTGCTAGTAGTTGGACCTAGAATTTATAAATCCAGATGACGATTGTGGGAAGGAGAAATATTTCATGTGAGTTCTATGATATAAAAAAGAAAAGTTACATAGGTTAGGTGGAGTAAAATGCTCCGGAACAGTGTAGAATAGCGCTTTCTTAAAAAGGCAAGATGTGGTATCTCATAGGGAACGTGTGAAAGTCTGTCCTTTATAAAACTATTAAGTGTGATCAAAAGAAAACAATAAAATGAGCTGTGGCATTTCCACTGGGACGTCAAGAAATAGGAAGATAATTTAACGTCATTGCTGTGAATAAATCTCCACATGTTTTCAGGAAGACGATGATATCGGATATCGTCGCGGTCCGGAAGAAACCCTTATATAACTCCATGTTTCAGCTTTATACATCGTTTCATAAATGAATGCCCTATTTTATAGGGCGTTGTGAGCTTGTAGATGTGCTATTTTTAAAAGATTTTGAAAATTCTTGAAACCTTTCTTTCACCTGTAATGATGTGCCCCAAATATATGTCCGTGGGTTTTGTAAATATTGAACCAATGAAAAGTCTTTAAAAGAGCTTGTGACTAAATAAGAACTACATTGGAAAAAGTGACGGTTTTGGACATAGAAGGTTTCCACCCGACAGCGGCAATATTCTTTATCCAAACGAGGCAATTAATCAGTCACAACTGCCTTGCTGGTATAAGGCATGTATGTGACTCTCTATGGACTCTAAGGAGACACGCTGCTAACATAGCTAGTAAAGGTACATATTGTTTTTGTTGTTAGTGTTATGTTTGAAAAAAAGATGTGTAGGGCTTAGGGACTTGATAGGATCAACAGTTTTTATTCACCAAATACCAGGCGATTGGTGCTGTCGCTACAATCAACCATTTATGTCCAAACTGCCTCTCAATGCACTTTGTTTTGCCTTTGTCATCGATAGAATGCTTGTTATGCTGAATGCTTAGTTCTAGAATAGAAAACATGACATGTAAAATAGATGGATGCCTACTAGGTTCAGGTTTATCACGGTAGAGAAACAGTGTTACACTTATCCCCCCCCCTGCGTCCCCTAATTTTAGGCTGCCCCCGCCCGACTCTCAATCCCCCCAACCCGTTCAAACTGGTTCATGTTAGGAAATGACATTGTGGGAAAGTCATATCTCTAAAGGTAATCGTTTGCTTTGACTAGAAGTACTTTAAAAAATAACAAAACACGTTAAGACTTTTTGTGCCTCCCTCCAAAAACACTCACTCAGGTTGAAAATAATACTTAGAAGATATGAACTTGTTAAAGTAAAAAGACCTAACTGTGTGTTGTTGGGAAGGGGCTAGTGGACTTGGTGTCGAGCTCTGGGGTATGAGAAGTTGTCGCACCATGACAGACTGTGAATAATAACGGAGTATTAAATGCCTCCTGTTCTCTGCCATTACTGACCATCATCTGTCAGTGTCCCATCACGCTTCATTCCTCTTGGCGGGAAGGGCGCAGCGGTCACGTCGCTCAACGGCTCCGTTCCCTGCCGCTGAGTCCGCTGCGGGGGCGGGGAGGGAAATAACTACATTTCCCATGATCCATTTCACCTTTTTCTTTCTCCCCGCCTCAACCCCCCATATTGTCACGACCATTATCGCCGTGACCACGGCCTCGCAGGTGGTGGAGGAGGAGGAGTTGAGCCTTGGCGATGCCGAAGCCACACTGAGTCAGGTCTGTGTGGGGCCTCTGTCTCGTTTTTTTACCCAGCATGCTTTTCAAACTCTCGCGAGAAAGAAACGGGAGGAGTTCTCATGTAGCTGAAAGGTGGATTAGTGTTTCCCAAACAATGGGTCGAGACCCATTTTTTGGGGGGTCACGGACCCATTTGTATGGGTTGGGAGTAAATATCCTCAAAAGTTAAAAAATAAAGATACTCAATTAATTGCAACTCTACCACTCAATTTCTTATTTGTGATCTAATATTCTTCCAAAGGTGGGTTATTATTCTTGCACAGGTTCATATGTTAGCTATGGTTTTCTCTTGCAGTTTTCCAAGCAAAATGTCTGGTAAATGGGGTACCTATTTGGATTCAGAAATTCAGCTTGAGGAAGCAAAAAAAAAACTACTTGATTAGAATTCCGATGCACACGTGCGTTCTGTGGTGCGTTTCCACGCATTGCGGTCAGCGTAGGGAGTAAAGTGTGATTTGTGTCTCTCTCCCCGATTTCATGCCGACAGTCATATGGACTCACAGAGCCCGCCCTCTCTCAGGTTAATAACACACTCCTATTGGTTATTTGATGGTGTATTGGTCTGTCAGTCATTTTGAGTTGCGGTTGGTTGGTTGGTTGGTTCGGTTGTCACTCGCTGGGTTTGGTTTCAGTAGGGTGAGGTTGCCCTTGGCTCTTAGGAAATCATAAACGATACTAAACTTTTACTTTTTTCTAAAACATATCACCACACAGTAAAACCATTCATATGTTTGTAACTCTGCGAGTGTACAAATGCAATGTACACTCTCAGAGTTAAATGAACAATGAGTATTTTTTTCCCCTGTGCAGTCATATTTAAACTCAGTCTTTCAATCAGAATATCAGTGACCTCACTTTTAATTTGTACATTTCATTGGTCATGTTAAAGGCCTTGGGGCTCTACAGTAGAACATCAAAGGGCAATTTCACCCACACTCACCGTTTTCAGTTGATCAGCTTCGGCCTGTGCTCTGCTGCTGTCTTTGGGTTCATTTTGGTTTTGTGGTCCTTTGGGTGTTTCACTGAAGGCATGTGGATGTGTTTGTTTGTGTATTTTGATGGTTTGATGTGTGTGTTTGTTTGTGTGTGTGTGTGTGTGTGTGTGTATGAACATGGGTACAAAGCACTAACGCACTTGAACTCCCCATGATGAGGAGTATTTAGTTCATTTGTGTGTAGTTTTTGGACTCATCTTCCACTCCGTCACAGCTGGAAGTTTGAGCCTCATCACCCACACCTGCTTCAATTTATTTTGTTTCATGTTATTCTTAATTATGTTTATCCCATGTATTTATTTTTTTGTTTTAGATATTTCCATCCCATTGCATTTTTTTTTGTTTTTGTTTTTGTTTAGTTATCTATTTTCAATGTTTGTTGATATTTACAATTTCATTTATATTTTATTTACATCATTACCCTAGTTATTAGTTTCATTTTTTATTTATTTTCTCCATTTTGTTTTGTGCTGTGTCTGTGTCTGCCTTTCACAGAGTCCAATGAGAGTGCGTGGGGACAATATTTATGTGAGGCACAGTAATTTAATGTTGGAGGTTGGTACTGGCACCACATGATGGCCAAAAAGAACAATCTTCTTCTGTACTTCGGCGCCACCTACCGGCCGCAATCAGAACTACAGCTTCCTCTGTACTAGGCTGTGTATATAAGGCTGCTTGCCTTCCGGCACTCTCAGGCTCTGCGTGTGCATGCAGTCGTACATGTGTGTTTGAAGTTTCAAGCCTGAGTTATTACACAGTTTGTGCAGGGGTATCACGCACAGAAAACAGACGATCTGCAAGCCCACAATGCGGGACGCTGCAATGCCCTGGGAGCTTGTAGAGCAGCTATTTTCGGTGTGTGACATCACCACACAATTACGTGTAAACCAGGCTTTAGGGCTAGATGCAATTTACTGTCAGATCAATCAATTCCACAAATTGATTGATTTTTCTTGTCAGAATTCAAATATGGCTGAGATGGTTTCTACATAAGTTGATACCAGCCCTGATGTGTGCGTGTGTGTATCAGTGGATTGTTTTTTTGCATGCTTTGTGCATGTTGACTGCTGTTTTTTAATTTCTTGTTTTGCAACCAGCTGACCTTGTTCTCCTCGGTCACCGATTGGCTGATGTGTACAATAATTTGCCAGGGAGCCTCATCTAACCCCACTAATCCCTGCCTCCCTAACCCCATATATGGAGCTTTCTTCCTGTACTCTGGCTGGCTGTGATTGGCTACCGGTGTTGAGTGACAACACATTATTTTTATTTTAATAACACTAAACCAGCAACAGTTCCTACTCACTGAACATGGGACTGATATTGATGCTAGCGAGTTGTGCGTGCGTGTGCGCGTGTGTGTGTGTATGTTCGTGCGCGTGTGTGTGTGTGTGTTCGTGCGTGTGTGTGTGTGTGTGTGTGTGTGTGTGTGTGTGTGTGTGTGTGTGTGTGTGTGTGTGTGTGCACATAAAGGTTATTAGCATCACTGTCAGTCCCTTGTTCTGAGGTCTGCCCTTGTGTTCTGCCACCCTCACCCCCCAAACAAGATGCATACGCTCTGTCTCACTACAGCCTGCTAAGTTAAAATCACACACACACACACACACACACACACACACACACACACACACACACACACACACACACACACACACACACACAGTCTTCTGTGTTATTACAGACTTCACCCTTTCTAATCACATTTTATCGAGCTAAAGGAAATGCCATTTTATGGCAAGAGCTTCGGTGAGACTTGGCAGCCATCTTGTTTTCTTCCTGATTGACAGACTAATGTTCCTGTGACCTGTTGAACCCAGTTTGTCCCCAATCCCTCCCCCACCCCCTACCCCCCCTCTCTCTCTCCTACCCTTCCTCCCATCCAAATGCTCCCTCTTGTTAACTCTTCTTTTTTACCTCCCCATCCTCCCCCTGTTCCTGTCATCCATCCACCCATCCATCTCACTCCCTTCATCCCTCCGTTTCACCTCCTCTTTATCCTTTCTAACCTTCCTCTCTCCTGTCTGCTCCATTCTTTATCTTCTCTTGTGTCTCCTTCTCCTCCTCTCTCCCATGCCCTCTTCCACCCCTGATCTCCTCCCACCTCCCCCTTTCACCTCTCCCGTTTTTCCCTCCTTTCCCTTCTGTCATTCACCTCCCTTTCTCTCCCTCCCTCTCCCTCCGGTCTTATCTCCCCTCCCTCCCTCCCTCTCTCTCCCACCACCACCTCTGACCCCTGATAACCCCTCTCCTACCACCTCCTCCCATCAGGACCATGATAAGACCCAAGATGAGGTGCTGAAACACCAGGCTAGCATTAGCCAGCTAAAGCGCTCCTTTATGGAGGCGCCGCCTCCCTCCCCGCCTCAGCCCAACCAGTGGGAGAAACGCCTCACCTCCTCCCCTGCCACAACGCTACGTATCCAACAGCAACCGCACGCGGTACGTCTTGTCTTTGGGTGTCTTGTGTGTGTGCGCTGACTTTGGGAGAGACCGTGGAAATCCACTTTGGACGTGACGTCCCCGTTTTGGGAATGTCCTTAACGGCAAAAATGGCAGATATACAAGCTCATACAAGCGCTATGAGCTTTTATATCTGCTATTTTGGCAGTATGACACCATTGTACGAGAAAGTATAAAAAATAAGGCTTCACGGGGCATAAAAACCGTTTTTTTGTCGAGGTAAAAAAAAACATGGCAGGCTAGTAGGCTACGCAGCTACAGTTAATCAACTTAAGGTGTGCCCAGAGCTATGGATGTATGTACCAATATGCTAGCATAGACAGTAGTACGTCTTATGCAACCCGCCATGTTTTTTACTCTGCTGTAAAACAAACTACAAAATGTAGCCTAGGGTTTCATCCCCCTTTTAAGGGGCTGTATCCACCATAGATTTTTTTTCCTGTTTTGAAAGGTCACATATAGCATTTCTAGCTATGCTAGAAACGCCAGCAGAGTGACAAGGTGCTGAGCGTCTATTCTGTGCTGAGCCGTGCACTAAGTTGACTAACTGTTCAACTGTGGGTAGCTCATCACTGTCATCACTGACGCTCCGAACATTTTAGAAGAGTGCCTTGTGTAACCCCCCCCCAATTCAACATTTAAAAAAAAATAAAGTGCTTTGGTGGATACATGGCCTAACTTACTAAGTGGGTTAAAGGGGCACTTCACCCAAAGACGAAAGCTGTTTACGACATGCACGATCTCTCACGCACTCCAGGGCCTTTAAACAGCCTCGCATAATTTTTTTCTTGTTGTTGTCATTGTTTGATGTCTATGAGTGAAAACACACACTGATGACTCAACAGAATTCCCATCAGATAGTATCACCACAGAGTCGGTCATGCTGTGCCTGCCCTATTGTCATTTGGCAAAGTTTCAGCTGCCTGATGCTTTTGTAGTGTGGAGTTGTAGAAACATTCTTCCTTCCTTCCTTTCTTGCTCTCCTCTGCTCTCCTCTCCCACTCTCCTTTCATGTGCTGTGAGCAGTGTAAGAGCACAAAGAACGCACTTCATGTCTCCGGGTTTCTAAGCCTGTGGCAGTCTCGTTTGCCGTAACAGCCTGTCGGTGACTCGAGTTTCTTCCTGTGTGGCTTTCTTCCCTCGCAGCTGACTAAACAAGGCTGTGCCTTTTTTGGCAAGTTGAGTTCAAGCAGCGAAACCCACTGGGGAATGTGCACGTCTCTGACTGGGAGGATAAGGACAGTGTTGTCATGAGTTTTTGCCAGCCAGAGGAGGGGTGTAGAGTTACACTCGAGTTCAAAGCCCCGCAACTCGGGCTCCAGAGATGACAGCATCTGTTTCATGTTTATCCTTCCAGCTCGGATGTTGGACACACTTCCCAGTTGTCTTGAAGCTCTCTCTTGTGGTTCCTGTCATGCATGTGCATGTCTTGTTTTCTGTGGCCCGCTGTGCATTTCTGTTTTTGTGGCTTTCAGCAACGTGGGGTGTTGCATTTTGTAATTCTTTCGCTCTCGCTTGAGTCTGTGGCGCTCTTGTACTGTAAGTCTTGGGTTGTGAGCGAGTTGGTGTGTTTAGTAAGACAGTGACAGTGATTGTTCTTCATGCGTCGTCATGTCACATGTTCCTTCAGGTGTGAAGCGAGCCAATGAACCAACAGAACACCTAACTTCCTGTCGCACACAACTTTTCCTCCTTTCAGCTCAACATGAGTTCTATTCTGATTGGCTCTGCTTTTTTTACTCTTAACTAATGCCTGTATGTGCGTGCGTGTGTGCATCCGTGTGTGCTCATTAGGGCTGGGCGACAAATATCACAATTAAAAAACACGCCACCTTTCAACTGTTATGTAGGCTTTAACCACTTTAACCCTGGGGTATTTTGGGCATGTTATTGTTATAAGCTTGTAGATGTGCTATTTTCACTTTCTTTATGTTTGAAGTATAAAATAGGGCTTAAGTTAATAAGTTATTAAAACCAGGAAAAGACAGCACTTATGCCATATCACGATAATATTATATCCAAAATCACAGACGATATCCAGTCTCATATCACGATTTAGATATAATATCGATACAGTATATTGCCCAGCCTTAATGCTTATGTTTTAAATTACTATTTTATGTGGCTATTTCAGTTGACTTCTTCTCTTCTTCCTCCTATGTTACTCTGTGCTTATAATGTTCTGTTGTTGTACATTTGTGTCTGTGTGTGTGTGTGTGTGTGTGTGTGTGTGTGTGTGTGTGTGTGTGTGTGTGTGTGTGTGTTGCTGTTGTAGAGCCTCGAAGAGGAGATAGCCTCAATTCTTTTCAGTACAGATTCTGGTACTGTCTTCTCTTGTTCCACTGCTGTGGCTGCCTGCAGTACCTATGGTCCGCCACTAGCTGCTCTTTCCCCATGTTCTTCCACTACTACTACTACTACTACTACTACTACTACTACTACTACTACCAATACTATTGCTACCGATTCTACTGCTACCGATGCTACGGCTACAGATTCTACTGCTGCTGCTGAAGATACTACTACTAGTGCTGCTGCAAATACTATAGATACTACTACTACTGCTGCAGATACAACTACTAGTACTGCTGCAAATACTACAGATACTAATACTGCTGCAGATTCTACTACTACTACTACTAGTAGTAGTACTGCAAATACTACCACTGCTGCAGATACTACTACTGCTGCAGATACTACTACTAATACTGCTACAAACACTACAGATACTACTATTGCTGCAGATACTACTACTAGTACTGCTACAAATACTACAGATACTACTATTGCTGCAGATACTACTACTACTACTAGTACTGCTGCAAATACTACCACTGCTGCAGATACTGCTATTGCTGCAGACATTACTACTGCTACTGATACTACTACAGATACTACTACTGCTGCAGATACTACTACTAGTACTGCTGCGGATACTACTATTGCTACAGATACTACTACTTCTACTGCAGATACTACTACTTCTACTGCAGATACTACTACTTCTACTGCAGATACTACTACTTCTACTGCAGATACTGCTACTACTAGTACTGCTGCAGATACTAATACTACTACTAGTACTGCTGCAGATACTAATACTACTGCTGCAGATTCTACTACTACTACTAGTAGTACTGCTGCAAATACTACCACTGCTGCAGATACTGCTATTGCTGCAGATACTACTACTGCTACTGATACTACTACAGATACTACCACTGCTGCAGATACTACTACTACTACTACTACTACCACCACTGCTGCAGATACTGCTACTCCTGCTGCCTGCAGTACTACCACAGAGCCACTATGTGACGCTATTCCCTCAACAACCCAGCTGTCTGCCACTGAGGTGCTATACATGTTAGGAAACAGATGTTGGGATCAGTTTACATTGAAATCAGACATTGTAATGTGTAAAACATTTCATGACTCTGCCTATGGTTCACAATTCATGAATTGAGTCACGGTTAATTCAGTCTAGGCAGTTGTTCACAAAAATCTGCTAAAACATTAGAATTGGTTTCATGGAAAGTAAACTGGCTCCAACTCTTAATAGTAATAACGCTTTCAAATGCCTGTTGTGGATGCTGGACTGTCAAACCCATGGATACCCATTCATCCATCTCAATAAGCTCTGGTCTTGAATTCATTGTGGCTCCACATTGGATTCCACAATACCACACCAATACAACTAACTGCCTGTTATTTATGTCACAATGTGTAATGATGTGTATTGTGACAGAATATAACAATTTCATCTCACCACCCTCGAGCCCAACTCATCACACTGTAAGAATGGCTATGCTAAAACGGTATGTTTGTACACCGCAAGAAACACAAAGTTATTTGATTCAGACTTAACTTTCAAATGAAATGTGATGATATCTCAGTTATATCAGTTATTTTTAAGATGATATCACCTCATTCAAGAACATCTGAGACATCGACAAGTGGAGAAGCAATATGTTTTTCTGCAAGTGCAAGATTAAATCTATAAAAGTATTTAGATTGCCTTTAAGAGCCCATACATTCAACTAATATGAACCCTCAGAAACTAATAATAAGCAGTCTTGCCTGTATGACGGTCGGTCGGCTTGAATCCTTGAAACAAGCTTAATCTAATTGAAATGAAGCGAAATGACGATATACAGTGAATACTAGATAAAATGAGTTGACACGATGCACATTCTAATGTGAACTAAATACTTTGAACCAGTTACCGTATGTTTTTCATCAGCATTCCATAACAACATATTTATAGAGCTGAAGGAAATGATTTGACTCGATATAGCATGTTTAATTTGTGATGAGATGAGGCTGGCCGTGAACATTTCTGCGATGTTGTCTTTGCTCTTCACCCTCCACTCTTACCTCCTGTTGTCTCTCAAGCTTAATTTATACTTTGCCGTGTGACACCGCCGTACGCTGAAGTATAAATCATGGTGTGTTGCTGTCTGCACTGGATTGTGCTCTGTGACGAGAAAAAACAAACTCAATTGTGCATGAGAGAGAGTAAAAAGAGACCTTCACCCTGTCAAACCCGTTAACCCCATTGCTGTGCTTACGTTAACTAGCGTCAGAGACAGGTGCGTCACTGACTCTAGGTTTCAGCGGTAATTATGTGTCATCAGTGACGTGTGATTGACGGTTGTCGTTGGTTAACGTCTTTGTCACACAGGTGAGTCCGCCCAGGCTGGAAGCCACCGCTGACGACAGTACGCACTTCTCTGATACCAAAGAACCCGGAAAGGTGGTCCTCCTAGCTTCCCTGTTACTCCATCTGTCCGTCCATCCATCAGTCTATCTTAATCTAGCCATACTTTTCTTTGTCCTTCTTTTCATTTGATGTCCTTCATTTGATACTCAGCAACCTCAACTCATTTGTCGTTTCAGCTGCTGTTGAACTTCCAGCCATCCATTCTCTCTCTATCTCTATCTCTCTATCTCTCTATCTCTCTCCACTGTTGTACATGAAGTCACTTAAGTTTCCCGTCATCATGTCTCATAATCTTTTATTTTGCAGTATCTGTCGCTTGTTTTAACTTTTTTAAGTTGTGTGGTCATGTTACACTTTTCTTTTGTTTTTGTCTCCACGCGTGTGTCGTGTACGTCTCGCTGTGCGTGTGTGTCCATGTGTTGTGTGTGCGTGCGTGTTTGTGTGTGTGTGTGTGTGTGTGTGTATAGACGACTGAGGTCGAAATAGAGGAGACCATTGTCATCCAGGAAGTTTCCAAGGCAACCAAACCATCCATCATCGTCACGATCGCCGAAAGCCCCGCCCCTAGCCCTGCCCCCACCCCCACCCCGCCCGCACAGCCGGAAGTGGCGAGGGAGGAGCAGGCCGTGAAGTCCGCCGAGGAGGAGGAGGAGGTGGTGACGGCCGAGGCCCAGAAGATCGGAACGCAAGAAGAGAGCGTCTCCTCGGAGAGCGAGAGCGACGAAGAGGCCGAGTACCACCCCGACGTCTCCGTGTCCCTCGCTCACCCGCGCATCCCAGAAGAGAGGGAGGAGGAGCAGGAAGAGGAAGAGCAGGAGGTGAAGGAGGTGCTGGAGGAGAAGATGGAGAACTCGCTCGCGACCCAAGAGGTCCCGCACCTTCCTGTTGAGGAGGAGACGTCCGCAGAAGTCGTTCCCGCCGAGGAGGAGCGCGAGTCTCTACCGGAGGTAGTTCCGGTAGAAGAGGGAGAAGAAGTGGAAGAGAACGGAAGAAAGGAGGAAATCCTAGAGGAGGTGGCGGAGGAGGTGGTGGCGGAGGTGCTGGCGAGAGCGGCAGCCGAGGAGGAGACGACGGAGGAAAGCACCGAAGACCCCATGTTGACGCCCGACGAGGCCCCCAACGGCCACGCCCAGTTCGACGAGGGAGCGGACGGATTGGTTGCCTTGGCCGAGGAAGAGGAGGAGGAGCCCAAAGTGAACGGAGAAGCCTCTTTGGCTGAGGCCCCGGTGCCGCCCCGCCCACATGTTATTTGTTGCTCTGAGGTAATTCCTTCCCTGGGCCAATTGTGGAGCTTCGCTGGGCTTTTGGTCCCTGCCTACCGACTGTAGACACGCCTACTTTCCCCCTTCCTGCCCTATCACAGCGTTGGGTTTCCTTCCCGCTTGTCATCAGTACATACCGTAGCCCCGCCCCCCCTTATGCAGTTTGAGCCGGTCTGCACTGTGCCACTCCCCCTTCAACACCTCTGTCACCTGAAAACCTTGTATCTCCATGTAGAGAGTTAAACTAAGACACTAAGGTTCACAGTAGCCCAGTAACTCTTTGACTGCTGGCTGTCTGGTTTTGGGCTCTAGAGGAGTTCTCTATTAATATTAATTTGGTGTCTCACAAATGGCTATAGCGCCTATTATTTCGCTACTCCAGGCAATTATGGCTGGTCAAAGATGGCAGTGCCCATCGAGGGGTGCCACCCTCATTAAAAAAAGAGAAATAATTTAAGTACTTTAAACGTGGAGTCCTTATTTTGAACTTGTTTTTCAAGATCATAACGCATCACCGTATGACGCATTGTGAGCTTATACAGTAGATTGGCTATTTTCACTATTTGTCGTATGACAAAGTATATACAGTACAGTACAAATCTGCATGTGATTTGCATGGTTAAAGCAATTTCCAATCCATAAGCCACGTTTGTTCAATTTTCAAAATGTACGGATGACTTTTGCATCAAACTGGAACAGAAAGCTAGCAGCTTTACCAGATAAAATGATGACGAGTTACAAGGTTTTCACACGACGGTGATGATGACACGAAAGCTACCGTCCCAGAATCCTTCTGTCCCCATGGCAGCTAGTCCTTAAAAACCAGACCCACATTCACGAGACCTTCTCTGGGCGGAGAGACGACTCCTGCACCTCTATGTTGGTGTGTTGTGTTAGTGTCAGTGTTAATGTTAATGTGCCACCAAGGTCATTCAATCTCATACATCAAGTGTATTGTGTAATTTGATTTCGCCTCAGTCTACCCCCATTCCCCCTCCCATTGCCCCTGAAGTGTGCCTCATTGCTGTTGCTGCCTATTGTTTTTATGCTACATCTCACATCATAATTGACATACAATATTTTATCATTATCATCATGTTATGTTTCATTTAAATTGTATACATGGTTAAAATGACATGTGTGGGTGTCTTTGGGTCTTAAGTGTGATACAACTGAGGCTTTTAAATGTATATTTGCTGTGCATGTGCTTCACCTTCACCTAAAGGTGTGTGTGTGTGTGTGTGTGTGTGTGTGTGTCTGTGTCTGTGTGTGTATGCAAGTGTAGTACCGTAGGACTTCTCCTTGTTCGGTGGTTGGCAACGGGGAGTCATGTGGCATTGGTTCATAATTGGCTATTTGTCATTACAAACTCAAATTAAACAAAACGAAAACAAATTGTTTTATAATGACCCGCTGCCAACCGCTTCCTGAAATGTGACTGTCACCTGGCTGTTATTTTCATCTGCATGTCATTTTTGCATGTCGGTTCACCATGTTGTTTGCATGTCATTATGAACGGTGCTCGTTTCATGGGGAACATGATTTGTATTTGCATGTTTGTATTGTACTGTGCTGTCATTGGTTGTCATGTTACATTGGGGGAACAGTTAAGGGCTCTATTTTGCATACAAACAGGGTTTTTTTTTCTCTCAAAACCATGTTACTAACAGCATGTTCTCTACATCGGCTAGCCCAGGATTCTTATACTGCATGAATGTAGACTTAAACCCTGCGACTCAAACATTTATATAGCCTATTTAAGGCTATTTTGGCATTTAACCACTTTCAACGTGGTGCCCCTATTTTGGGCATGTCATTATATATGGACATTATTTTGTTAAAAGCCGAACTAGCCGATTTAAAAGCTCATAACGCATTGCCATGCGTTATGAGCTTGCATCACTCCTATGATGAAATACTGCATAAACTTAAGTGGTTAAGAATGCCTGGTTTAGATTTCCAGAGTGATTTAGTATCGCTCATTTGTTTGGTTGCATGTTGACACCAAAGATGGTAGACGTGTGTTAATGTTGTCTGTCACTGTCATTTTGTTCTGCGCCGCGTGTCACTGTGTTGCATGCTGGGTGGCTCATCTAGCAGACCGGGGACATTCCACTTTCCATTGCATGTGTGCATTGTGTTCACGCTAGACACACGCTTGTCCACTTGACTGTCATGAGTTCATCAGCATGTGTTCATCTGTTCTTCGACGTCTGCTGAAATGGGCTGCTCTTATTCGCATGTACTGTGTGTGGCTGTGTGACTATCGCTGTGTGTGTGTGTGTATGCGTGGCTGACCGCTGTTCAGTTCATTTTCACTTAAATTGGTTTAAAAAAATATGAATGTGCAGTGTTTGCACCTGAAAGTGAACCGAACACAGTCACGGTATGTATGGAGTGTGTGCACTACAGTGAGTGTTTGTGTGTGTTCCGTTGGTTCCAGGTTTGTATGGTTTTAACATGTAAGCCTCGCTCCCCCAGCCTCCTGTGGTGAAGACTGAGATGGTGACCATATCAGACACCTACGCAGCCCAGAAGACCGAGATCGCCACGAAAGAAGTTCCCATCGTCCACACGGAGACCAAGACCATCACATACGAAGCAGCGCAGGTACACAGCACTGTAGAGAAAAGCCTCTGTTATTTATCAGAGTGTGCAAATGGAACCAAATGGACACCCTTTTTTTATAGCATTAGACCTTCAGGTAGAAATAAATTAACAGTGTATTTTACTGTTTATATCTGCACAAGTCGACAAGGAAATTACAATTCCGTTGATTCTCTCTCTCTCTCCAGCTGGATGGCGGTGGGGATGGTGAACCTGGCGTTTTGATGACAGCTCAGACAATCACATCTGAATCTCTGTGTACCACTACTACCACACACATTACCAAGGTACTGTAGGACCCCCACTTCTACCACACACATTACCAAGGTACTGTAGGACCCCCACTACTACCACACACATTACCAAGGTAGGACCCCCACTACTACCACACACATTACTATGGTAGGACCCCCACTACATCAAAGGAGAATGAATGCTGTGCACATTCAGTTGTCGCTGGTGCAGGACAGGATAAACAACTGCTTTAGAAAAGGAAAAGTCTGCACGACAGCTTTGCTGCCTGTGTGATGTTCACAGTAACGTGTGTGTGTGTGTGTGTGTGTGTGTGTGTGTGTGTGTGTGTGTGCAATTCAAGCGACTTGAGTACTGCATGTTTATCACGTCCGGTGTGAATGCACCTTAACACCTGCAGACAACTGGCTGTTGGTCCAAAGTTACACAGTAAATACAGGTCCATTTAAAGGGATAAATGAACACTGAGGATTTAACTGTGTAATAGGTTCCAATTAGAAACCAGTCTTTGTTATTGTCTACTCCAGATATTAGGGGTGTGCCGATACACTAATTTCATGAAACGATACGATGCGATATTGGGCTCACGACATCGATACGATATATGGCACTTTTTTATTATTAAAATATATGGGGGGAGGGGGAGCAAATGCAAACAAATATTTCTGTTTTGCATTATTCAGACATGCAAACTTGTAGCTTTTCAGCTACAATAGCCGTTTTGAATCCAAATAGGGCAATAGTGTGACACCTGACCCGAAAAAAATAACATGTTGTCACCCTTTTCACCTCGGGGCTGTTTGCATGCCTGATTATTATTGTAAACAAAAAAAATATATATATATATTAAAGAGCTGCTGTCATTTTGTTTGTGTTCCAGACATTAAAGGGCGGCCTATCAGAGACGAGGATTGAGAAACGCATCGTCATCACCGGCGACTCGGACATCGACCACGACCAGGTCAGTCGCTATAACCGCGTCACACAGGCCCCACCCCCGTGAGCTGTCAATCACACAGTAGGACCGTCTGTCACAGTAGATCCCTCTGGGTGGCAGATGAACCCAATCACTCCATCCACTCCTCCTTCCATCCATGCATCCACTCCTCCTTCCATCCATGCATCCACTCCTCCTTCCATCCATTCATCCACTCCTCCTTCCATCCATTCATCCACTCCTCCTTCCATCCATTCATCCACTCCTCCTTCCATCCATTCATCTATCCATCCATCCATTGATACGTCCATATGTCCGTCCGTCCGTCCATTCATCAAACCATTCTACAGATTGTAATCCTTCCATCCATTATTTTATAACTGGCTTGTGTTGTGTTCCAGTCACATCATTGGTTGGTTTGATTTGCCTGTCTGTTTGATTGGCTGGATTTCCTCAGAAAGAAAATCATTATTTATGAATTAACCTTTGGACTCACAATCTTCGACATTTGTTTTCTAGTTTGCATAAATCTTTTTTTGAATAGCATGTATGTTCTGATTGGCCCAAAGTAGAAAATAATTCAGTTTGATTTGACGGTTAATCTGAGATTTGAGCCAATCCGAGTTCTTTACATCTATACTTTTGTTTTCACTTGAGTCCATTCCCCCTGAGTTTACTTTACCTCCCTCCTGTGGCTCAAGTGTAAAAGAAATAACCCACGAGTTTCATGTTATGTGTTCATTATGTTCTGCTTCTTACTTTTTGTCATATTTTATTTTATTTTTTCCATTTAACTCCCATCATTTCCCTGGCCCTTACCTCTCCCTCCTTTGCCTGCTGCCCTGCTGTATGGGTGTGGTACTGCAGGCATTGGCCCAGGCCATTAAGGAGGCTAAAGAACAGCATCCTGACATGTCAGTCACCAGAGTGGTGGTACATAAAGAAACTGAACTGGCAGAGGAGGACGATTGACTCCACACAGGTAAATGATGAGAATAATAGTAGAGCTTAGCTGTAGGGCTGGGTGATGTGACATCAAATCAATATCGTGATCATGTCCAAACTTTTGCCTAAATTATGATTCATCCATTAACTCATTCAGTGCCATTGACGTCACCGACGTCACGTTTTTATAAGCCCATGGTGCCAATGACGTTGCTGACGTCATGAAAAAAAAAATGTTCAGAACCCAAGATATGATTTGAAGATTTGCTGCTCCATTCACTTCTTGTTTAACATCTTACTGAAAAAGGCTGTATCTCGCTTCCTAAGCACTTTTTTTACAATGTATTTTTGGCTCTGGCACTCAGAGCCAAACTGCCAGAAATAAGTCAGGCACTGAATGAGTTAAGACCGGGAACGCATCTCTGTCGTTTTAGATGTCTTTGGCCATTAAAGCCATTTTTGTGTTGATTCGTTGATATATAAAACATATTATACAAATTTCAGCCTTTCGATTGTTCGATCAACCTACATGAGTAATATTAAGTTGATTATTGGTTCTAAATGTTTCAGTATATTATTTTCAGTTAATTACCCAGCCCTACTTAGTAGTAGTAGTAAGCGTTATAAAGTGTTTTAACATGGCCAACCCAAACAAAGCACTGCTCAAATGCCTTGAAACAATGACAAAAAGTAACATGTTTTAGCTACAAGGAGGAAGGATACTAGAGTACCCATAAAAAGGTCTTTATAGCAGTATTACAAGAAAGTAATTCCTCAACCTCCTCATTCCTTCTTTCTCTCCCTCCCTCCCTCCTCATTCTCTCCATTCTCTCTCTCCTCCTCCGCTCTCTGCTCCTACCCCCATCCCTCGTTCTCCAGAGTTGAAGAGCCCCTCGTCACGTCGTTCTATGTCGAAGTCCTTCATCACCTCACAACAACCAACCATGACTGACTGAGGAAGAGGAGAAGAGGAGAGACCCAGAGAGAGAGAGAGGGAAATAAAAGAGGAGAGAGATTGAGATTAAGAGAGAGAGGTAGAGGGAGTGGTTGGTGTTTCTTCCGTGTGTCTGTGGTGCGTATAAATAAAACCCCTCACTCCGAAACCAAGAAAAACAAAAAGAAAAAAAAAAAAAACATCCTCACTCTTTCTGAAGAAGAAGAAAAAGAACCACTTTTGTTAGCTTAACATTTGTAGCGTGTTTTTATTTTTTACTAGCGCTTTCTCTTTTTATTGTTTTGTTCCGCAAAAAAAGAGAAGATCAGTTATTGTATCTGCCATTTATTGATATGTCATTAAAAAATTACGTGCAGGGACACATTGATACCACTGAGCCAATGAAAAGCGAGATTAGAGACTCGAGTAAATATCAAACTATTATGCCCGATCCTACACAGTAAAAATCCTCAATGTTAATTTAACTCAGAGAGCGTTACAAATGGAACCAACCTTTGGTTTCATTTGTATGCTCTCAGAGTTGCATGGAGTTACTTAGAAATGGATACATTCATCAACCTACACAGAAATATTGGGTCTCGGTCACATTATGCCATGATTACCTGACACTGTGTCGTTCGGTGAAAGGAACGATTGCGTCATTCATTGGAAGTTGACCAGTACTCGACTACGTTTAGTAGAAGAAGTGGTCTCAGTGTATCCCTGCGAAGGTGGTACCCTTTTTAAGTTACAGCTCCCCTCCCTTTCTTAACTTCAGTGTAATTGCATCGTCACAAAATGTAATGTGGGATAAAATGGTGTGTTATAAAGTACCGTTAATACTGTAATAGTAACTCAGATCTAGCCATCGGCATTTGAAATGGGTTAACTTTTTATCCAGGTCCGATGCAAGCACGAGATGTTCAGTCGAGGTCAAGGTGAACGATAAAACCAGCAGTCAAATATATATATATATATATTTTTTTACATTTTGTTTCTTTGTAATTACATTGCAATTACAGGAAAGGGGAGCTGTAATCTAGATAGATGCCACGAAACCAATCAACCAGAAGTTTTAGAAGAAGCTCTATGATTCCAGCGTTCATTTCTTATTGTTGAAGTAGAGTTGTTATTTTTCATCCACATTCCTCGTGCGTCGACTTGCGGCTGACTTCAGTTCATCTTCAATTCACTTATTTTGTATTTTATTTAAAAGGAGAAAGAAAAAAAAAAACATTTTAGCATAATAAAGAATTTTGTATCTTGTCACTCTAATCAGCCATTTTATGACAACCATTTTGCGCTTTATTTTGACTTTAACCAGGGAATCCAAAATGGTGCAAATTCAGCGTTGTGAGATATTGTTAAGTGAACGCTCCATTCTTGGTGAGTGAATACGTTTTGATTCACTGTTGGACCGAAGTCGAATTGGAAGTGAACTGACATTAAAGCTGGCGTCTGCAGCTTTCTGTACAGTACAGATGAAGGTTATCGGTGAATGGGAGTGGTGAGACCGGCATGTCATTGGACGAGGGGGCCCACCCCCCGCTGTCTGACGCCAACCGATCGTTTTGGGGTCACGGAGAACGAAGGGGAGCGGTAAACTTAATTTCTGATTGGGAGAGAGAACCAGCAAAACTGGTGCGTTATTGGGAGACGGAAGTGGCGCTGTTTTTTTTATTGATTGATTACATTGATCTGCGGTGCCAACTAACACGCTCTTCTTAGGAGTTGAAACAACAAATGGACAATGATGCATACAGGCCTTAAGCGGCGGTAATGACTCGGTCTCGACTCGTACCATTGGGCGTCCCGTAATTTATTTATTTTTAAACACAAAAATAAATCACCAATATAAGAACTGAGTTATATTTGTTATCATAAAAAAACAAATGCCAGTTTTGTACCAGTCAACACTGGCACAGAAATTGGAACCAAAATAACTGGCATACTGTATGACCAAAAAAATTAAGATTAGCCGAAATACTCCTCATACTGGACCAATAAAATGTCACACCTTTGTGTATGTGCTGCTTCAGAGCCTGTATCTCATCGTGGTCCAACACTTGTTTTTGCTCCTATAGCTTCATGTCAGACCAGAACATCTGACAGGACCACAAACCCTTATAGATACTAGACTACCTGCTCAGGGTTAAGCATGTCTTAGCTTAATACCCTCCCAGGAGAGACCATGTAACATTTTATTAAGAGTTATGAACGGTTTCAAACCTCAAAAGAGAGACATTGCTGGAAACGGCCTGCAAAAGAACTCTGAGCTTCGATTGAGCTACAGTAGATTGGAAGAAGTGGTTTCTTCCAGTAAGTTGACACTAAAAACCAGCCTTGCAACAGTACCAGCATAGCAGTGAAACGACAACCTGAAGGGAAGTTTATCTATGAGGGTTTGATGTCCTCTTGGTCCAAATAGAATCTGCTGACATGTTATTCATTTTCCGTTGTTTTTTTATTTTATTTTTTACTGAAAACGTGTCCGGTTAAAACATGGTTTTGTTTGAAGAAAAGTAGTTCAAGGTTCAGCTCAAAATCGGTTTGAGCGATTAATTAATGTACTTTTATTGGCACACCTGTTTTTTTTTTCCTGAAAAGCATCACAGAATTAATTTTGTTTGGGCTTGCCTAAATTCAACCGTGCAACCTTTGCCAGGCTGGACCTCACAAGTAATCTTAGCTAAGGGCATTTCAGACTGGACGACGCTAAACAATTTTCATCCTTTTCATCTTTTTTGCCACATTCTCAGACTACTACTGTCAGTTAATACTTCCATCGATACTACTTGACACTACAGTATAGACATTTTCAGTAGTAGCCTGATTTGTGAGACGAAATAGCTGGGGACTGTCGACGTGTATTTCTGCAAAAGACGGTAAAAGTTTAGCTTTAAAATATTTCAAATGTCCTCTTACTTCTGAGTCGGGCAAGGTGTTATGGGTAATATTGGGAGATACTGGTTTGACTTCTACTATGCAGTTACGTAACATTCCAGAGAGGGGCAGCATTTCTCTTCCACCTCCCCTCACAAACCTACAGTACAAGGCATGGTGAAAACATGCAACATGAGGCAGCTGGGAAGCTTTTTGCTGTTCCTAAAAAGAAAAATCTTTCCAAAAACATTGGTTATATCACAAAAACATATATTTGTAGGTTTTTTTTTCTTTTCTTTTGTTTTTCAATATTGTACACTTTTTATTTTCTTTCTCTGTGAACTGATCTCTAGTTGTTGACAGGTGGGATTTGTTGTGCCCCCCTTTTGAATATTTTTAATATATTTCAGGAGTGTTTTGACATTTTAAGAACACCACTATAAATCAACAATCTGCCATCACTTCCTCTATGTACTATTAGCCTGAGGAGCTACTTGTGATTTGGGGGCTTGAGTGCTATTTCAACCAGTAAAAGCTATGGGGCTCTGTTTTCACCAATCACAGAGATGTTGGGTTCTGGGTGGCAGTTTTTCCCAAAATGTTCACATCCATGTTTGTAGTCCTTTTTCTCACTGTAGTTTCATAAATGTCTTTGTATTCCAGTCGATCATCTTTTTGTATACTAGAAAAGCAAATTTGTAAAAGAAGCCATGCGTATACACATAATTTGGCCGTTGTGGTTAAAGTATAAATCTCACCATGGTGATTTGCGGAGTAGAGAACAGCAGTTTACTTGCAGTCGATGCTTCGATAACAAAACCAGTACATTCTCACAGCTGGACGCTGTACAAATTAAAACTGGAAAAGTGTCAACTACAGAAATATTTTTGGTAAACCAGCCCCCTATTTTCTTTAATAATAATAAGCTATGGTCCTCTTTATTGACCAGTAGGTTCAGAACGGCCCAGTAACAACATCTCCCCATGGTTTCCTCATAGTCAACCAACCACCAGTAGGTTCTCTACCTAGCAGCTTCATGAAGTGTCTTGTGTGCCACCCCCCCCCCCATCCCGCCCGCCACTCCTACCCTGTGTAACACTGTTTAAATAAAGGATTGTTATACTCTGAAACAGAATCGACTCTGTCACTTTAAGTATGTATGGTTACGTTCAGTGTGGTATTGATTACAGATGGCACACACATCCTGCTTTTTAAAAGAACTGTCCCGACAATAACAAATTCTATTTTCTTAAAATATGTCATCTGTCCCCATAACCCTTGGAAATCAACAGTGTAACTGTCCTCAACAGTGTGTTGTCTTTATCTGTCATTTATAGAAGTACAGGAGACACTTTTAGTTTTATCCTCCTCGTCAATTTACACTTTTGTAATCTTTTAAATGTGAAACACGAAAATGTCTTTCCAATGCCTACAGGACATTTTGTCCAGAAAGACGATCATCATTGTAATTAACAATAGCTAATGGAAACACGCTAACGCTGTGTGGGGTTCTGTTCTGTCAGGTGGGTGAGTGTGTACATGCAGAGGAGGATGGGCTTTGGGTGCTTGAGCACCTGCCCCTTTGCCTCTGATGCCCAGAGTACGGTACTTTAAAATAAAGGTTTGTATTATTTTCCTTTTTATGTAATAGCCTGCCCAACGCCTGTGGCCCCTATCAACAACATCTGTCAAATAATAATAATTTCACTATCATACTTATTATTTATAATGTTATAGTTAAAATGAGCTGGCTGCCATCAGTCAGTTTTAGTTTCACTTAATACAGTGATGTCAAGTGCCCTTCCAGGATCCCCCCTCGTTAATCTTGCAGCTGCATTGCAAACGACTTGAGACTGGCACTCAGCAAGCATGGTAAGTTCACTCCCCCATCAGTACATTGTTGCTTTAGTTAGTTTTGTGCAGATCAGATTGGCTAGAAAACTGAGATGTGTTCATTTCTTCAGCTTTTAGCTTGGTTTGCACTTTGCACAGAGTCAGACTAGTTGTTTTCCCCTATTTCCAAGATGTGATAATTAAGTAAACTGGCTTCCTGGCTTTAGTTTGCACTCATCTTAAAGTTAACATGTTAGGCTATTTGTGGTAGAAACGCAGAGGGGATAGTGGGGTAATAGCAGGGATGACGTGGGCCAAGTCATTGCGGAACATCTTGCTTCCATTATGTAGGTTACAACATTTCTGGTGTGAAATGCCACAAGGTACACCCAAAAAAGGTCCCCCCAAAAATCGGTTTGCGGGAGCAGTCAATCTGCCCTTTTATGGGCTTTGAGCTTCTGCCCCTCCAGTGGTCTGTGGCTGTGCACGGCCAGGCCGATACCACTTATCTGTCTAGGGGGTGTAGTTCTGTTTAGTGGCCAGTAGATGGCGCTTTTCTCCTGTGGAATGTCTTGACAGCTCAACTTCAACTAAGCTAGTGGTTTTCAACCTTTTCATATCAAGGTCCATTAATTATTCGGCATTTGAGCCATGGAACCACTATTTGACGAGATTTAGCCTCTCTAACCCAAAACTTAGAATATTTTGTTATCATTGGATAGGATTTTGTCCACAATTCCATGCTGTGTTGATGTTGGTACCATTAGGAGAGATAACAGGCCAACGTTGATCAAAATAACAATTCTTCTAATTCCCTAATTGTGTAGACTTCTGGTAAATTGAGTCATGCAGATATTTAACTAGTAGGCCTAAAATTAAATTTACACTCAAGAGTTAAAGATCTATAAGGGTCCATTTGGACCACTGAACTAAGAGACAGAGGACGAGGAGATTAATGGAGATAATTATGTAGGTGTGTGTTTGTGCATTAGTCATAAACAATAAAAAGCTAAATTAAGTGTTCATTCATTTAAGTCAATGTAGAAGTACTCTGTTACAAGCAAAAGTCTGTAATTATAAATGTACTTCAGTAAAAGTGCAAAAGTATTGGTATCCAAATGTACTTAAAGTACCAACTAAATGTTTGAAAATAGCAGATCTACAAGCTCGTTGTGAGCTTGTAGATTGGCTATTTTCAAATAACCTATGTATAAAATAGGGCTAAAGTGTTTAATGTATGTTTTATAATGTAATCATTTATATCTGCAAAGTAACTAGTAACTAAAGTTTTCAAATAATTGTTGTGGAGTAAAAGTACAATATTCGCCTCTGAGATGTAGTGGAGTAGAAGTAAAATAGACAATTGGAAATATACTGCACTTAAGTACTTGAGTAAATGTACTTAGTTACTTTACACCACTGCATGTCAACAGCATTATGTGAAATGAAAGACTGCAGAGGGAAGGCCAGCTTTGACAAGAGGATGTGGTTAAGAGTGACGACTAGAACAATGCAAGGTGAAATTCTACATGACAGGAAACAATGTTTTCACACTTACTAACACTAGAAGTTTGTTTGCCCGCACATCGAAGTAGAAAGTAAGTGAAGTGCCTGGTATCTAAACAGATGGAACAATGATTGCACTGTGGAATCTGTAAATTAGAATTTAATTCAGCCACAAAGTTGAATCTCATCATAGTGAACCCCATCACACCACAATCCAATGGGTATTATGAACAATGTAGGACAAGTGTTGGAGGGGGATAAACACAGCCTAAAGGTCATGATATGATGCTGTTTGGGGGACATTATTGAATTTCATCTATCATTTCACAGGATCATATTGAGAGACAGAAAGTGACAAGACAACATACAGTAAGTATAATGCCATTGTAAGTCAACCTTTATTAAATAACTTCATCTACTCAGTTTACAAGTTCATAAAAAACCTGCGTTACAGACGCAGTACAGTAAGTTATTAAGGAACCATGCACTGTAACAATTCAGATTTTTTTTTTGTCATATGCACTTAACCCATTAAGACCTGTAGTCCATGAGCCAGAGCCCCAAAATTGAGCAATGATTATCGAAAGAGTGGGCAAAACCATACCTATATTAAATTGTTTATAGGGTCAATATAAGTAAATAAATATATGATAACCTTTCCACAGGAGCAGCTTTTTCATATTTATCACACATTTTGTTATTTACATGACAGGTGAAAAAATGACAACATTTAAAAAAAAATGTATCATAATGAAACTTCCCCAGTTGATTACTTACATGAAGACAATGATTTATCGTATTACAAGTTTTCTGAAATTGTATATTAAATATGCAAATTAGGCATTTAGTGCATGAGCCAGAGCCCCAAAATTGAGCCAGATATTGAATATTCCCTCGATAAGAACCTTTGACTCCGACATCTTAACAAAATGAAATAAGAATGTTGACTCTGGCTTTGTCCAATGTTCCAAAGTTGATTCTGGAAAGTTATGCAAATTAGGGGCATATTTTCCTAATGCCAAATTCGCATATTTAAATATATAATTTCAGAAAACTTGTAATACGATAAATCATTGTCTTCATGTAAGTATTCAACCTGGGAAGTTTCATTATGGTAACTATTTAAATGTCATTATTTCACCTGACATGTACGTATGGGGAAAATAACAAAATGTGTGATGAATATGAAAAAGCTGCTCCTGTGGAAAGGTTATCATATATTTATTTACTTATATTGACCCTATAAACAATGTAATATAGGTATGGTTTTGCCCACTCTTTCGATAATGAAATCTTGTCTGGCTCATGGACTACTGAGGCAGATTCTACAAAATGTCTTCTAAATCCTATAAAAAAAACTGTTTTTTTTTTTTAAGACACCATGTCAAAAATATTACCATGTCAGTGGTTCTCAAACGTTTTCATGTCAAGGACCTCAAAATGTATATGTATTTGGCCATGGACCTCCATCTCAATGTTGTTCCAAGGACCCCCAGAAGCAAAGATTTGAGTTACAAATGTTTGCTTGAATTTTTTTTTTCAAAATTCAAATTTCATCAAATCTTTAAGATTTCTCAAAAATAGCAGATCTACAAGCTCATAGCGTGGCTGCTATTTTTGAATAGCCAAAGTGTAAAATAAAAAACTACATTACAGCTGTGGTGTCATTGCAGGCAGTGATATTATTGTACTTAAAGCCTCAACAGTGTGACAATAATACAAAATATAAGATAAAAAAAGCCACAATAAAAGCAAAATAGCCCAAGCACTATGGGCGCTATTAACACAGTGCCTGGGGAGCAGTTAGGGGTTTGTGTCTTGCTCATGGACACTTCAACACAGACGGTGAACAGAGGGGTGAACCAGGGACCTGATTCCCAGGCATCCTCTTTACCCATTCAGCTATGGTCACCCCCACATTATTATTAACTGTGTCTATAAAGCAAAAGGAATAACCATGCTGAATCATAATAGTTGGTGTTTTGTATTAATATGATTATTGGTACAGCAGTTTGATTTTCTCAGTTTCATTACTAATTAATACAGTTTAACGTCACAAAGCAGGACACTAAGCTGCAGTTTAATCAACAAAGTTAAGAGAAACTATCTTCTCACAGATCCAGGCTTTTATTTCTGAACAGAACGTATAATACCATGCTCCATTGCTGCCCATCTCGTACATGCATCCACAGTCCCTGACGTCAATGCAACGAGGATGTCCCTTGTGCCAGTCCCTGCAGATTAAACAACGTGATTGATATTATAACCATACCCGCTAAGTCCCTTACAGTGATTTTGATAAAAAAAACTGGTAAAATGTCTCACTGTGTTTTCAGTGGCGTTCTGTTCACCCATGTCCAATTGCCCTCTCTCCTGTTCAGACCAAGCCATGACTCTTCATCCCTTAATAATCCGCTGATGAATTCCTGGTCATTTGTACATGAATGAACTATAATTACATTTTCTCCAATACTGTACATTCAGGTCTTCACTATAATCATGGAAATACGTCAAATGAATCTGTGGTTAACAGCTAGACCCCCCCACACACACACACACACACACACACACACACACACACACACACATTGCCAACAAATGGTAACTATCTTGTATATTCTTGATTAGCTTATCATGATTACTAGTTAATTAGATACACTGAGTTCAGTCAGAAAGATTAGATTGAAAACATGTATTTATAAAACTTAATGAGTGTGAATACTATTTTATCTTCACATTCAGACTTTGCTACAGTAATAATAATAATAATAATAATAATAAGTAGATACATTAGAAGACCATTTAAGAGCAGGGAGACGCATGCACGCGTGCACACACACGCACGCACACACTAACCCGTTCTTCTTGATTGTTAATGATCACCAGATCTGCTCCTGTCTTCAGACAGCGGTTTCTACTTTCCTCCCAAGTTTTCTTTTCAGTAGAGCTGTACTTATAACAGCTGTCTCCAAACTTCTTCCATCCACTGGGACAGAATTTACCTGAGTAATGTTAGCATAATTAAGTGGTTTTAGGTTTATTACCCAAAACATATCTGACTGTGAGGCAAAACCCTACAATAAATACCATTAACATTCCTATACAGATACACTAACGTGTGTGTGTGTGTGTGTGTGTGTGTGTGTGTGTGTGTGTGTGTGTGTGTGTGTGTGTGTGTGTGTGTGTGTGTGTGTGTGTGTGTGTGTGTGTGTGTGTGTGTGTGTGTGTGTGTGTGTGTGTGTGTGTGTGTGTGTGTGTGTGTGTGTGTGTGTGTGTGTGTGTGTGTACTGTATTGTACATTTCTACATGAACTGCATTTCTTTTTACATTATGGTTCTATGCCAAATTGATTGATAATAGCAATAACGAGAGTTTACTTATTTTTAACCTCTTCATTTCTGAAAATAATTTAAATATCAATAATAATACACAAATGAATGTTCATTCAGAAAGGTGTGCAATCTCTCTCACCTGCTGTCTGATATACTTCATTTTTTAATTGCTTATTTTTCAGTGTCAAGTTGTTCTTTAGCTGGTTATTCTCCAGGATAATTCTGTTATAGTCTATTTTTAGCAGGGTCAGGTTCTTGTTGTTGGTTTGTAACTGGATCAGGTTGTTGTTATTGAGTGAATTATCTGTAAAGTACAAAAATAGCGACGATAAACTCAGTTGCTGCTATCGTTCATGATGCGTCATACATCTGTGTGGAAAATTTGCTTTGAGAACAAAATTCAATTTTTACGTGCATAACTTCACTCTATAATACTTTGCAGGTCCATGCAATAATACAGGCAAAAATATATGGTAGAAAAAAAATGAATTTGATTAAAAAGACACATCAAGGTTTGGATTAATGCTGGCCTTTATAGCCATATTGCCACAGCAAAAAAATGTCAAGCAACAAACTCGAGTGAGTGATGTGGTAGTTTAGTGACATGGAATACTCACAGTGCACGACCAGGCCTATGATCACACCCAGCAGCATAAGACACAGCATCCCCAGACACACAGCAACAACTCTGAAACGCCTTCTCACTGTTTGACAGAAAACAAGATAAGAGTCTAAAAGTCCTGTTAACTAAACCCAACCGGACCAAAGTACTTTGAAATGACCAGTGTTCTCTCTAAAAATACTTTTACACATCAGAGGAATCACTTCTTTAACTGTCCACTGTTCTCAATGTCCCTCATCTCTCCTCTTTCTCCATCTCTCTGTCTCACCTTCTTTGTCAAGCATGGAATAACATAAATATCTGCAGACAACGATGAGAGGCTTGAAAAGTAGTAATTATCTTGTATATTACTCACCAACTAGTCGACTAGTATAACCACTAGTCGACCTTGTTGGTACTAGTCGAATAGTAATGGCCCATAGTAATGGCCCATCTTACTATTATTATTATCCTCCTGACTTTATTTTTTATCAAAAGGGGGTCAAAAGTATGCCCAGAAGCGCTTCCCTTAAAACGGCATAAAAATAAGGGCAGGAGGATAATAATAATAGTAATATAGTAGTAGGATGGCATTAAAACAATGCCCCCCCTAAAGGTAAAAAAAAAAAAAAATTCCGACTACCACTGGGTCAAATTAGTCGACCTGTAAAACTCTCTAGTCGTGAAAGCCCTACAGTGGTGGAAAAGGTACTCAAATATTTTACTTAAGTAAAAGTACCAATACTGCAATGTAGTAATACTCTGTTACAAGTAAAAGTTCTGAATTCAAAATTTACAAAAGTATTGGTATCAAAATTTACTTAAAGTATCAAAAGTAAAAGTACTCGTTACTCAGAATATCCTGTTTCACAAGTTTTCAAATGACTGATGATTAATGTTTTGTAATAATAATCAAAATCTACAAAGTAACTAAAGTTTTCAATAATTGTAGTGGAGTAAAAGTTAAATATTTACCTCGGAAATGTAGTGGAGTAGAAGTAAAAGTATTGAAAATTGGAAATACTTAAGTAAAGTAAAAATATGTCAAAATTGTACTTAAGTACAGTACTTGAGTACTTAGTAGATGTACTTAGTTACTTTACACCACTGATATTACTATCCTGTCTTGATTAGCTTTATCAAAATAGCTTTAAACCTATTGTTAAAAAGTATTTTTTTAATTAACGGCTTTTACCAGACTGTAGTATCTTCTCTAGATCTTTCTCCTTCTTGGTCTTGATCTGAAGATCTTCATAGACCGCATCGTCTCTCTTTTGCAGATCAAGGCACTCATAATGTCCCTCTGCAGACATTTCTACATTCATTCTTCTTGCTGTAATGGTGGTCTCATTCGCGTAGTTTGCATGATCTTCCTCTTGGAGCTCAATGTTTTCAGAATGCATAGCTACAGCCATTTGTACCTTTTATGACTTCAATTCTTCTTGCAGTTATTTGGTCCAGCTTGTGTTGTTGGTCCAACACTTGAAGATATACTGTGTCCTCACTGCCTGAACGTAGACGGGACTGTTATATTGCATGTGACAGCTCACACTCTGTGCACCAATGAAAATCAACGCCTGCATGCACACACACACACACACACGCACACGCACAATTATATGTTTCTGTATGTCTCTGCTACCCTTTTTAATACCTCTAAAACAAATAAAATTAAGAAAATTCACAATATTTATCTGTAGAACTAAGTCAAACTAAATGTAATGCCTCAACTCTTGCAATTGCAAAGTGCTTGCAGGGTGGGGGGTCCCCAGTTCAAGTGTGATTATTTTGGGGGGTCGGAATGTAGACGGCATCCCAGGAGCAGTATATGGGTTGGCTGCCTGTGTCCCAGCCTGTGTCTGGAACACAGCCTGTGTCTTCCGTGAGGAAGAAGCCAGACAAATCCATGGTGAGGCCTTTAGGAGGGCCATTCAAGCAAGCCGCAAGTGGAGCCTGCAGTAAATGGTGGCATTTATATAGCGCTTTTATCCAAAGCGCTTTACATAGATTGTGCATTACATTCACCCATTCACACACACATTCATACAGCGATGGCGGAGGAAACAATGCAAGGCACCAACCTGCTCATCGGGAGCAATTAGGGGTTCAGTGTCTTGCTCAAGGACACTTCGACAGTAACTCTTCTGGGGGAGCCCGGGATCGAACTGGAAACCTCGCGGCTTCCATCCGGCCGCTCTACCGTCCACTCTACCCCTGAGCCACTGCCCCCCCCGCCAGTACCACCAGTACCACCAGTACCACCACAGCCCAAGAAACCATCACGCCAGAAGGAAATGTTTGGATCGGGGGGAGTCTGGTGCAGCGCTCAGGTCCTGGACCTGTTGAGACGAAGGAGGAGCCCGGCCAGGAGGCCACCCACAGAGCCTAGTCCCTCCACGTGCCAGAGCCTCCCCCGGTCCCAGCAGAGTAGTTCCGGAGAAGCGGACTGAGTGGCCCTGTCTTTCCTTAAGAGGACTGACCGTGGGTAGCTACTGGGACGTAAGTCGGGGCTTGATCAACCCCGGCTGGGTCAACTGGGCGAGGGTGTATGTTGTTGCGAGACCCGAAACACCCGATGACCCCAGGCTACAACACTGATGATACGTCCCAGGTGCATCCATGTCATGTTTTCTTTATAGAAATGAAAGACTGCAGAGGATTGACAGAGGTTTGATGTGGTTCAAATTTTACTTGAAGAAAACAATATGACAGGAAACTGTTTTCACACGTACTAACACTGTGAGTAGCTTTAAATTAAATACCTGGTAACTAAACAGACGGAACAATGATTGCACTGTGGAATCATTGGCGAGTAAATTTGATTTTAATACAGCCCTAAAGCCAAAACAAGGATCTAATCTCCTCACAGTGAACGATGCCATTATATCACAATCCAATGGACATTATGAACAACATAGGAGATGGGTTGATAAACATAGCCTAAAGGTCATTATAAGATTATTATTCAAAGTTTCTCTAAATACATACATGTAGTGTGCAGCCCCAGTGGGATGTAAAAGCCTGTACAGTAATCTACATATTAATCTTGTGAACACATTGTCAGGAGACATTAAGATGATCATGAGCCCACCCTCTCTGAGTTTCCATGTGAGGTAGACAGTCAGTTGTACCAGTAGGAGGCAGACAGACAGACAGAAACAGCAGCAGGACTAACTGACATACAGGTAGAGAGCTGTCTGTCTGTCTGTCTGTCTGTCTGTCTGTCTGAAGAGCAAAGCCAAGACCATTTGACATAATATATTATGATACTATATGATGAGTATTTGTACAATTGTGTCTAATGAATTAACTTCTATAAAACAGTACACAGTATGCTTTTATTGGTTAGTTGGGGGTTATTGGTCAGTACAGAGTGCGATCTGTAGAACTACTAGATAGAAAATGATTAAATAATACAATTGTTACAAATCAAAAATAGTGGATTCATTACAATGTCATTTGTTGCCCATGCATTCCAAATTCCAGAGACATTATGTTAGTGTGGCATTTTTGCCCTGAACCCTCATTCATTTCAGTGTAATAAGTATCAGTAACAGTTGTTTAAATGTCATGGTGATATTTATGAGTTGAGATAATTTAGTACTTCATTTATGCTTTTACAGAATCATATTGAGAGAGACAGAAAGTGACAAGACAACAGAAATGGAATAATGCAATTGTCAAGTAAACTTTTATTGAATACTTCCAATGCACAGTTTACAAGTTCATAAATGTTTATAGGTTTATGTAAGGTAAATAGGTTTATTTATGTACAATAACAATGAATGAATGAATGAGTTTTATTTCGAACATCATTAATAAAAAGACAAATAGAATACAAAACTGTAGAAAAAAAACAACGTCCGAAAAGGAGTAGGATGAAGTCTAAAACTTATAAACTCTACCCCCCTTTTCACTAGCAATTTTCAAATGTTTTGAAGAAAATAAATGTATTCACACCTAAACATCTCCACTGCATGTTAAAAAGAAAATATAAAAATAGAACAATACAATAGAACAATAGAACAATAAACCTATAAAGAGTAAAGTTTTTTTTTGTCATATGCATTTCATTTACAGTAATGTACAATACAGCTGTGGTGACATTGCAGGCAGTGAGATTATTATACTTAAAGCCTCAAAAGTGTGACAATAATACAATATAAAAGATCAAAAAGCCACAATAAAAGCACAAGAGCCCAAACACTACTGGGCACTATTAACACAGTGCCTAGGGAATAGAGGGGTGAACTAGGTATTCAGTTATGGTCACCCCCACATTATTATTAACTGTCTTTAAAGCAAAAGGAATAACCATGCTGAATCATAATAGTTGGTGTTTTGTATTAATATGATTATTGGTACAGCAGTTTGATTTTCTCAGTTTCATTACTAATTAATACAGTTTAACGTCACAAAGCAGGAAACTAAGCTGCAGTTTAATCAACAAACTTAAGAGAAACTATCTTCTCACAGATCCAGGCTTTTATTTCTGAACAGAACGTATAATACCATTCTCCATTGCTGCCACTCTCGTACATGCATCCACATTCCCTGACGTCAATGCAACGAGGATGTCCCTTGTACCAGTCCCTGCAGAGTAAATGACGTGATTGATATTATAACCATACCCGCTAAGTCCCTTACAGTGATTTTGATCGAACAACTGGTAAAATGTCTCACTGTGTTTTCTGTGGCGTTCTGTCCACCCATGTCCAATTTCCCTCTGTCCTGTTCAGACCAATCCATGACTCTTCATCCCTTAATAATCCGCTGATGAATTCCTGGTCATTTGTACATGAATGAACTATAATTACATTTTCTCCAATACTGTACATTCAGGTCTTCACTATAATCATGGAGATACGTCAAATGAATCTGTGGTTAACAGCTAGACCCCCCCCCCCCACACACACACACACACACACACACACACACACACACACACACACACACACACACACACACACACACACACACACACACACACACACACACACACACACACACATTGCCAACAAATGGAAACTATCTTGTATATTACTCTCCAGTCTTGATTAGCTTATCATGATTACTAGTAAATTAGATACACTGAGTTCAGTCAGAAAGATTAGATTGAAAACATGTATTTATAAAACTTAATACGAGTGTGAATACTATTTTATCTTCACATCCAGACTTTGCTACAGTAGATATTACTCATATTAGAAGACCATTTAAGAGCAGGGAGACGCATGCGCACGCACGCACGCACGCACGCACGCACGCACGCACGCACGCACGCACGCACGCACACACTAACCCGTTCTTCTTGATTGTTAATGATCACCAGATCTGCTCCTGTCTTCAGACAGCGTTTTCTACTTTTCTCCCAAGTTTTCTTTTCATTAGAGCTGTACTTATAACAGCTGCGTCCAAACTTCTTCCATCCACTGGGACATGATTTACCTGAGTAATGTTAGCATAATTATGTGGTTTTAGGTTTACTACCCAAAACATAGTATCTGACTGTGAGGCAAAACCCTACAATAAATATCATTAACATTCCTATACAGATACACTAACACAGTGTGTGTGTGTGTGTGTGTGTGTGTGTGTGTGTGTGTGTGTGTGTGTGTGTGTGTGTGTGTGTGTGTGTGTGTGTGTGTGTGTGTGTGTGTGTGTGTGTACTGTACATTTCTACACGAAAACTGCATTTCTTTTACATTATCTACAGTATCTATAACAGATCTGATAATCTGGCAATAACGAGAGTTTACTCATTTTTAACCACTTCATCTCTGAAAATAATTTAAATATCAATAATAATACACAAATTAAACATTCAGAAATGTTTGCAATCTCTCTCACCTGCTGTCTGATTGACTTTTTTAACATTTTTAAATTGATTAGTGTCTAGTGTCAGGTTGTTCTTTAGCTGGTTATTCTCCAGGATAATTCTGTTATAGTCTATTTTCAGCAGGGTCAGGTTCTTGTTGTTGGTTTGTAACTGGATCAGGTGTGAATTATCTGTAAAATACAAAAATAGCGACGATAAACTCAGTTGCTGCTATCGTTCATGATGCGGTCATATATCTGTGTGGAAATTTGGCTTTGAGAAGAAGAAAACAAAATGTTATAATTTTTTACCTGCATAACTTCACTATTATAATACTTTGCAGGTCCATGCAATAATACAGTAGAAAAAAATAGAATTGGATAAAAGACACATCAAGGTTTGGATCAATGCTGGCATTTATAGTTGCCACAGCTAGAAAATGTCAGGCATCAAACTCCCTTAGTGAGTGATGAGGTAGTTTAGTGACATAGAATACTCACAGTGCACAGCCTGGCCTATGATCACACCCAGCAGCATAAGACACAGCATCCCCAGAAACCCAGCAATCACTCTGACAGGCCTTCTCTCTGTTTTAGAGCGCTGTCCTGCAACAGAAAGTACAGCTACTACTGTAGGTGTGGAGTGACTGAGAGAGAACACTGACCAACATTCTCTTTTACACTTTTACACATCAGGGGAATGATACTGAAGGATATACACTTGATATACACCTAACCCTAACCCTGCTCCAAGAACATCTGAAACTAGAAAAAGTGCTCCTCGGAGCACAGGTCTCCGCCAGGTCAGGTAGTATAGGTTATTGTGGCCTCCTGGTGGCGCTATAATAGGCCCATGTGAAAAGGGTGCCATTTCTTCTTCGGCATGGCACGGCAATTGGACACTGCATTCAGGATTTGAGGCATTCTGTTCCAAAAAAAAGTTTTGCTTAATTATACCTACTGGTGGCGCTATAACAGGCCAATGTTAAAAGGGTGGCATTTGTTCCTCAACATAGTGTGAATGTGCGTGCAAAGTTTGACCGCAATCGGACGCAGCGTTCATGATTTGCGGCATTTTGTTCAAAACAAGCCACTACTGCAAACTTTAGATGTGAATCTTAGCCAATCAGGATGGAATATGAAAAATCAAACAGATTCACCTTGATCACATGACTATAGAGATCATGTGTACCGATTTGCGTGAAATTTGGATACAATCGGAAGGAGTAATCTAAAAAAAATGTTTTACATAAGTCGGCCTCCTGGTGGCGCTATAAAAGGCAGATGTGAAAAATGCAGGGCAAAGGTTTTTCCTTGACCTCTAAGGAGTGTGCATACAAAGTATTACATAGATCGGTGCAGTTATAAGTAAAAACACGAATCGGCCTGTTATAGCGCCACCATGAGGCTGATTTGAAAATATTCAAGTGGCATTTCTTCCTCGGCATAGTGGAAATATGCGTGCAAAATTTCACGGAGATTGCATGCTGTGTTCATGATTTGAGGCATTTTGTTCGAAACGGAGCACTCCTGCAAACTATGGAAGCCATTTTTAGCCAATCAGGATGGAATTTAAAAAATCTGAAAGACCAGTTTTGTTTAATGACTATAGAGACACTATGTACCGATTTGTGAGATTTTGGGACCAAATCTGTAGGAGTACTGTCAAAAAATATGTTTTGCACAAATCGGCCTCCTGGTGGCGCTATAAAAGGCCTATGTGAGAAATTTGGGGCAGAGGTTCTGCTGTGGCATCCAGGGAGTGTGTGTGCACAGTTTCGCTGCGATCAAGCCAACGGTGCCGGAGATTAGCTGTCCACTAGTGATGAGCGGGTCGACCCGTAACCCGCGGGACCCGCGGGTCAACCCGCGGCGCGGGTGGGTCGAGTCAGGATTTCAGAGGAAATTATGCGGGCTACGGGTGAGCGGGTCAGCCGCTCTCACACGCAAAAAAAAAAAAAAAACCCTATTTTGAACAACATGCTTGTTTATTCAGCCCATGACAATGTTGTGCTACTGTAGACATTTAAAGGGACTTTGGGTACTTAAAAGAGCGCTATATAATATATATTTATATTCCCACCGCGGGTCGCGGGGCGGGTTGAGCCATAGATTTATATGGGGTCGCGGGTCGCGGGTTGAGGCGGGTTGGGTTCCGTGGCGGGTTGGGGCGGGGCGGGTCATGAAAAAACCTGACCCGCACATCACTACTGTCCACAGTCAGAATGACGGACGGACGGACGGACGGACGGACAGACAGGGGGCAAAACATACTCTCTCGCCATGCCTTTCGGCCTGGCGGAGACAATAAATCTGAATATTTCTCTAAAAGAAAGAAAATGCCTCCTCCCCCCCCCCCCTACTTTGAAACAGAAATCACCTCGCCAACAATTCACAACTTTGTCAAACTCACCCTGAGTCTGTCTTCCTGCTGCGCTGTCCCTCATGTCCTCCTGTGGTCCAAGGACTATGTCATCCACGCTCTCATAGATGTCCACCACCCTCTCCTCAAACTGTCCTCTGTCCTCAGTGTCCCCTCTCTGTCCTCTGTCTCCATCACTCTCTGTCAAGTCTGGCATGGTGTAAATATGTGTAGACATCTTGCAAAGATGAGAGGTTTCAAATTAGCTATTGACTACAAGTAGTAACTGTGTTGTTTATTCTTCTTTTGTGGTAACATATTTTTGCCACCCCCTTTCTTAAATGACGTCTGCTCGAGTACCTGCCCAAATGCCTACATATCGGAAATGTGCCTTTTTATGCCTAAATAAGGTTAGGCTTGTTAGTTTAGTTTTCCCCTCTTGACGCGCAGCAGCAGATTCTCAATATTTCTGAGACACAATGTGGGTGTGAGAGGTGTGAAGTCCGGTTTGAGGTCGTCTCAGTTCTCAGGAGCTCTCGCTTAAAAACGTGCTGCAGTGAGAAGGTTTGAGGACATGGTGGTTAACACTTCTGTCTCTTGCACGTCACGCCAAAACGTGTGAATTTGCTATGTTCCGTTGGTAGGCTTTTTAACAGGTTAAACATTCAACATTCTTAGGGGTTACCTATTAATCATTATTCTCCGCATTTTTATATAAAGCATATGTACACTTTTGCTTGACTGATATCAGATATAAGAAGATTCTAAGAGCATATTTCCAAATATTTATTATTTATTTATTATTAGGGTGTGTGTGGTCTGGGGGTACATGATTATGCTACCTGCCCTCACAAAAGGGCAGGAGACCTCATGACCTTACTGTTTTGTCCATAGTAATAATAATAATTTCGATATTTTTTATCCCATGGGGGAAATTCTGTTTCAGCTTGGATCGAACCGTGGGCAACCGTGGCCTCCGGCTCCCCAGGCAGGCTCTCTAACCATTCGGCTGGGGGGGCCACTGACTTTTACTAGCAAAGTCAGTAATCTTTCAAATCACACTTGAAAACTAATTAGTATACCAAAGTATTTTCTTATATTTTATTGCCTGCACCTTCCATAATTTATTTTATTATATTTATATGTTTATTTGGACGGGACAACGCGTATTAATGAACACCACACATACAATGCTGTGTAAATACACTGGATTTAGCAAGAATGCTAATTTCCATCCGTAGTCCCCATACAGAAAACAAGCAAAAAAGAGCACATATAAACATTACTAAAAAGGTACAAACAGAAGAGAAAAAACAACAGTAAAAAAAACAACTAGTTTTGACCTAAAATACAAGACACTCAAGAAACCTAGAAAAACCTACATTTTAGCTTATTTTAAAATGTTCACACGTTTGATTGTCCATGATGCATCCTTTTAGTTGGACCTTAAAAGATGTAAAGGATGGACACTCTCTTATGTTAGTGGGTAGATTGTTCCAAATAGCGCTTCCTTGAACTGAAAAGGAATTTTGCATAAAGGCTGTGCTTCTAGGCTGCACCTCACAATCACCTATGCTGACAGCCCTTGTACTGATGCCCGTGTCAGGCTTCCGTTTTATAAACCCCTCCATAGGAGACAGGTATAAACCATGTCATGTTTTATACACGGTACATGCCTGTCTAAAGAGCTTCCAGTTATTTATTGGCAAACACAGCAGATCTACAAGCTCACAGCACTCTCGTTGTGATATGTTTTGAGCTTGTAGAAGGCTATTTTTGGCAAATAGATTTGATGTAGCGGGAAAAACGGAGCAGTCCTAGTATAGCCCCCTGGGGGACCCCGGTCAATAATGTATTTATTAGGTTTAATATTAGTTCAAACAAGTCTTGCTAAAGCCTGCAGGTGTGAGTCAAAGCTGTGCTTTATTGACCTCTTGTGGTAAAAATTATGTATATTGAACGAGACACAACTGTGGGGAATCTGCTTTGCTCTATAATTGTACAAGTTTTCCCAACACTTCCCTCCAAAAATGCTGTACCACAGCAGACTAGAATGTGCTAGAATGTGCCAGTTGCTTTAACCTTTTGTGTTGTATCAGGCCCCATCCTAAATTATTTCAGGGGAGTGTAATATATTTATTTTGTAATGAATACATTATGCACTTTAATATCTCTGGTAGCCCAACCAATATTGGATATGATAACATCCGCAAATCATATCCTAAATCCCTTTGTCAGATTAGCCTAGTACTCTTACATTTCTCACATTGTGTATTTATGATGTAAAACAAAAAGACACTGTTAAGTTTGAACACACTCATGCACATGCAGCTACTTAATTTGCTTGTATTTCCACAATTGTTTGTTTCCTTTCAAATTAAACTGATCAACTAACTCTTGGTATTTCTTACAAGTTGTATCCCTCTATAAATCATTAATCATACAGCCATTATTTATCCTCTTAAAATGAAAGTTTCACCACTATAAATCAATTCACGGTTGTTGTTCTTGCTGCAGTTGCAAGTGATAAACCATGAACTCTCTGCCTTCACTTTCTCTATGTAGTTTTAGCCTGAGGAGCTACTTCTGATTAGGGGACTTGAGTGCTACTTTATCCAGTTACTATGGGGCTCTGTTTTCACTAATCACAGAGACATTGGGCTCTGGGGGCAGGTTATCCAAAATGTTCTCAGCCATGTTTGTAGTCCTATTCTCACTGTGTAGTTTTCCTAAATCTGATTTGACTCATAATTCCCCGTTTTTTTAAAGACTTTGTTTTGACACTAATTCATTTTGTTTTTTCTAACAAAAATGTCTTGTCAACTATATATTACTTCTAAGAAAAGAGGGGTCAATACAGCGCTCCAGTCCGTCCAGCTGCAGGGACCCAACTACTGTCTATTACATTATAGCTGATAATCTATGCATGCAAAATATATTTAACCAAATCTCTTACTTACACCACTGTTCTTGTGAAGTAGTGTTGTTCTTATTAACTATATCTATATCACTCGAAGACAATGTATAAAACCAACACATTATAAACATGACCACAATACCCCAAAACCCTGTAATTAAATTACATTTTGTAAGTAAGTCCTCTTGATAATGACTCTCAAAGCAAGTGTTGCACAGCAACAACCCTACATTTCACAAGTTTATGTATCCTTGTTCATCTTGATATTTGATCTTCTTTATTTGGTTATTAATCATTCAGGCTCCCTTTGTAACAAATTATCCAAAAAGCCAAGTTAGATTCACATCACCTCCCTGATACAGCTGTGGCAACATTGCAGGCAGTGAAACGTATGGACTTAAAGCCTCCTCCACAGTGTTCAACAATAAAAAAGAAAAATATCAAAAACCAAAATAGGAATAAACAGCATAAACACAGTACAATAAAGAAACGTTGAATATAATTGCATCTACATAGCCATACAGTAGAGTGTGACCTGGGGTTTGTCTGTCAGAAGTCCAGGATTCAGTTGTACACGACGGTGTTGAATCCTGGGTCTCTGAACTTGGAGACACAATGGTGTTAATGATGAACTGCAGTCAATGAACATCATTCTCACATTGTGTTCCTTAGTTCCATGTTAATGGGAAATCTGTATTTGGGTACTCAGAAAACAGAAAGACAAAATAAGGCAAGCAACAACAGTTAAGATTTCAAAGTATAAGTGTTTTTTTTTGTACGGTGTATATATTTACAATGTAATGGAAACCCCCGTTTGACTGGAAGCATGTCCAGTATTTACACCGTTATATACTAGTTCTAAACAAGAACCTTACGTCAATGCTCTCTCTATAAGGGCACACAATTGACAACAACATTGGCAGCAAACTTGTGTTGCCTATAGTCACAGATCAAAGTCAACATCGCTAGAATAACTACACACTGGTTACAATGTTTAGTTTCAGACATCATTATTATTAGAACTCAGGCTTACTCATACTTTCTTTGACAGTGTAAACATGAACTGTGTCCTTAAAGCAAAATTAATAACCATGCTAGGCCATGATTATAGTTGGTGGTTTACAGTATTAATGCGGTTATCGGTACACTTTGTACTTCTGTAAAAAAAAAAAAAAAAAACGGAATAATCATATATATATATATATATATATATATATATATATATATACACATATACAGTATATATATATAAATAAAACATTCTCTTTCATTTCACTACTATTTAATACTGTTTAACTTCACAAACAGAACAAAGCTCATCAATGACGTTAAATGGGTATTTCACTTCTGGGATTATTTTAACGTCTACTCTGGCTTTTGTGTGCATCCCAGACAGAATCAAGTTGCTTGAGTCAGTATATTTACATATTTGATATTCATTTTATCAGACACTCCCCCTTCCTTTATAAACCCATTGTAACTTCAAACCCCATGTTAAAGGTAGGGTAAGTGATATTTTTTGGTTAAAACAAAAAGTATTTTTTTTAAAGGTTAAAATACTATATTCTGATCGTAATCATTGCTATAGAGTGTTTGTTCAGTAACAGGAGTCTCCCCGTCTCTCCAGCTCTTTAATAAACAGAAAATACATTTTTCGGTAGGTGTCAAAATCTCAGCCAATCAGGAGAAAGTACCCATTTTTAAGCTTAATTTGTATAGTTTTCAGTTCCAATTTTGCATGCTCATTTCTTAGTGTCATCACTTCCAATTTCACTTGTTTAATCTGTATCCTGATTGAGTTCTCTGTCCTGGTTGGATAAAATTGGAAATGAAACTACAAAAAAAAAAAAAAAAACTACAAAATACATTTTCTGTTTTATAAAGAGCTGGAGAGACATGGAGACTCTTTATATGGACAGGACACTCTATAGTAACGAGCACTATCAGAACATAGACCCATTTTGCAATTATTTGAAACTTTGCAAATCACTTACACTACCTTTAACCATGTTAGAGAGCATCACTTCTCACAGATCCAGGTTTTTGTATCCGAACATAATGAATTATACCATAGTCCATCACTTTGCCAGTAGTATGCACAGTCCCCATACGTACCATACGGCCATCCACTTTTCCAGTACCTTCAGAGTAAACAACAAACAGTTATGTATTTTAATCACATACAGTCACTCACATACAGTAACTTTGATAGATTTACAACAGAAAAACTTGTCTCACCCTGTTGTCTGTGTTGATCCATTCGCCCATGTCCATTTGTCCCCAATATTTTTCAGCCCAATCCAAGTTTCCTTTTTTGATGGTACTTCACACCCATGGTTTAATCTTCTGATTAATTCCTGATCATTGGTACATGAACCATCATTACTTTTCTGCAATACATTCATGTTTTCACTACAATCACAGAATTACATGCATCACATGCATCTATGTGGATGAACGAGACCTGGGTGTACGTGCACGCACGCACGCACGCACGCACGCACGCACGCACGCACGCACGCACGCACGCACGCACGCACGCACGCACGCACGCACGCACGCACGCACGCACGCACGCACGCACGCACAGAGAAAGATACACTAACCTGTTCTTCTTTACTGTTAATGATCACAAGATCTGCTCCATCCTCCTGACATTCTTTTCTGCTTTCCTCCCAAGTTTTCTCTCTAGTAGATCTGTAGTAACAGCGGTCTCCAAACTTCATCCATCCATCGGGACACGACTTGACTAAACATCAAACAGGGTTACACAGATGGATTAGTTCTAACATTCTAGTAGTCAAATACAAAACATGATTACGAAAATACCAGAGTAACAGAAATACGTTGTTTTAGGTCTATTACCCAATTAATTGTGAGGCAAACTGTAGAATAAAGACAACTGTGTTTGTTTACAACCGGATGTTAGATCAGGAGAGAGAGGAAGTAGATTAGATTAGATTAGATTGCACATCGATCCATAACATCAGAAGACCCCTAGAGATTTTAAGTTTTGTTTTGCATGTAGAACTTCAATTCCAAGTTCCCCCACGGACATACTAAGCGAGAGCGTGATACACAGCATGTTTGTTTTCAACAGGAGGGTTGGGAAGATCAGCGCTTTGTTTTTGTTACCTCAATGTCCTTAAATCACTTAATCACCCTTAATACTTGGCAGCGCGGCCTTGAGGCTCGTGAGCCGCACCAGAGCAATAAGCGAGCGCACCATAACAGCATGCTGTACACACAGGACACTACAAAGACAGCATGTTGGAGACCTAAAGTCTGTCATGTTGCCTGACAAGAAGGAAGAGTTTGGATGCCGCTGTTATGATTAAGGTCTCCTGTGTGTGTGTGTGTGTGTGTGTGTGTGTGTGTGTGTGTGTGTGTGTGTGTGTGTGTGTGCGTGTGCGTGCGTGCATATGGGTTAAAATGTTATATCAAACAGAAAGTAGTACTCACTTGCTTTAAGCTGGCTTATTTCACTTTTTAATTCAATTCTCTCCAGGGTCAGGTTGGTGTAGTCGGTCTTTAGCTGGTCCCCCTTCAGGGCCAGGTGGTTATTGACTGAATTATCTGCAAAGGATAAACACAGTTGTTGCTATACTGTTCATGATGAGGTCAAACATCTGTGTGGAAAGATAGCTTTGAGGAGAAGAGAACGGTCATTCTTTTTATAACTGTTATAACATGTACGCAATAATATACAAAAACACTCTACATAGAAACAATTAGATTCATTGGATTGAAATGGATTCATATCAAGGTTTGGGTTAATACTGTGGTGACTTTTTCAGTTGCCGCAGCTAGAGAATATCAGGCAACAAACTCCCTGAGTGAGTGATGAGGTAGTTTAGTGACATGGAATACTCACAGTGCACGACCAGGCCTATGATCACACCCAGCAGCATAAGACACAGCATCCCCAGACACACAGCAACAACTGGAAAAGGCCTTTTCTCTGTTGAAAAAAAAACAAGATAAGATAAGAGTCTAAAAGTCCTGTGGCTAAACCCAACCTGACCAAAGTACTTTGAAATTACACATCAAATGAATAACTTCTCTAACTGTCCTCAGTGTCCCTCATCTCTTCTCTGTCTCCCTCTCTCTGTCTCACTTCTTTTGTCCAGTCTGGAATAACATAAATATCTGCAGATATCTTAGATTCAAGGATGAGAGGCTTGAAAAGTAACTATTGACACAGCAGGGTAACTATCTTGTATATTACTCTCCTGTCTCCTGTTTGATTAGCTAGCTTAATCAAAATCTTAAATTATCATGATTACTAGTAAATTATAGTTTAGTATAGTGAGTGTGAATACAAATTTATCTTGGCATTCAGGTTCTGCTACAGTAGATATTACACGCAACCATTTAAGAGCACGCACGCACACACACACACACACACACACACACACACACACACACACACACACACACACACACACACACACACACACACACACACACACACACACACACACACACACACACAGTGGGAAAGGAGGGAGTGAGACTATGGTTTAAAAGGTTAAAAAGTATTTTTCTTGGTTAGTTTTAGTTTTAGTAATCTTACCACACTGTAGTATCTTCTCTAGATCTTTCTCCTTCTTGGTCTTGATCTGAAGATCTTCATAGACTGCATCGTCTATCTTTTGCAGATCAAGGTGCTCATAATGTCCCTCTGCAGACATTTCTACATTCATTCTTCTTGCTATAATGGTGGGCTCATTCTCGTAGTTTGTATGATCTTCCTCTTGGAGCTCAATGTTTTCAGAATGACTAGCTACAGCCATTTGTACCTTATGACTTCAATTCTTCTTGCAGTTATTTGACCTCTTCACAACACACTGATTATACTGTATCCTCCCTCACTGCCCTAAACGTAGACAGCACTGTTGTATTGTATATGACAGATCACACTCTGTGTGTGCACGGTGCTCCAATAAAAACATGCTTGTGCAACACACGCACACGCACACACACACGCACACACACGCACACACACACAGCACCACTTCTCCTTTGCTGGACTCTGTGGTTCAACACTTTTCTTATGCAATGAAATTCTAAATATCTACAGGAAAATGTAGGTTGTGCGACCAGAAAACAGAAGCAAGAAGTGACCACTTTAAAATTACACAACACACAACTGTCCATCATTAAGAACAAACACCAACAATGTTAAATACAAGTTCAATAATAAAAAAGGACAGATTGATTGAGCCACATGTTTTAGTCAAAATGTAAAAAAAAAAAACTGTGCGTATGGTTTGTGTGTTGATTCAACAAGTCATTACATCAATCAGTCACATGCCAATGTTCACGAATGTCGCCATTGTCATAGCAATGTGGATGTGGAGGACCGCCGTATTGCGGCCTCCACCAGCTGCATAGACAACGTCCAACAGTTTGTGCAGTAGTAGTCCTACACAGTGGTGGAAAAAGTACTCAATTTTTTTACTTAAGAAATACTCTCTTACAAGTATGTATGTACTTGAGTAAAAGTACAAAAGTATTGGCATCAAAATGTACTTAAAGAGAGTGACTAGAGGTCAATTCACTGTCTAGGGCAGGGGTCTTCAACAGGGGGTTCGGGACCCCTAGGGAGTCCTCAGAGTTACCTCAGGGGGGCCGCCAAATCTTTGTGTGATAGGATCATGTTTTTGCATTAACCACTTCAACCATAGCATCACTATTCTGAGGAGAACTTTAGCCAAAAATAGCAGGTCTACAAGCTCACAATGCTTCGCAGCATGAGGCGTTGTGAGCTTTTAGATCTGCTTTTTTTCAGCAAAGTGGTTTGGTGTACTGTAGAGCGAAAAAAGAGAAGACTAAGTACAGGGTGAAAGGTCAACTATTGACGGTTCAAGTGGTTAAATGTCTGAAAACACATTAACACGAATCCAACATGATAGTCAAACAAGACTATGAAGCTATCTATGAAATGAAAGTCTATTCTGCAACACAATTTTATACAATATGTTGTAGGGGTCCCTGCTTCATCGCTCTCAGCTAAGGGGTCCTTGGCCTGAAAAACGTTGAAGACCCCTGGGGGTGTAGTTCTGTTCAGTGGTCAGTAGATGGCGCTTCTCTCCAACGACTGACGGTTCAGCTTCAACTATGAGAGGAAAGAGAATGAGGAGATAGAGATGTAGATATGTAGGTGTGTGTTTGTGCATGAGCCAAAACCCTGAAGAAGACAGACGGTACTGTCGAAACGCTGGTTTCAGTAAAACAATTATTAATCATCGTGCCTACGAGTAGTGCGGCCTCCTCTTTGTTTTAACAGTTATATCTGCCATGGTCAGCACCTCCTTACTATTGATGTGCACTCCCCCTCCTGCCTGTGCATGATTAGTCATAGTCATGACACATGAAGCTCAATGAAGTGTTAATTGATTTGAGTCATATTTATATATTAATTATGGTTTAACTGGAGTAGAAGAGAAAACTAGAGATAACATGTCAACAGCATTATGTGAAATGAAAGACTGCAGAGGGAAGGCCAGGTTTTGATAGAGGATGTGGTTAAAGTGTGACTTCAATAAAACAGTACAAAGTGAAATATTATAGGCATGACAGGACATTTCTATATGACAGGAAACAATGTGTTCACACTTACTAACGCCGTGAGTTTGTTTGCACTTTGAAGTAAAAGGAATAACCATGCTGATTAGCTGTTAGGGGTTCAGTTTCTTGCTCAGTGACACTTCAACACGTTGCTGGCCTGGAATCGAACCTGGGACAATTGGGGCTTTTACTAGCAAAGTCTGCAATCTTTCAAATCACATCTGAAAATAATTTTAATACCAAAGCCTTTGGCACCTGGTTAGATCCACAATTTATTGGCAAAAACAGCAGATCTACAAGCTCACAGCACTCTCGTTGTGATATGTTGTGAGCTTGTAGAAAGGCTATTTTTGGAAAAGAGATTTGGTGTTGAGGGAATAACAGAGCGGACCTAGTATAGCTCCCTGGGGGACCCTGGTCAATAATATGTAGTGTTTAAAACAAGTCTTGCTACAGTAATAAAGCCTGCAGGTGTGAGTCCAAGCTGTGCTTTGTTGTATATTCAAGGAGACAAAACTGTGGGAAATCTGCTTTGCTCTATCATTGTCTAAGTTTTACCAACACTTCCCTCCAAAAGTACAGTACCAGAGGATACATTACCAAATAGGATGCAAGAATGTGCCAATTGCTTCCATTTTCAACACTGTTATGTTGCATCAGGCCCATCCTAAATTATGTCATGCTGCTCCTTAATTGGAGGTATTTCCACAATGGTCCCTTTCCTCTAAGTTGTATCTATATATAAATCAACTCACTGTTCTACTTGCTGCAATTGCATGCGATAAACATTGAACTCTCTGCCATCACTTTCTCCTATGTACTCCTAAGGAGTGCTATTTGAGTGCTATTAACCAGTGGGGCTCTGTTTACACCAATCACAGAGATGTTGGGCTCTGGGAGCAGATTTTCCTAAATGTTTACATTCATGTTTGCAGTCCTTTTCTCACTGTGTAGTTTTCCTAAATCTGATATGACTTATTATTCACACATATTTTGAGACTTTGTTTTGATGCTAATTCAATTTGGTTTTTCACAACACAACTTCTTGTCAACTATTATTCCTAAGAAAAGAGGGGTCAATACAGCGCTCCAGTCCGTCCAGCTGCAGTCATGCAACTACTGTACGTATATTGCATTATAGTTGATAATCTATGCATATATTTTAGCAAATCTCGTAGTTATGCCAATGTTCTTGTGAAGTAGTGTTGTTCTTATTCACTATATCTACTGTATATCACTCTTTTAGACAATTTTTAACACCAACACGTTATAAATACGACCACAATACCCCATAGTTACAATTGTAAATAAGTCAGGATGATGGGTAGAGGATGGCTATGGATGGATATGAAGACAGTAGAGACCAGTGTTGTTACAAATATACAAAATAATAATATGTTTATGTCAATTGATGCCAAGTTTATTACTTCCTCTTGAACATGACTCACAAAACAAGTGTTGCACAGCAACAACCCAACATGTTACACTTCACAAGTTTATGTGTCCATGTTCATCTTGTTATTTGGTCTTCTTTATTTGGTTATTATCATTCAGGCTCTAAGATGCTTTTGTAACTAATAATCCAAAAAGCTAAGTTACATCGTCTCCCTGATACAGCTGTGGCATCATTGCAGGCAGTGAAATGAATGCACTTAAAACCTCCTCCACAGTGTTCAACATTAAAAAAGAAAAATATAAAAAGGTGAAATAGCTATAAACAGTGTTTAGTATGTTGTAAAACACATAAAAAGAAAGAAACTTTGAATTGAATAGCATCTACACAGCCATAGATTGTGACATGGGGTTTGTCTGTCAGAAGTCCAGGATTCAGTTGCTCAGGGAGGTGTTGAATCCTGGGTCTCTGAACTTGGTGAGACACAACAGTGTTAATGATGAACTGTAGTCAATGAACATCATTCTCACATTGTGTTCCTTAGTCCCAAATGAATGGGAAATCTGTACTTGGGTTCACATTGGGTAGAAAGACAAAATAAGGCAAGCGACAACAGTTCAGATTTAAAGTATAAGTACTGCAGTAGGAGAGCAGACTTACAATGCAATGTACAATTTACAATGTAATGGAAACCCCTGTCTGACTCAAAGCATTTCCAGTAATCACGCCGTTATATACTAGTTCTAAACAACAACCTTGCGTCAAAGCTTTCTCTATAAGGGCACAAAATCTAACACAAACTATGTTTAAATTCATCTGTATTGACAACAACACTGGCAGCAAACTTTATAGTTGCCTATAGGTCACAGGTCAAAGTCACAGGTCACTAGATATAAAGTTGACTTCAACAATACATCTCTAGAATAACTACACACTGGTTACACTGTTTAATTTCAGACATAATTATTAAAATAATAACTCTGTGCTTACTTATACTTTCTTTGACAGTACAAACATGAACTGTGTCCTTAAAGCAAAATGAATAACCACGCTAGGCCAAGATGGTGGTTTGTATTAATGTGGTCATGGGAAAAAGAAAAACTAAAAAAGGCAACACTTATGCCATATCACAATTTTACGATATATTGTATCCAAAATCTCATCATATTACCCTAGATGGTATTGGCCTTCATTCTAGTTGAATAGACTTATTACTCATCCTCTTATAGAGGAAAGCAGATGCTTCCCCAGCCTCCTGCAGCTATAATCTCTCATGAGCTGTTTTATGTATAGACGGTCCATATCCTTTTTCTTCCACTTTAATTCAAAAGATTATTGAATGTATTGTATCATAAGTACTTCTGTAAAATATAATGTTATATTTTTTCTAATTTCACTACTATTTAAGTCTGTTTAACTTCACAAAGCAGAACTCTAAGATCTCTAAGCTGCAGTGTCAAGTTAAAGGAGAAATCCGGACATTTTAAGTGTTATCTTTGATGTGTCGTTACTCACCTACCGACGTAGAAAGTGGCGTTGTTTTTTTCCAGTGATTCCCCTGTCGTCATTTTTTCGACCCCCTCCGTTGGCATAATGGGAGCGAACGAGCTAACGTTGTTTGCTTATTTCTCTCCCTGGCAACACCGAGTTGCCAGGTTCTGGGAGAGAAACAAGCAACCAGCGTTAGCTCGTTCGGCATTAGCGATAGCTTCTCAGGGACTTTCAGTGCATGTTTGAGTATCATGAGACTCTACAATGAGTAGTAGTAGAGAAAAAAATAACTTTGCATCGGTTATAATAGACGAATTTCCCTTAGCCACGCGCTCCCATTATGCCAACGGAGGGGGTCGGAAAAATGACGACAGGGGAATCGCTGGAAAAAAACAACGCCACTTTCTACGTCGGTAGGTGAGTAACGACACATCAAAGATAACACTTAAAATGTCCGGATTTCTCCTTTAAACGGGTAATTCACTTTAAAACTAATTTTAACGTCTACTCTGGCTTTTTTGTTCTCCCTAGACTACTTGATTCAATGTTTTGATAATTGATATTCATTGAATCAGACACGCCCCCTTCCTTTATGAACCCATTGTAACTTCAAACTCCATTTTAACCATGTTAGAGAGCATCACTTCTCACAGATCCAGGTTTTTCTATCTGAACATTTTAAATTATACCATAGTCCATCACTTTGCCAGTAGTATGCACAGGCTCCATTTCCACTATCAGGCCATCCACTGGCCCAGTACCTGCAGAGTAAACAACATAATGTATTTTTAACCACATCCACTCAGTCACTCACATACAATGACTTTGATAGAATTACAATAGAAAAGAAATGTCTCACCCTGTTGTCAGCGGTGATTGATCCACCCACGACGTCCATTTGGTCCCATTCCTTTTCAGACCAATCCAAGTGGCCTCTGATGGTTCTTTACACCCATAGTTTAATCTTCCAATTAATTCCTGATCATTGGTACATGAAGCATAATTCATTATCTAAAATAAATTCAGGGTTTCACTATAATCACAGAATTACATCACATGCACCTTTGTGGATGCTGGAGACCTACACCTGCACTCATGCACACGCTCGTGCGTGCCTGCATGTGTGCATGAGTGTAGGCGTAGCACGCACGCACACACACACACACACACACACACACACACACACACACACACACACACACACACACACACACACACACACACACACACACACACACACACACACACACACACACACACAATACACTAACCTGTTCTTCTTTACTGTTAATGATCACCAGATCTGCTCCTTCCTCCTGACATTCTGTTCTGCTTTCCTCCCAAGTCTTCTCTCTAGTAGATCTGTAGTAACAGCGTTCTCCAAACTTCATCCATCCATCGGGACACGTCTTGACTAAACATCAAACATCAAACAGAGTTACACTGATGGATTTTCAATGCACTGACAAGTTCTAACATTCTAGTAGTCAAATATAAAACCTGAGTAAGAAATGACCAGAGTAATAGAATTAGGTCATTTGTGTATAACTGTGAGGCAAACCGCAGAATAAAGACTCCTTTCATCTTTATAGCATTTTACTTATTGTTATGGTCAAATCTGTACTTTTTTTAAAAATTCGTCCTGAACTATATTTATTAAGCATTAAGGGCTTAGATTGCACCTGAGTATTAGACTTTTAGAGGTTGAAAAGTGATATTGACATTTCCAATACATTTAATGTGAAGCACCTGATGTCAGTGAGAGTGATTGTTCTGGTGAACTGTTAAAAGAGACTGCTAAGTTTCCACACAGGAAGATTCAGAGACACATGGAAGTGAAGTGTTGGACAGACACTGTGGAGCACAGACATTCTGCTCAATGGAACGATATAGTGGTGTGAGTGAGTGGATTGTGAGACTCAGAGAACACAGAGACAAAGTTTAGTTTACCCTAACTATTTTCTTGTTTAATTTACATCTCATCTTTTGTGTCCAAACCAGAGAGGAGGAAACAATGACTACAGTATCACCACCACAGAACTGAGCTGTTTGAGATCCAAGCAGTATGATGGATTTCTGTGTCACAACATGTTGCCCCCGCAGTACGACCTGGGTAAGTGGAGAGCCGAGCCTTGCCACTAAAGCATGAGGAGCTGGTACTGTATGTGCAGTTGTGCACCCTCTCATTATATTGTGCTTATGTCAAAGGTACTATGTTTGTGTACAGCCAGATGTAAGAGTAGGAGAGAGGAGATAACTACCTGTCTATAGCTGCCCGTTTTTTTAACTTTGAACAAAGATGGAGCTATACCTGACACATCTTTTTTGATGTCTTCTTAGCAGCATACAAAACAAAAACAGCCCCTTTTAAAATAATACATTTAGTATTGTACTAGGTACTGTATAAACAAATGCAAACAAAATAAACAAAGGAAGGATTAGTCCACCAGGGCTCAATGGGCTCAGGGTTCTGTGTTTTACATTACAGAAGTCTCATATCTGGCTGCCACCTATTGGCAAACTGGGGTGATGTCGGTGTAAATTAATTGTCATGTTTGAAATATTCCTACTGACGTAACCTCCTACTCTCATGTAGCAGATACGACATAGCATTGTCTTTTTATCCACCAGCGTCTTGCCATCGCCCTCATAATTCACAGGGAACGTCAGACTAAGACCTGCTGATCTTCTGTTTCTGGTCTCTCTACTATGACATTAGCATAGCGTTATTTTTTTCTTTCGGGGTGCAGACAGCAGTTTGCAACTTGTGTGCTGGTTATATCATTGTGCTGCCTTGTTGAGCTCAGAGCCATTGAGAGAGCTGTCTGTCAACAGGTCTGGTTGAGCACAGAGCACATTGTTGATAAAAAAAAAGAAAAAAAAGGTGAGTGCATCTTTCGGTTTGTAATGCCGTAACACCACTAATTAATTAATTAATTAAATGAAGAAATACATGAATTAATTAATTGATTAATGAATTAAACAAATTCTGTACATTCAAGCAAAGAAATGTGCTGCTTTGTGCCATTTTATCAGCTTGCGAGCCATTGCCAGGATGTATTAATGCTTTCCCTCAACCTCTTTGTGTCTCTGTCTCTCTCTCTCTCTTTCTCACTCTCTCGCTGAGCGAGCTGTGGTCTGACATCACACACAACAGAAACCGTTGACTATCAATGCTGATTTTCGTGAACATCCCTGAGTAATTCAATAACAATACACAAATATATTCATAAAACATGTTTGTAACCTCACGCACCTGCTTTTAGTTGGTTTACTTCACTCTTTAACTGGTTGTTTTTCAGCATCAGGTTCTTGTTGGAGGTGTGTAACTGATTTCTCTCCAGGGTCAGGTTGGTGAGGAACAGGTTGGTGTAGTCTGCCTTTAACTGGTTTCCCTTCAGGGTCAGGTTGTTAATGCGTGAATTATCTGCAAAACAAATATTTTGACGATAAACAACGTTGCTACTGTTCACAATGAGGTGAAACATAGCTTTGAGAAGAATAAATCATATTCTTTTTTTTCTTCAAGTGCATTTTAACTTGTCAACACCTCTTTATTCATTTACTTTTCACATGCATGTAGTAATACACAAAAACACTCTACAGTAGAAACTAGAAATGTGCACTCCTCTACCACTACCACTATACCCAGGGCCTGCAAATTTTAGAAGGCAGTCATAGCCAATGAAAAATCTGACTGATACATCTTGCTCAAATGACTCCAGAGATACCTATTTGTGGGAGTTTTGGAAACAAGTTGTAGGAGTAGTAGCAAAAAGTGTGCTTTTAAGAAAATCTAGTCTAGTAACCATTCTGTAAAAAAAAGGAAACAAACACAAACATTTTGTTAGCAGAATTCTGTCTTGAGAGATTAGTTGTTCACAGACACACGGACACACAGACGGACAGGAGTGAAAACAGTGTCTGGCCGTCGACCGTTTGGCCTTCGGCCGTCCGGCCTGGTGTAGACAACAATGAGAATTAAATTAAAAATAGAAGTCTGTGGTCTTTATAGTTAACACAGCTAGAAAATGAGCGAGTGATGTGGTAGTTTAGTGACATGGAATACTCACAGTACAAGACCAGGCCGATGATCCCACCCAGCAGCATAAGACACAGCATCCCCAGACACACAGCAACAACTCTGAAACACCTTCTCACTGTTTGACAAAAACAAGATAAGAGTCTAAAAGTCCTGTTAGCTAAACCCAACCTGGCCAAAGTGCTTTGAAATGACCTCTAAAAATACGTTTACACATCAAATGAATCACTTCTTTAACTGTCCACGGTCCTCAATATCCCTCATCTCTTCTCTGTCTCACTTTCTTTGTCAAGTCTGGAATAGCATAAATATCTGCATACTTCTTACAAGGATGAGAGGCTTGAACTGTTGACAACAAATGGTAACTATCTTGTATATCCCTCTCCTGTCTTGATTAGCTTATGATTACTAGTAAAATAGATACACTGAGTTCAGTCAGATAGATTAGATTGAAAACATGTATTTATAAAACTTAATGTGAGTGTGAATACTATTTTATCTTCACATTTGGCCTCTGCTACAGTATATATTACACGCACACGCACACGCACACACACACACACACACACACACACACACACACACACACACACACACACACACACACACACACACACACACACACACACACATCCCTTACCAGACTGTAGTATCTTCTCTAGATCTTTCTCCTTCTTGGTCTTGGTCTGAAGATCTCCATAGACTGCATTGTCTATCTTTTGCAGATCAAGGCGCTCATAATGTCCCTCTGCAGACATTTCTACATTAATTATTCTTGCTGTAATGGTGGGCTCATTCTCATAGTTTGTATGATCTTCCTCTTGGAGCTCAATGTTTTCAGAATGCCTAGCTACAGCCATTTCTACCTTCAATTCTTCCTGCAGGTATTTGACCTCCTCACAACACAATCTGTATCCTCACTGCACTAAACGTAGACAGCACTGTTATATCTATATGACAGCTCACACTCTGTGCACCAATGAAAACACCCCTCCCACACACACACACACACACACACACACACAAACTTTGTCTCTGCTACCCCTTTTCTTATGAGATGAAATTCTAACTATCGACCACAACGTCTAGGCTGTACCAACAGACAACTGAAGCTAGAAGTGACTACCGTTTTCCTGTAGCTTCATGATCTCTCTAAAGTTGCACAACACACACAACTGTCCATTATTAAGAACCAACACCAGAACCATTGAAGAGAATACATGTGGGAGAATAGGACAGGGTTATCCCTCTCATGTATCCCCTATTTGAATCTCTACAGCGCTGACCAACATCTATAAAGTTAAATAGAAATTCAATAATGAAAACATTTAGCCAACATGTTTTAATCGAAAGATACATGTGCGTCCGTGCATGTGTTGATTCAACAAGTAATTACATGTGTCAGACACATAACTAGCATGCAATGTATGGCGAGCTGTGCAGAGTTCATATAATGTATTGTATTATTGCGTGTGCGTGTGCGTGTGCGTGTGCATGTGCGTGTGTGTGTGTGTGTGTGTGTGTGTGTGTGTGTGTGTGCAGAGGTGGACGAAGTACTCGACCCCAGTACTTGAGTAGGAGTACAGATACTCCTTGGTCAAATTTACTCCACTATAAGTAAAAGTAGCTCAGTCAAAATGTTACTCAAGTAAGAGTAAAAAAGTCATTACTTTTAAACATACTTAAGTGTTCCAAAGTACAAGTAAAAGTAAAAGTACATTTCTTAATTTCTAGATGAATGAATTGCTGTAATGTTTTCACAATTAATGTATAGGACCTTGTAACTCTTGTTTCAGAGAAGTACTGTAACTCAGCACTGAAACCAGCACTGCATGCACTGATGTGCTTGTAGAACCACTACGTTATACAAAGCCTGCAGAAACACCTATAAAAACATAGAAATGACTGAGGAACCAGAACTAAATACTTTTACTCCTATACACCCATACAAGATGTAACAAAGAGGCAAGCGGAGGGGGAAGCCAGAAACGCAGCCAGTGTGAGAGCAGAAGTTAGGCCAGTTGCATTTTAGGGAAGACAATAAAACAGCCAACCTAAAGGCCAAACCGCACCAATGCAATTAGTCGCAACTCCTTGCAACAAAACCGTTTTAAGGTCAACCGCACTAACGCAACTCCTTGCAACTGCCATTGGGGATAATGGTTGCAAGTAGTTGCAAGTAGTTGCATGGCGAATCATTGGTGTGGATGTGGAGTGGGCTTAAAAGTACTCAGTACTTTACAGCCTTCCTAGAAATGTACTTGAGTAAAAGTAAAATATTTTTCTTGGAAATGTACTCAAGTAAGAGTAATGAGTATCAAAAAAATCTAATACTCAAGTAAGGTACAGATCCTCAGAATCTGTACTCAAGTACAGTAGTCAAGTACATTTACTCCGTTACTTTCCACCACTGTGTGTGTTTGTGTGGGGGTGGGTGTGTGTGGGTGTGTGTGTGTGGAGTGAGTGCCAATCTCTGTCTAGAGGGTGTAGTTCTGTTCAGCGGCCAGCAGATGGCTCTTCTCTCCTATGGAACAGCTGAGCTTCAACTAAGAGACAGAGGAAAGAGGATGAGGAGATTAATAGAGATTGTGTAGATGTGTGTTTGTGCATGAGTCATGATGACACACATAAAGTTCATTTAACTGCTGATTAATTTGGCTCACATTTAGGTATTATTGTGGCTAACTGGAGTAGTAGAGAAACTCTACAGGTAACATGTCAACAGCATTATGTGAAATGAAAGACTGCAGAGTGAAGGCCAGTTTTGACAGAGGATGTGGTTAAAAGTGACTTGACTAAAATAATGCAAAGAGAGATATTATAGGCAGGACAGGAAATGTATATAGGAAACAATGTTTTCACACTTACTAACGCTGTGAGTTTGTTTGCACTTTGAAGTAGCTCTAAGTGAAGTGGCTGGTATCTAAACAGATGGAACAATGCTTGCATTGTTGAATCAATTGTGTGTAAATTAGATTTCAATTCAGCCCCAAAGCTGAAACAAGGGGACATGATCTCATCATAGTGAACAGATACCATCCCGTTTATTCCACAATCCAAATTGGATATTATGAACGATGTAGGACATTGGTTGTATGGGGATAGACATAGAATAAAGGTCATGATATAAAGCTGTTTGGGGGACATTACTATCCAAAGTGTCTCTAATATATACATGTATTATATTGTGCAGCCCCAGTGGGATGTAAAAGCCTGTACAGTAATATACAAATGTATCTTGTGATCATGAGCCAACCCCAGAAACAGCAGGACGGACGGACGGACGGACGGAAATATCACCATGACATTTAAACACGCACCTGTTCAACAATTACACTGACATTAATGAGGGCTCAGGGCAAAAATGCCACACAAACAGAATGTCTGCGTTCCAAATTCCAGAGGCCCTCCTGGAATTTGGAACGCAGGGGCAATACATGATAGTAATTCTTTATTATTATAATTATTATTTTTATATATTTTTTTATGATTTGTACTTTATTTTCTTTTTTAGACAAACATACAGAGAATTTACTTTCAGCATTGATGCAAGCATATTTTAGACAAGACATACAATAAACATCACAAGAGCATTCTTATTCAAATAACGACATTACTGACCATTATAACGAGACAAGACATACAATACAAATAAACAAACCGTTAAAACATAAAGACATCAACAAAAGGAAAAATCTAAAATACAGTGCATAGAAGCATACCGCCCGCAGTCTACCTCAGCCCTACCCCAGACAAATCTAACCAAGTCACTGTATGGTTATTGAAGCTCACAGTGAGCCGGAGACGTCATCCAAGACCCGTAGCATGTAGATGATAATGTCCCCATTTTAAATCATATTTATCCAATACATGATAGTAATTCTACTGATGGCACCACTACTGACCATAACACCTGCAATAAAAGCATACTGTGTGACTGTCAACTGTTTGTAGAAGTTAATTGGTGCAAAAAAATGGCAAATTATCATGACATCATATAGTCTCATAATATATGATGTCAAATGGTTCTGTCTCTTTGTCCCATGTCCCATTCAGGGACAAAGAGACCCTGGGCTGACCTGGATCTGCTCTTCAGACCGACCGACCGCTGGCTGGCTTGCTGGCTGACTGACTGACTGACTGACTGACTGCAGATCCAGGTCAGCCCAGGGTCTCTTTGTCCCTGAATGGGACATGGGACAAAGAGACAGAACCATGTGACATCATATATTATGAGACTATATGATGTCATGATAATGTTTTTGCACAAATGAACTTCTACAAACAGTTGACAGTCACACAGTATGCTTTTATTGCAGGTGTTATGGTCAGTAGTGGTGCCATCAGTAGAATTACTATCATGTATTGCCCCTGCGTTCCAAATTCCAGGAGGGCCTCTGGAATTTGGAACGCAGACATTATGTTTGTGTGGCATTTTTGCCCTGAGCCCTCATTAATGTCAGTGTAAAGGTCCTTACACACCGGGGCGATTTTTTTCGTGCGAATAATACGCTTTTTTTAAAAACCTTATAAAGTCAATGCAAGCGTACATGGCGCGAAAAAGCGGAAAAGCGAAGCGAAAAAGCGTCTTTTAATTATTCGGAACGAGTCCGAATTTTGCGTATATTCGCACATTCGCCGGTGTGTAAGGACCTTAATTGTTGAACAGGTGTTTAAATGTCATGGTGATATTTCTGAGTTGAGGTCATTTAGTAGAACTTCATTTATCCTTTTATAGAATCATATTGAGAGAGACAGAAAGTGACAAGACAACAGTACTGGATGTCAAGTAAACTTCCTTAAATACTTCCACTGCTCAGTTCATAAATGTTTATAGGTTATTAAGGAATCATTGTAACAATAAATGTTTTTTTGTAATATATGCACTTATTGTAAAATACAGCTGTGGTGACATTGCAGGTAGTGAGATTATTGTACTTAAAGCCTCAACAGTGTGACAATAATACAAAATATAAGATAAAAAAGCCACAATAAAAGCAAAACAAATAAAACACTACTGGGTGCTATTAATACAGTGCCTGGGGAGAAGTTAGGGTTTTTGTCTTGCTCAGGGAAACTTCAACACATAGACTGAGCGAGCAAAGGGTCTAACTATAGCCCCATTACGAACCTCTCACTCCGCTATACAGCTCTGAGATGAGGTTCCACTAAGATGTCTACCGGAATCGGTGGAACACAGGCAAAGGGTCTGTGGATTACCTTTTTCGCCACATCGTATCCAAAAACTCATGGTAGTCCCCAAATTCTACAGATGTTTGAGGATGTTCCGGAACCCTAACTTTTTAGACCTGGGCGAAACAACTGCTTAAATCGCTTATTTAATCAGCCTGTGGCCATGTTTCCCATTCAACCCGAAATAACCCCTTACGTCAGGTTTGTATTAATGTAGCCTCGGAAACCCAGGCTTTTTTTTTTGTTACAAAAGAAAAAAAGTATTAATGTGATTACAGCAGTTTGATTTTCTCAGTTTAATTACTAATTAATACAGTTTAACTTCACAAAGCAGGACACTAAGCTGCAGTTTAATCATCAAAGTTAAGAGAAGCTGTATCTTTTCACAGACCCAGACTCTTTCTATCCACCCACATTTGCCCTTTTTCAGACCAATCCATGACTCTTCAGGTTTTGATAATCGTCCAATGAATACCTGATCATTTGTACAGGATTGAACCATTATATAATTTTCTCCAATACCTGGATACACACACACACACACACACACACACACACACACACACACACACACACACACACACACACACACACACACACACACACACACGTACGTGTGTTATTCTTATTTACGTGCATATTCATTCATTTGTTTATTTGGACAGGACAATGCATATTAATGAACGTTAAGACGTAAATACACCCGGGGGGGAGCGGGTGCGGGGAAGCGGGGGGGGGGGGGGGCGGGGGCGGGTGCAGGGACGCGAAGGCGTGTGTGTGCGGGTTATGTTACCGTGTGTGTGTGTGTGTGTGGAGGCCTGGAATTTGACCTGAATTTGATCTTGTCAACCACTTTATCATATTTTGCAAATGCATGAAATAATACACAAAAGACTAAAGTAGAAAAAAAGGGGAAATTAGATTAAAAAGAGAAGTCAAAATAAAATGTGGGATAAAACTGTGGTGGCCTTTATAGTTGCTACAGCTAGAAAATGTCAGGCAACAAAACCGAGAAACCCTGAGTGAGTGATGTGGTAGTTTAGTGACATGGAATACTCACACAGTGCACGACCAGGCCTATGATCACACCCAGCAGCATAAGACACAGCATCCCCAGACACACAGCAACAACCCTGAGAGGACTTCTCACTGTTTTAGAGTGCTGTCCTGAAACAGAAAGTACAGCTACAGGTGTGCTGCGCAGAAAAACAAGAAAAGCCCCACTAGATAGGCCTACATCCAAACAGACCAAAGTGCTGTTATTGTGCACATCAAAGGAATAACACTGAAGGATAAACACTTGTTACGTTTTTAGCTGCAAGAAAATCTGTTTTTGTACAATACATTCTTTCCACTTTGAAACAGAGAAATCCACTTGAAAACGATTCACAACTTTGTCAAAGTCATCCTGAGTCTGTCTTCCTGCTGTGGTGTCCCTCATGTCCTCTTGTGGTCCAGGGGAGATGTCGTCCACACTCTCATAGATGTCCACCACTCTCCTCTTTCTCTCCCCTCTCCTCCAACTGTCCACTGTCCTCAATGTCCCCTGTCTGTCCTCTTTGTTCATCCCCCTCTCCCACCGTTGTCACGTATGGCTCGTCATAAATATGTGTAGAAATCTTACAAGGGTGAAAGTAACTATTGACTTCAAGTACTAACTATGTTGTATATTCTTCTCTGGTATTGATTAGCTATATCCAAATAATGACATGATTTCAAGATAACAAAAATTTAACTTTAGGAAACTGAAGGAACACAACCACACACCAATGTGACGTCAGAGTTCTGTGTAAAGTTACAATGGTGGATGAGGCAGTATTACTGGGGTGTGTGAGTGTGAGCTGGCAGAGCATCATGCACGCACATAGGAGCCAACCAGTGCTCAACCACCTGCCCAAATGCCTTTATACGAGAAATTGACCTTTTTATGCCTAAATAAGGTTAGGCTAGTTGGTTTTGTTTCCCCCTCCTGATGCACAGCAGCAGATTCTCAGTATTTCTGAGACACAATGTGGGTGTGAGAGGTGTGAAGTCCGGTTTGAGGTCATCTCAGTTCTTAGAAGCTCTCGCTTAAAAACATGCTGCAGCGAGAAGGTTTGAGGACATGGTGGTTAACACTCATTTCACGCTCAAACGTGTGAATTTGCTACGTTCCGTTGGTAGGCTTTTAAACGGGTTAATCATTCAACATTCTTAGGGCTTATCTATTAATCATAATTATAAATGTTTTAATATATGTGTAGCCTATAAAGCGTACCTATATGCCTTAATTGTAAATTGTAAATGTTCACTTTTGCTTGACTGGGACTAATGTACTAGTTTCTCTGGGGTTTTACATTTGCAATGAATTGGCTATTTTCTTTTTCTTCTAAATTATGTTTATATTCAGTTCGCAAGTTCATACAGTATATGCATTTATATTACACATAGATGTATGGTTGTGACGTCAGCACTTATCTATTAGTTTTAGGGTGCATTCAGTGCATTTCCTGCTCCGGAGGGAAATCGTGGTTGTCCCAACAGCATCTGAACAATAGATGACGAGTCATTGCAAAATGTGACGGTAGCAGCTTGTTTACACATACATGTGTAACAAAACAGCGTAAATTAATTAGTGTCTATTCTGACCATTCATCAATTAACTGATACTGTATCAGAGTGCTCTGAAATCGAAGCATATTCTCAGAGCATATTTCCTAAGTTTGTCGTGAGGGTCTGCCCCCTTATTTATTAGGGTGTGTGTAGTGTGGGGGGTACATGATTATGGAACCTGCCCTCCCAAATGTTCAGGTGACCTAATGAACCCCTGATGCTCTCATGACCTTACCGTTTACTCCATAGTAATAATAATAATTGAGACCTTTTTCATCCTGCGGGGGAAATTCTGTTTCAGCTTCACCCAGCTGAGTGCTGCCCACAGAGGAGGGGGGAGGGGGGAGCAGTTAGGGGTTAAGTGTCTTGCTCAGGGACACTTCGACACATTGCTGGCCTGGAATCGGACCTGGGACAATGGACCCTTCGCTAAGCCCCACCCACTCCACTCTGTGACTGGTGGTGCGAAGTTAGTCACACCCAGGCCTGGTAGCGCCTGGCAATCTCGGCTTCTCACCCATTGACTTGCATGTTAAATGGTGGCTTTTCCCCTAAAAAATAATCGATCATTTCAGGAGCAAGAGCTTCAAAATCTCTTCTACATCTAGTCAACAAGGCCTGCAGTAGGCTATGCACTGGACAAATGTGCATGACATTATTTCAACTAAAAACATGGGAAATGTTAGAGGGAGTAATAGCCATGGATACACGACGGTCGACTGTCACGACCGTCATGGATGAACTTCAAGCTGGTGTTTGCACTTTCTCCATTTATGGCCCGTACATCTACATAAACGTTCAAATTTCAAATATATATGCTTATCCCATGGCCACGGATGTTACATGTATATACGGGCTCTCAGAAGTACCTGTATCATCCGTATTGTTCAATAAAAAGCATTTTAATCTGATCGGTGGCCATTTTCTCCATATGCTTTCAACTGAGTGACCCTATCGGTAGGTAGGTGTATTGCACTCGAATACATTATGAGAACATGGCCACTGATCGGATTAAAATGCTTTTCATTGAACAATACAGAATATACGGGTACTTTTGAGAGTCCCTTGCATAATTGTAACATCCGTGGCCATGGGATAAGCACTTTATATTTAAAATCTGAACGTTTATATAGATGTACGGACCGTAAATGGAGAAAGTGCAAACACCAGGTTGAAGGTGATCCTTGACTGTAACAGTTTATGTACCGCAGGGACTGCAGTAGCAGTTAATAAATAGACGAAGAAATGAATTAATAGACTTTAACATGCGGAATCCGAAACAGGCAGCGCTGTGATTCTGAATTTTGTTACGATTACGGTGATTAGTAGCCTATTATTGACACCACCTGGGCGAGTGAGTCGTGTAACTTTCCCGACGTAAGCTGTGTATGTGTTCAACAACACACCCATGAAGCCTTGCAGTTTAAGTGCAGATTTCAGCTTGGGAAAAGCAGCCTCCAACGGGTTTGGGTACGTGGTTCATAGTCACCATTACGTTATCGTGGTATTCCTATTCTTGCCATTATGTTGCAAATGATTGTGTGTGCGCGGGCGATATAACATTGACAGCTATGGCAGGTGACGAAAGCTTGCCAGACCTATGCCAGGCTAACAACGGTTGCTAAGCTGGCATTGGACAATCGCTTTTGGGGTGGGGTTTAGCGAAGGGTCCATTGGGGCTTTTACTAGCAAAGTCTGTAATCTTTCTGAAAATAAGTTGGATACCAAAGCCTTTGGCACCTGATTAGATTTTATTGCTTGCAACTTCCACAATGTATTGGCAAAAACAGCAGATCTACAAGCTCACAGCACTCTCGTTGTGATATGTTGTGAGCTTGTAAAGGCTGTTTTTGGAAACGAGATTTGGTGTAGAGGGCAGGCCCGGATACAGAAATTATTAACTGGGGGGGCATTAATAAATGCGTGCGGCGGCGAACATTTTTTCAGTTTTTTTTTCAGTTTTTTCCTGCTGTTTGTGTAATACTGCTTGCTTCCTATTGTTCTTTTGGGCTTGTTTTCCTAGGCTTCTTTCTCTTGCAATATCTGGCAACACTGCCCATGGAAAATCAGGGCAGAGAATTATTTGAATTGTGCAATGATACATGATGGAATATGATTAAGGATTATTTTGATTATGGTAAGCTCACATTTCATATCATGACATAAATGTAACTTTCACAAGCCCCTGGGGGGGCAGTCAGGGCATTTGGGGGGCATTGCCCCCCGTTGCCCATGCCTAGATCCGGCCCTGGTAGAGGGTAAAACAGAGTGGACCTAGTATAGCCCCCTGGGGGACCCCGGTCAATAATGTATGTAGTGTTTAAAACACTTCATACACTACAGTAATAAAGCCTGTTGGTTTGGGTAAAAGCTGTGCTTTGTTGACCTCTTGTGGTTGAAATGTTGTATATTCAAGGAGACAAAACTGTGGGGAATCTGCTTTGCTCTATTATTGCCAACAATTCCCTAAAAGCACAGTACCAGAGGATACATTACCTAATAGGATACAAGAATGTACCAATTGCTTCCATTTTCAACACCGTTTATGTTGTATCAGGCCCATCCTAAATTATTTCATGCTGCTCCTCAATTGGAGGAATTTCCACAATTATCCCTTTCCTTTCTGATAAAAGTGATCAACTTACTCTCTAAGTTGTATCTCTATATAAATCATTAGTCATACTGTATATCACTCCCCAGCCATTTATCCTGTTTAATTTAAAGTTTCACCACTATAAATTAACTAACTGTTGTACTTGCTGCATGTGATAAACCTTGAACTCTCTGCCATCACCTATATGTATGAATATCCTCCTGTATGTTCTTTTAGCCTGAGGAGCTACTTGTGATTCGGGGGCTTGAGTGCTTTTTTAACCAGTGGGGCTCTGTTTTCACCAATCACAGAGATGTTGGGCTCTGGGGGCATGTTTTCCAAAATGATCTCAGCCATGTTTGTAGTCCTTTTCTCACTAGTGTAGTTTTCCTAAATCTGAGGCAGGCACTCAACTACGTATATATTGCACTGTAGTTGATAATCTATGCATATATTTCATCACATCTTAGTTACACCATTGTTCTTGTGAAATAGTGGTGTTCTTATTCACTGTATATCACTATGTTAGACACTATATAACACCAACACATTATAAACATGGCCACAATACCCCAAAACAACATAATTACAATTGTAAGTAAGTCAGAATGATGGACAGAGGTTGGCTATGGATGGATATGAAGACAGTACAGACAGTGTACAGATAGTGTTGTTACAAATACGTTTTGTAAAAAAAGACAAAAACAAATATGTTTGTCAATTTAGCGCATGGTGCCAAGTTTATTACTTCCTCTTGATAATGACTCACAAAGCAAGTGTTGCACAGCAACAACCCAACAGGTTACATTTCACAAGTTTATGTGTCCATGTTCATCTTGTTATTTCGTCTTCTGTACTTTGTTATTGATCAATCAGGCTCCTAAGATTCTTTTGTAACAAATAATCCAAAAAGCTAAGTTACATTCACATCGTCTCCCTGGTACAGCTGTGGCATCATTGTAGGCAGAGAAATTGATGCACCTCTACAGTGTTAAACAATAATAATAGAAAAGCAAAATAGCAAAATAGCAATAAACAGTATTTAGTATGTCGCAAAAAACAGTAAAAGAAAGAAACTATGAATGTAATTGCATCTACACAGTCATAGATTGTGACATTTGTCTGTCAGAAGTCCAGGATTCAGTTGCACAGGGAAGTGTTGAATCCTGGGTCTCTGAGCTTGGTGAGGAGCTTGGAGACACAATAGTGTTTAATGATGAACTGTAGTCAATGAACATCATTCTCACATTGTGTTCCTTAGTTTCAAATAAGGACACACAAAATAACACACAATAGGGTGATTTTTTTTGTATTGCAGTAGGAGGATAGACTTAGCATTTCTTTTGCAATGCAATGTACAATTTACAATGTAATGGAAACCCCATGTCTGACTCAAAGCATTTACAGTATTTAAACCGTTATATACTAGTTAAACAAACAACTAAATGTCAATGTGTTCTATGAGGTCACATAATCGACTGGCAGTAAACTTTAGTTGCCTAGGTCACAGGTCACTAGATGCAAAGTTGACTACAACAATACATCTCTAGAATAACTACACACTGGTTACACTGTTTAATTTCAGACATAATTATTACAATAATAACTCTGTGCTTACTTATACTTTCTTTGACAGTGTATGTCCTTAAAGCAAAATGAATAACCACGTTAGGCCAGTTGGTGGTTTGTATTAATGTGGTTAAAAAGGCAACACTTATGCTCACAATTTTACAAGATATACAAAATCTCATCATATTGCCAAGCCTTCATTCTAGTTGAATAGACTTATTACTCATCCTCTTATAGAGGAAAGCAGAAGCTTCTCCAGTCTCCTGCAGCTATAATCTCTCATGAACTGTTTTATGTGTAGATGGTTGAACTCGGTTTCCTGCGCAATTGCTGACATTTTTACCATTGAGCTAATAGAGCCTGCCTGCTTGCTCAGGGGATAAATTGAATCTTGACCATCAGGTCAAAATTCTTGTCAGATCCTGTGTCTAGGTGAGACATGACCTTTGACACGACCTAAATGTCTCAATAGAAGAGCAGGGAGACAAAATACAACCACCCCAGTTGTATAACTTATATTGTATTAATATACAGATTGGGCAAAATTACATTTTGTTCATTAAAAATAGTCACATAGTGCTGCTTTAAGTACATTTTGTACTGCTCATTTCACTATTTAAGCTGCAGTGTCATCACTGAAGTTAAACGGATATTTCACTTTAAAACACTTCATTTTAACATCTACTCTGGCTTTGTGTGCACCCCAGACAGAATTTAAGTTGCTTGATTCAATATTTACATATTTGATATCCATTTTTATTAGACACTCCCCCTTCCTTTATAAACCCATTGTAACTTCAAACTCCATTTTAACCATGTTAGAGAGCATCACTCATGTTAGAGAGCATCCAGGTTTTTTTATCTGAACATAATGAATTACCAACAGTACGTACTACCAGGCCATTCACTGGCCCAGTACCTGCAGAGTAAACAACATAACACACATCACATACAGTAAATCACATACAGTGACTTTGATAGAATTACAATAGAAACACTTTTAAAATGTCTCACCATGTTGTCTGTGTTGATCTCTGTAAGTTGTATTATTTATAAATCATTATCAGCCATTTATCCTATTTAAATGAAAGTTTCACCACTATAAATCAACTCACTATTGTTCTTGCTGCAATTACATGTGTTGAACCATGAACTCTCTGCCTTCACGTCCTCTATGTACTTTTATCCTGAGGAGCTACTTGGCTACGTGGTAAGGGGGGGTTAGGGGTGCTATTTTAACCAGTTTTCACCACAGATGTTGGGCTCTGGGGGCAGATTTTCCAAAATGTTCTCAGCCATGTTTGTAGTCCTTTTCTCACCGTGTAGTTTTCCTAAATCTGCGGCAGGCACGCAATTACGTATATTGCATTGTAACTGATAATCTATGCATATATTTCAGCAAATCTTAGTTACACCATTGTTCTTGTGAAGTAGTGTTGTTCTTATTCACTATCACTCTGTTAGACGATATATAACACATTATAAACATACATGACCACAATACCCCAAACCCCCATAATTACATTACATTTGTAAATAAGTCAGAATGATGGACAGAGGTTGGCTATGGATGGATAGATATGAAGACACTACAGACCAGACCAGTGTTGTTACAAATATGTTTATGTAAATTTAGGGCAAGTTTATTACTTCCTCTTAAAAATGACTCACAAAACAAGTGTTGCACAGCAACAGCAACATGTTACATTTCACAAGTTTATGTGTCAATGTTCATCTTGTTATTTGGTCTTCTTTATTTGGTTGTTAAATATTCAGGCTCCTAAAATGCTTTTGTAACAAATAATCCAAAAAGCTAAGTTACATCGGCTCCCTGATACAGCTGTGGCATCATTGCAGACATTAATGCACTTTAAGCCTCCTCCACAGTGTTCAACATTAAACAAGTATATAATAAAAAGCAATAAACAGTATTTAGTATGTTGCAAAACACATTAAACCAAAGATAAATCAACTTTACATTTTGAATGAACATCAATGAACACAATGAACACATGAAATGAACACAATGAACAACATTGAACATCATCCAACACAATGAACATCATTCTCACATTGTGTTCCTTAGTTGCAAATTAATGGGAAATCTGTATTTGAGTGCAGATTGGGGAGAAAGACAAAATAAGGCAAGCGACAACAGTTCAGATTGCAACTGCAGTAGGAGAGCAGACTTACATTTACAATGCAATTTCCAATTTCCATTGTAATGGAAACCCCTGTCTGACTCAAAGCATTCCCAGTAATCACACAATCAGCAAAGCTTTCTCTGTAAGGTCACAACATCTAACACAAACTATGTTTACATTAATCTGTATTGACAACAACAGTGGCAGCTAACTTTATAGTTGCCTAGGTCACAGGTCAATTTCACAGGTCACTAGATACAAAGTTGACTTCAACAATACATCACTGGTTACACTGTGTAATTTCAGCCATAACTATTATAATGATAACTCTGTGCTTACTTATACTTTCTTTGACAGTGTAAACATGTCTAAAGCAAAACAAATAACCACGTCAGGCCATTATAGTTGGTGGTTTGTATTAATGTGTTCATGGGATAAAGAAAAACTGAAAAAGGTAACACTTATGCCATATCATAATTTTACGATATATTGTATCCAAAATCTCATCATATTGCCCTAGATGGTATCGGCCTTCATTCTAGTTGAATAGACTTTTTACTCATCCTCTTATAGAGGAAAGCAGAAGCTTCTCCAGCCTCCTGCAGCTATAATCCCTCATGAGCTGTTTTATGAATAGACGGTCCATATCCTTTTTCTTCCACTTTCATAAAAAAAAAGATTATTGAATGTATGGTATTAAATACATTTTGTACTTCTGCAAATTAAAATGTTATATTTGTTCTAATTTCACTACTATTTAAGACTGTTTAACTTCACAAAGCAGAACTCTAAGCTGCAGTGTCATCAATGGAGTTAAAGGGGTATTTCACTTTAAAACACATTTTAACGTCTACTCTGGCTTTTGTATTCTCCCCAGACTACTTGATTCAATGTTTTGATATTTGATATTCATTGAATCAGACACGCCCCCTTCCTTTATGAACCCATTGTAACTTCAAACTCCATTTTAACCATGTTAGAGAGCATCACTTCTCACAGATCCAGGTTTTTGTATCTGAACATGATGAATGATACCATAGTCCATCACTTTGCCAGTAGTATGCACATACAGACTTAGTACTACCAGGATATCCACTGCCCCAGTACCTGCAGAGTAAACAACATAATGTATTTTTAACCACATGCACTCAGTCACTCACATACAGTGACTTTGATAGAATTACAATAGAGAAACTTGTAAAATGTCTCACCCTGTTCTAAGTGGGGATTGATCCACCCATGTCCATGTGCTCCGAGAACTTTTCAGACCAATCCAAGTCTGCCTTTTGGATGGTACTTCACACCCATGGTTTAATCTTCCAATTAAATCCTGATCATTGGTACATGAACCATAATTAATTTTCTGTAATACATTCAGGTTTTCACTATAATCACATAATTATATCACATGCACCTTTGTGGATGCTGGAGACACACACACACACACACGCGCGCACACAGGCACACGCACGCAGGCACACGCACGCACGCATGCAGAGAGATACACTAACCTGTTCTAGTTTACTGTTAATGATCACCAGATATGCTCCCGCCTTCAAACATTCGTTTCTGCTTTCCTCCCAAGTTTTCTCTTCAGTAGATCTGTAGTAACAGCGGTCTCCAAACTTCATCCATCCATCGGGACACGACTTGACTAAACATCAAACAGGGTTACACTGATGGATTTTTATGCACTGACAAGTTCTAACAGTCTAGTAGTCAAATACAAAACCTGAGTAAGAAAATACCAGAGTAATATAATTACGTCATTTGGTCTATTGCCCAAATAACAGTAGAATAAAGACTCCCTTCATCTTTATAGCATTTTAGTATGCAGAGACACATGGAAGTGAAGTGTTGGACAGACACTGTGGAGCACAGACATTCTGCTCAATGGAACAATAATGGCTAGTGGTGTGAGTGAGTGGATTCTGAGACTCAGAGAACACAGAGACAAAGTTTAGTTTCTCCTAACTGTTTGTTGTTTAATTTACATCTCATCTTTTGTGTCCAAGCCAGAGAGGAGGCAACAATGACTACAGTATCGCCACCACAGAACTGAGCTGTTTGAGATGCAAGCAGTATGATGGATTTCTGTGTCACAACATGTTGCCCCCGCAGTACGACCTGGGTAAAAGTGGAGAGCCAAGCCTTGCCACTAAAGCATGAGGAGCTGGTACTGTATGTGCAGTTGTGCACCCTCTCATTACCTTGTGCTTATGTCCAAGGTACTAAACTGCTCAAAAAAAGTTTGGAAACTTAACTTCGGTCAATTATATCTCCCCTTTAATAATACCAATTGGTAATGTGTTTTATATCATTTTTATCGTTGATTAGTCACCTTTACAACAAGGTACAGCTTGTAAGGATCGTTCATGGCATTCATGGAATGAGCAACACAGCTAAACGTGTGGGTAGCGCCTCCAAAAAATTTGCCAAAATCACCCAATATGCTTCTGTTGGTAATCACTCTTGTTTTGAGCAACCTGCCAGCACACATCTGCTGAGAGGTGTGTGCCAGTAGTCACAGGTGTGTGACTGCCTCACAGGTGAGTGACTGGCACCTGAACATGGGTTCTGCAACTTTGTTGAGTTTGTGTATGCTCCAAGCAGCAACACTGCCCCCATGGAAACATGCCACGTTTGTCCCTTCAGGATAAGGCCCGTGTGCAATAGGGCAAGTGAAGGTGGTGTTCCGTTATGCAGAGTGACAGCATTATTTGGTGTCAGCCCTGGTACCATTTCCAAACTTAGGACCAAGTTCTGTGAGACAGGTGAAGTCAACAAGGAAGACAACAACCCAAGACCCCTTGCTTCACTGAGGAACCATAGATTTACAGGCAAGATTTGCACAACGGTACCAAAGACAGATGTCAAAGTTGCAGGGTCCATGCTCAGGTGCCAGTCACACACCTGTGACTGGCACACACCTGCCTGCAAATGGTACCAGGGCTGACATCAAGTAATGCGTAATCTGCGTAACGGAACACCAGCTTCACTTGCCCTATTGCACACGGGCCTTATCCTGAAGGGACAAACGTGGCATCTTTCCATGGGGGCAGTGTTGCTGCTTGGAGCATACACAAACTCAACAAAGTTGCAGAACACATTTTCAGGTGCACACCTCAGCAGGTGTGTGCTGGCAGGTTGCTCAAAACAAGAGCGATTACCAACAGAAGCATATTAGGTGATTTTGGCACATTTTTGGGAGGCGCTACCCACACGTTTAGCTGTGTTGCTCATTCCACGAATGCTCGATCCTTACAAGCTGTACCTCGTTGTAAAGGTGACGATAAAAATGATATAAAACACAATACCAATTGGTATTATTAAAGGGGAGATGTAATTGACCGAAGTTAAGTTTCCGAACTTTTTTTGAGCAGTTTGTTTGTGTACAACCAGATGTAAGAGTAGGAGAGAGGAGATAACTATCTGTCTATAGCTGCCCGTTTTTTTTACTTTGAACAAAGATGGAGCTATACCTGACACATCTTTTTTGATGTCTTCTTAGCAGCATGAAAAAACAAAAACAGACCCTTTTAAAAGAATACATTTAGTATTGTACTAGGTACTTTATAAACAAATGCAAACAAAAATAAACAACTATGTTTTTAATGGGCTGGTGAAGGATTAGTGCACCAGGGCTCAATGGGCTCAGGGCTCAGGGCTCTGTGTTTTCCATTACAGAAGTCTCATATCTGGGGCAATAAATGTGCCAATCACCATGGTAATTTCTTTTACAATAATACGTTTGTAGCTTGTGTATTGTTACTTTTTATCTAGTTCCACCTATTGGCAAACTGGGGTGATGTCGGTGTAAATTAATTGTCATGTTTGAAATATTCCTACTGACGTAACCTCCTCTCATGTAGCAGATACGACATACCATTGTCTTTTTATCCACCAGTGTCTTGCCATCGCCCTCATAATTCACAGGGAACGTCAGACTAAGACCTCTCTACTATGACATCAGCGTGATTTTTTTATTTCGGTGCAGACAGCAGTTTGCAACTTGTCTGCTGGTTACATCATTTGAGCTGCCTTGTTGAGCTCAGAGCCATTGAGAGAGCTGTCTGTCAACAGGTCTGATTGAGTGCAGAGCACATTGTTGATAAAAAAAGGCGAGTGTATCTTTCGGTTCGTAATGCCGTAACACCACTAATAAATAAACTAAATGAATAAATACATGAATGAATTAATTGATTAATGCATTAAACTAATTATGTACATTCAAGCAAAGAAATGAGCTGCTTCGTGCCATTTTATCAGCTTGTGAGCTACTGCCAGAATGTATTAATGCTTTCCCTCAACCTCTTTGTGTCTCTCTCTCTCTCTTTCTCGCTCTCTCACTGATCGAGCTCTGGTCTCACATCACACACAACAGAAACCGTTGACAACCAATGCTGATTTGCGAGAACATCCCTGAGTAATTCAATAACAATACATAAATATATTCATAAAACATGTTTGTAACCTCACGCACCTGCTTTAAGCTGGTTTACTTCACTCGCCAGGTCGTTGTTAGAGGTGTTTAATTGATTTCTCTCCAGGATCACGTTGTTGTAGGAGGTGTTTAATTGATTTCTCTCCAGGGTCAGGTTGGTGTAGTCGCTCTTTAATAGATTTCTCTCCAGGGTCAGGTTGGTGTAGTCGCTCTTTAATTGATTTCTCTCCAGGGTCAGGTTGGTGTTGTCAGTCTTTAGCCGTTCCCGGTTCAGGGTCAGGTTGTTAATGACTGAATTATCTGCAAAGGACAAATATCTTGGTGATAAACACAGTTGTTGCCGCTGTTCATGATGAGGTCAAACATCGGTGTGGAAAAATAGCTTTTTATAACTTGTTAACACCACTTTATTCATTGTACTTTGCACATGCATACAATAATACACAAAACACTCAACAGTAGAAACAATACGAATTTGAAAAGAAGTCAAATCAAGGTTTGGGTTAATACCAGGGTGACGTTTATTAGTAACAAAATATCAGGCAACAAAATGTCTGAGTGAGTGATGTGGTAGTTTAGTGACATGGAATACTCACAGTGCACGACCAGGCCTATGATCACACCCAGCAGCATAAGACACAACGTCCCCAGACTCCCAGTAACTCTGAGAGGCCATCTCACTGTTTTAGAGCGCTGTCCTGTAACAGAAAATACAGCTACTAGATTTGAACTGACCAAGTCTCTCTAATACTTCTACACATCAAATAAATGATAGTGAAGGATATACACTTGTTAAATGTTGTGCTACAAGAAAATCTGAATGAAATCTGAATAATCTTTTCCTGAAGCCTTGTTTTTGTACAGTAAAGTATTTTTCCACTTTGAAAAATAGAAACTCACCCTGAGTCTGTCTTCCTGCTGCGTTGTCCCTCATGTCCTCCTGTGGTTCAGGGGCAACATCCACGTTCTCATAGATGTCCACCACTCTCTCCTCCATCTGTCCTGTGTCCTCAGTGTCCCCTCTCTGTCCTCTGTCTCCATCCCTATGTCTCACCTTCTTTGTCAAGTCTGGCATGGAATAAATATCTGTAGACATCGTACAAGGATGAGAGGCTTGAAATGTAACTATTGAGTGCAAATACTCTATGTTGTATATTATTCTGTATTGATTATATCCAAATAATAACGATTACTAAGTAACTATAAACTTTTTAGTTTGACAAATTATGATTGTGTCTCTCTGTGTCGGGTTGGCGTAATGGTGTACAAATAAGGAAGTGCAAAAGGACATCCACAAACTCAGACTCACATTATTGCTCGTGCACGTGCTGACACTACAGGGAAGTTGTGCATAATGCGTACGTTAAAAGTGTGATCACAGGTTGACCACAATGACTTTCAACAGTGACTGCAGAATGCAAAATGGAAAGTTTTTTTTAACTTCATCTGCCTTATGTTCAGAAAATGACACATTTAAAGCACAGCAGCTATCTATCCTTCACCACCAGAACCACCTCTGACCAAATTTGAGTCCACAGCCCATTGATTCTCAAATTTCCTTTTTTCATTTATTCTATAGCAGGGGGAAAAGTAGCACTATACCAACATTTTGTCCAAAGCTCAGTGTTTAACCCATTAAAATAATTTTAGATTTTAGCTATATATGTGGGTGTGTAACAAGAAATCATGAATTTCTTTGTAAATCTTTGAATATATAATTATTTTTGAATCGTTCCTTTGGGGTCCCTGGAAAAAATGATTCTGAAATGGGGATCTGCGGCCAAATACATTTTGGGGGTCCTTGACATGAAAAGTTTTGAGCACCACTGATATAGCGACATACTTTTTTTTTCTTCCAGAAACTGGATTTAGAAGAATGTGTCGGATCGGCCTCAGGTCTTAATGGGTTAATAAAGCGACACTCCTGTATCACATGTTGACCTCTATGAATAAAGCCGCATAGAATATCAACACAGGGTGACTTGACACATCAAGCACATACAGTACTATAACTATAGTGTTGCGCATAATTCAACATCTACTCTGGGGTCTGATGCTGATGGTTTGGAGGTGGCGCCGTGCTGGAGATGTCTTTGAGGAGGAAGCTGGAAGCTATAATGGCCGACACATCCCGATCCCACCCCCTCCAGAGAGAGAGATGAGGAATGATGAGGTAATGACAGATTCATTCTCCCACGAGAACAATGGACTCGGCCTGTCCTTCGTGCCGGTAGCCATGAGGTTATACAGCGAAGCACATGGTCGCTCTGCTCAGCCCATTGTCTAATGTCTCTCACTCACAGCTATAAACGGTGTTTTTTGCTTCATTCGTTGCTGTCCTTACCACCTTTTTTATGACAATACTGTACAAATACTGTCACTGTATATTATGGATACTTTATACTGTACTGATACTGTATTACTGTGTTTGTGTAGCTTTGAATCTGAAATCTAGCTTCAGCAAAAACTGGGATATTCCATTTTTGTCAAATATACGGCTGGCTTTATTAAGATGCCAATTTGCCAAAATATGGAACATTAAAAAAGAATAGATAGAGCAATGATATTGAGTCACAGAAGAACATTTGAATGAAAATCAATTTAAGTAACAGCAGACACAGACATTCAAATTGTAGTCTTGGATTTTGCAGGTAATAATAATATTATAGTCCACACTCCTTCATGGTATTTGTCAGTGTATATTTGCATACCAGTGAAATGAGGTATCTGCATTTAACCCATCCTAATTCAAGTAACAGGAGCAGTGGGCGCTACAATTGGGAGCGATTAGGGGTTAAGAGTCTTGGTCAGGGACACACATCGACAAACATTGCTCAAATCAAACCCAGGATAAACAGGGTCTAACCACTCAGCTGGCCGCCCTTTCTAAGCTAACAAAAGCTCACAAACAAACGTGTAATCTGAAGAAAAAAATGTGTAAAAGCAACAATTTATGGATGGGGAGGGTGTATCAATCAGTGAATTACACAATTAAGTGGTTGCAGTTTCACACTTTCTCTCTCTCTCTCTCTCTCTCTCTTAAAGTGCACTTTGGGCAATCAGGGGAAAATTGGTAGGTGCTCAAGGCCCCTAATTAGACAATGAGCTCGTGTGACACACCTGTCGGGTGAGTCAATCAAGGCACACAGAATAAAACAGCCATTTCCACACAGTCAGGGGAGAGCCTCGATCTGTCTTGAGAGAACATCACTTCTGCTCTCTCTCCCCTGTAAGAGTTTCCTGTGTAGTGATACATTTTCCAGAGTTACAGTTTATACCATGGCTTGGCAAGCAGCATAGCTGTATGATTCCTGTCTAGAGAGAATCAGTGGATACAGATATGGTCTGTGCTCCTAAATGGAATTCCACTGAGAAACCAGTAGTCGGCCTACCCATAAAGCTGTGAAATCCATCCATACACATGTTTAAAATACTTATTGTTCTGTATGTCCATGCGTTATTCGTAGTACTCGTAGTGACTGTCAAGATGAAGCTATACTCTATTTGACATTTATGTGGGGGAACAATAACATTGTGGCGCACAACCGGATACGGTACGGATATTAGTAGCCGTGCTCTAGTAGGCTGAGTCAAGACAGGATCATAGTGTGGAAAGCCTGATGACGCAAGGTTAGTACTGTGCTACTGAATCTGCCAGTCACTTTTATTTGCTCAAGGTGAAGTTATATAATTAACATTCTAACATCCCCATCTTCATTGTAGATGTGTGCCTGCCATTTCCAAAGTGACACTGGCAAATTCATCACCCACTGCATTGTGGAGGAGATGGATGAGAACACGTCTCTGGAGGAGCTGCAGAAGATGATTGTTGTATCTTTGGTCTACAGGATGTTTCTCTGTTTCTATGAGGTGAGTCAATCTTCACCTTCCTGTCCAAGCAGTGACCTAAACCACCCCCAAGTTACCAAACGTCCTGCTGCGATGGACAAATGCAGTGACTGAACACAATCATCATTACTATAGGGGGATTCCAAGATCTTAGAAATATCAGAAATCATTTATGTGCATAATCTTTTGTCAGTTAATTTTTCATTTTTAGTCATTGTCTATTCCTTATAATCAAGACAAAACAAAACAAAACAAAACAACAATAACCATTCTCCATCATATTAAAGCCTGTAATTGTCACAGTACACCTTTTGGTACTTAAGTCTTAAAAGTACAAAAATAAAATTATGTTTCACCGTCAACTCACTGTTTAGTAGCCTACTTGCTGCAATTGTATGTGACAGCAAAGAACCTTGAACTCTCTGCCATCACTTCCTCTGTACTTTTAGCCTAAGGAGCTACATGTGATTAGGGGGCTTGAGTGCTATTTTAACCAGTTACTATGGGCCTCTATTTTCACCAGTCACAGAGATGTTGGGCTCTGGTAGTCTTTTTCTCACTCTGTAGTTTCATAAACATCTTTGTTTTCCTTTTAATCATCTTTTATATAGGCCAAAACTATAAAATGAGAGAAAAATGAAAGCCATACATACACATTAGGATGATGCCATTTTCAAGTACTGTATGATGTTTGTACAGATTTGATTTGATTGTTGTTTGTACAAGAGAAAACGCTACTCAAATACATAATACACCTTTCACAAAGAACAAGAGCTGTGCTGGTAAGGTGAGAACCCTCACCACACATCATTACATTTTAGACATAACACAAGAAAATACATTATGAATAATAAATAATAGAAAACAAACAACCAAGTAATAAAACTAAAAAGCAACTGTAAATGCACATCTTTAGCATCTACAGTAATGACTCAAGTGCATTCAATTTATCTATTAATTTTCTCTCTAAAAGGGTGAACTGCATGCAAGATGTGATTCCAAAATGGTCATTCCACAGTGAAACACCTCTGTATAGAGTACTGTCCTCTGGTGGTGTGACAAAATGTATCTGCCTTGTGGAACAAGAATACAAATTGAAATCTAAACAAAAACATATTTGTCTGTGTGCTGGCAGAGTGTAGCCCTGATATTTCACCTTGTAAATGAAGATACATATTTGTATTACCATGTTTGCAAAACACTTTTGTTTTGTCAAGTGACACTTCGCTTAGTAGCAGGATCACTTAGCAAAGCATAATTGAACCTTAAGATATCTCAACATGATGATTTGAGGAGTAGAGGACGTTGTTTATATAAGACTTTAATAATAAAACCGGTACATTCTCACTGTGCTGGATGCTACAAAATTAAGTGTCTTCAAAAGCAAAATAGGTTTGGTAAATCGGCCCCCTGTTTTCACCAATAATATTAGAAGCTATGGTCCTCTTTAATTGACCAGTAGGTTCAGAACAGCCCAGTAACAACACATCTCTCTCCATGGTTTCCTCATAGTCAACCAACCATCACCATTAGTTTAACTAGCAGCTTCTTCATGAAGTGTCTTGTGTGTGTTCTGTCAGGTTGGTGACTGTGACCCAGTGTCATTTCTTTGTCTAGAGGGTGTAGTTCTGTTCAGTGGCCAGATGGTGGTGCTTCTCTCCTGTGGAAGGGCTGACAGCTGAGCTTCAACTAAGAGACAGAGGTAAGACAATGAGGAGATTAATGGAGATATGTAGGTGTGTGTTTACCGTTTGTGCATGGGTCATGACACATTTTAAGTTCAATTCATTGTTAATTAATTTAAGTCATATTAAAGTATTTATTGTGGTTTATATTACTGGAGTAGAAGAGAAACTAGAGATAACATGTCAACAGCATTTTGTGAAATGAAAGCCTGCAGAGGGAAGGCCGAGGATGTGGTTAAAAGTGACTTGACTAAAACAACACAGAATGAAATTGTTATTTTCGGTTTGACAGGAAACACATTTACTAACGCTAGAAGTTTATTTGTACTTTGAAGTGGCTCTAAGTGAAGTGCCTGGTAACTGTGGAACAATGTCAAGTTTAAATGTAAAGGGACATTACCCAAAGCTTCTTTGAATACATACATTTTTATAGTGTGCAGCCCCAGTGGGATGTAAAAGCCTGTACAGTAATCTACACATTAATCTTGTGAACACATTGACAGGAGACATTAAGATGTGATCATGAGCCCACCCTCTCTGAATTTCCATGATGAGGTAGTCAGTTGTACCAGTAGGAGGCAGACAGACAGAAACAGCAGCAGGACTAACAGACAGACAGACAGCTGACTGTGTGACTGTCTATCTGTATGAAGAGCAGAGCCAGGTCAGCACAGGGTCCACTCAGCACCTGCATATTGTCTCTGGATGGGACACAGAGACATCATATATTATGATATATTTGATGCCACCATGATAAGTTGTACAGTTTTGTCCCACAATTGTGACTGCGGATATAAGATATTCTTAGCTTGTGTATTATATAATATTTCTTGTACAAGAGGTCTAATTCAGCAGCTTATAGTTATACTCATACTTAAACCATCCCGGTCGCGTGAATTCACATCATCATGTATTTTCTGCAGACCAGTCTTTCCCCAAGTGCTGGGTGGGCGTGATGGGTTCATGAGCTCCGGCACCTAATAATTTAGAAATTACGCACTGCGTATGATACTATTATCTCTCAGGGCCCAACCAATATTAGATATTATATCATCCCCAATATAATATCCTAAATCCTTTGCCAAATTAGCCTATAGATTCTCACATTTCTCACATTGTGTATCAATGTTTTTGTAAAACAGCGAGGTACTGTGCATTGTATTTGGTAAAACAGAGCTTCTCTATAATTTTTTGGTTGTCATAGATTTATTTTATGTCAATACAATAACTGTACAATAACTGTGACAGTCTTGTTCCAAGGATAGGTTTTCCTAAATGTTCACATTCATGTTTTCTGTCCGTTTCTCACTGTGAAGTTTAACTAATAATTCACGCAGATCAACTATTATTCCCAGTAAATGTTGGGTCATTCATTACAGCGCTCCAGTCCGTCCACCTGCTGGCATGCCACTACGTATTCTGCATTGTAGTTTATATAATCTATGCATGTTAAAAATATACAGTGCATCCTCTATATTTCAGCAAATCTCTTTGTTACATCTACATTGTTGTTGTGAAGTATTGTTGTTCTTATTCACTGTATATCTATACCACTCTGTTAGACAGTATAACATCAACACATTATAAACACAGGTCTCCGCCAGGTCAGGTAAGTTATTGTGGCCTCCTGGTGGCGCTATAATAGGCCAATGTGAAAAGGGTGGCATTTCTTCCTCGGCCTAGTGGGAATGTGCGTGCAAATTTTCACGGAAATCGCACGCCGCGTTCATGATTTCAGACATTTTGTTCAAAACGGACCAATCCTGCAAACTTTGGAAGTCAACCTTAGCCAATCAGGATGGAATATGAAATATCGGACAGAATCGTCTTGATCACATGACTATAGAGATACAGTGTGTACCGATTTGCGTGATGTTTGGATAAAATCTGAAGGATTAATATCCAAAAATGTATTTGACATAAGTCGGCCTCCTGGTGGCGCTGTAAAGAGCAGATGTGAAAAATGCAGTGCAGATGTTTTTCCTTGGCCTCTAGGGTGTAGGCGTGCAAAGTTTCACGCAGATCGGTGCAGTTATAGTTAAAAATGCAAATTGGCCTGTTATAGCGCCACCATGAGGCTGATGTGAAAAGTTTTAAGTGCCATTTCTTCCTCGGCCTAGTGGGAATGTGCGTGTGCAATTTTATGGAAACAGCAAGCTGCGTTCATGATTTGAGGCAGTTTGTTCAAAACGGACCAATCCTGCAAACTTTGGATGGTAACCTTAGCCAATGAGGATGGAATATGGGAAATCGGACAGATCAGGGTTGATCACATGACTATAGAGATACTGTGTACCAATTTGCATGAGGTTTGGTTAAAAACTGTAGGAGTAATGGGAAAAAAATGGGTTTTGCACAAATCGGCCTCCTGGTGGCGCAATAACAGGCCCATGTGAAAAATTTGAGGCAGAGGTTCTGAATTGGCATCCAGGGAGTGTGTGTGCACAGCTTCGCAGCGACCGGGCCAACGGTGCCGGAGATTTGGTGCTAACACACAGACAGGACACACGGACGGACGGACGGACGGACGGACGGACGGACGGACGGACGGACGGACGGACGGACGGACGGACGGACAGGGGCGAAAACATACTCTCTCGCCATGCCTTTCGGCCTGGCGGAGACAACAAACCCGAACCCCATAATTATGTTTGAGCACATTCAACTCAGTCTTAGTCAGAAGGTTGGACAGAGGTTGACAATGGATGAATATGAAGACAGAACAGACCAGTGTTATTGTCTCCGGCAGGCCGAAAGGCATGGCAAGAGCGTATGTTTTCGCCCCTGTCCGTCCGTGTGTCCGTGTGTCCGTGTGTCCGTGTGTCCGTGTGTCCGTGTGTCCGTCCGTGTGTCCTGTCTGTGTGTTAGCACCAAATCTCCGGCACCGTTGGCCCGGTCGCTGCGAAACTGTGCACACACACTCCCTGGATGCCAATTCAGAACCTCTGCCTCAAATTTTTCACATGGGCCTGTTATAGCGCCACCAGGAGGCCAATTTGTGCAAAACCCATTGCCATTCCCATTACTCCTACAGTTTTTAACCAAACCTCATGCAAATCGGTACACAGTATCTCTATAGTCATGTGATCAACCCTGATCTGTCCGATTTCCCATATTCCATCCTCATTGGCTAAGGTTACCATCCAAAGTTTGCAGGATTGGTCCGTTTTGAACAAACTGCCTCAAATCATGAACGCAGCTTGCCATTTCCATAAAATTGCACACGCACATTCCCACTAGGCCGAGGAAGAAATGGCACTTAACACTTTTCATATCAGCCTCATGGTGGCGCTATAACAGGCCGATTTGCATTTTTAACTATAACTGCACCGATCTGCGTGAAACTTTGCACGCCTACTCCCTAGAGGCCAAGGAAAAACATTTGCACTGCATTTTTCACATCTGCTTTTTACAGCGCCACCAGGAGGCCGACTTATGTCAAATACATTTTTGGATATTAATCCTTCAGATTTTATCCAAACATCACGCAAATCGGTACACAGTATCTCTATAGTCATGTGATCAAGACGCATCTGTCCGATATTTCATATTCCATCCTGATTGACTAAGGTTGACTTCCAAAGTTTATAGTATTGGTCCGTTTTGAACAAAATGTCTGAAATCATGAACGTGGTGTGCGATTTCCGTGAAAGTTTGCACGCACATTCCCACTAGGCCGAGGAAGAAATGCCACCCTTTTCCCATTGGCCTATTATAGCGCCACCAGGAGGCCACAATAACTTACCTGACCTGGCGGAGACCTGTGCCCCGGAGCACTTTTTCTAGTTACATATATGTTTACGTCAATTTAGGTTAGAGTGCTTATTATATCCTTTAGATAATGACTCACAAAGCAGGTGTTGCAAAGCAACAAACCAACTTTTTTTGTCCATGTCCATCTCGTTATTTGGTCTCGCACTGCCTTATTAATTTCATTCAGGCTCCTAAGTTGCTTTTGTCACAAATAGCTACGTTTCCTTAGAGCATCTTCCCTCCCAAAAGTCTGTACACGGCCCTGACACAGCTGTGGTACCATTGCAGGCAGTGAAATTAATAATAACATTAAAAATAGAATAAGAACAAAAAGCTATAATGAAAGCAAAATAGAAAAAAATATATAAATGCAAAATGCTATAAAATAAAGAAACTTTTAATTCAATTGCATCACACAGTCATACATTGTGACCTGGGCTTTCACAGTGCAAAAAACAAGGATTACAGTTATGTATTCAAGACATGCAGAGAATAGGGACACTAGGATTCATGTGGTTAAAGCCTCAACAGTGTGACAACAATAACAATATAATAAGATCAAAAAGCCATAATATAAGCAAAATAGCAAAAACAGTACAAATAGCATATCGTCAGTGTTCAGCCGGGACCAGCTAACTCCATTTTCAGTTGTTTTTTTTTTTTTCATAAATCAATGCTATTGAACATCTGTGTAATTTAAAAAAAAATAATAACATATGAAAAGTATTAAAAAGCGCCTCTGACGAACACTCCTAACTCCATTGGACCCTCAAACTGTCAAAAACAAACAACTCCCCCCTCCTCTCAGGCTCTCGAGAAGCTCTGCTCTGTATGAGGCAGACAGGGAGAAGATTTTTCAATGCTTTTGGGAGAACATAAACTGGGAAGAGAAGAGAATGTATGTGCAAGGTTTGATAGATGTCACCCCAGTAAAGAGGAGAAGGGTGTCTTCACAAAGGTCATCTGCTCGTGTTTTCTTTTTAAATGTTAATGGACAGAGAATGAGTGTGTGCAGGAGTTTGTTTCAAACATCTCCAAGAGCTCAAGGAGATCATGCCAAAAGACTTTCACAGCTTTTATGACAATCTAAAGCACTAAGAAACACCCACCACACACACGCAACACACAACACACAACAGTGTGATAATAAAATGTTGATAGGTATAATTATGATAGGTAAATTCAACTGTGGTTGTTATTGTTAGTGCAGTAGGCTACAGATTTGACAGATTATATTTTTCATGAATGTATTTTGTATTTATATGCCATTTATTTATTGTTGGTGTGCCATGATCGCTTTTGTTAAATACATGATTGAGTATTGAGGCAGAATTGTTTGTTGCACTCAACTGTAGAAGAACAACAGTGGTAACAGTTAGATCCATGGTTGTTTACAATGCATGTTAAAATAAAAGTTGTTTAAGTACAGAATTCAGCTTGATCTATAGTATATGAGGATGGCGCTCACCATAAATAGCTGATCTCCAAGCTCACAATGCGTTGTGATGTGTTGTGAGCTTTGAGATCCATTGCCAGCTGTTCTTATCAATGATGGACAAAACCTCCTAACTCCACTTGCACTGGATTTGGGTAAAGTGGTGATAATATAATGACACATGCAAGTATCTGATAATATATAAAGTCACAATACCAAGTTTGATGAGGCAGTATTGCTTTGTTTTCAAAATATAAGGTTTTCTTCATTTTCTGAAAGATTGATATTTTGTTTTTCATTTCCTGAACAATTACCATTTTGGATTTAGCTGGTTCCGGCCGAACAGCAGAGATATATTGAATAATATAAAGTAATATATAATTAAATTGCATCTACACAGCCATAGATTGTGACCTGGGGGTTGTCTGTCAGAAGTCCAGGATTCAGTTGTACAGGACGGTGTTGAATCCTGCTGTTGAATTTTTGAACTTGGTGATGAACTTGGAGACACAATAGTGTTGAATGAACTGTAGTCAATGAACATTATTCTCACCTATGTGTTCCTTAGTTCCAAATTGATGGTGCAAACTTTAACTGTGTTGTTGCTGTTTCTTTCCTTTTACCCCCCAGAGTAGCCAATTATTTGTACCCCCCCCCCCCCTAATTATGCCAATGGTGCCCTCCGAGCACCAATTAACTGTAGAGTAAATTTAACAACGACACAGTAATAATAGTTGGTGGTTTGTATTGATATGATTATTGGTGGTAAAACATTTTGTTCTTCTGTAAAATAACATATCGATGGCCAAAACGCAAAACCTCCTAAGTGCAAATTTCATGATTTTCGGATTTCACTGTGGATGAGGACTTTAGGCTATGCTGCACATGCTCAATCTGTCTGCAAGATAGTCCCGCCCCTCATTTTTGTCAGAAAAGTCATTTGACTAAAACCTCCTATCTTGTTCAGTGCCAATTAGTGCTAAAATGTTGAAGCGCAAAAACTCTTATCTGCACCAGAACTAGTTGAGCAGCAGATAGAGCTGAAACTTGGGAATTCTATGTTATGTAGATCGTCTTAATGTCTTTCAGTTTGTAGTAATCATCAATTATTTTCAAAATAAAAAAGTGTCTTCCACCCTTACTATTTAAGTATTTGTTAGTAACTGTCAAGTTAATTGCATTGCCTTGTTGATTGCTAATGATTAGTGTCAGGTGGTGAAACTTTTATCACACCAAGAGTGTGAGTTGATCAAAAATGTGAATGGTAATACTTGTTACAGTACTGTAGAATGTCTTGATCTCAAAATGAGCATAAAAAAAGCATTATTTAACAAAATAATGTTTGTTTGTAAGCCTAACTGTTTCTAGGTAAAAACCTCCTATGTGCATCTATGTAGATAGGAGGTCATTTTTAGGTACAGATAGGAGGTTTTGGCATTGAACATTTTGAACTTGTGGTTAGAGGTTGTCATTGCTGCTTAAATGTGAACGTCATTGTCGTGATTTTTTATTAATTGCAGATCAAAATCACACGTGAACACCGTGGCAGCCAACAACCCTGTGAAAATATTGTGGTGTGTCGGTTGGGGGGTATGAGGGTATGGGGGTGGGATGGGGTTTGGAGTTATAGGGTGTGGGAGGTGTGGGTGGTGGTTGGGGGGGTATGGGGTTGGGGGTGCATTAGGGTTTGGGTGGGTAGAGTTTGGGGGTTGTGGTGTGCTGGTTGGGGGCATGGGGACCGGGGGTTCTGGGAGTGGGGGTAATGGGTTGGGTGGGATTTGGGGGGATGAGGGTATGGGGTGGGATGGGGTTTTGAGTTATGGGGGTTGTGAGGTGTGGGCTGGCAGTTGGGGGGTATGGGGTTTGTGGGAGTGGGGGAGTATTGCAGGTGGTGGAGTGTATAGGGTGTGGGAGGTGTGGGTGGTGGTTGGGGGGGTATGGGGTTGGGGGTGCATTAGGGTTTGGGTGGGTGGAGTTTGGGGGTTGTGGTGTGCTGGTTGGGGGCATGGGGACCGGGGGTTCTGGGAGTGGGGGTAATGGGTTGGGTGGGATTTGGGGGGATGAGGGTATGGGGTGGGATGGGGTTTTGAGTTATGGGGGTTGTGAGGTGTGGGCTGGCAGTTGGGGGGTATGGGGTTTGTGGGAGTGGGGGAGTATTGCAGGTGGTGGAGTTGGGGGGTAGAGGGTATGGGGGGGATTATGGTATGGGGGGCATAGGCCAGTTAGGCCGGATCATACAGGATAGGGTCTTTGATGCGAAAGTGTGGTCTAGCCAACACCAACTCAGGACTCCTGAAGTGGGATGGGGTTTTGAGTTAGGGAGGTGGAGAGGTGTGGGCTGGCAGTTGGGGGGGGGGGGTTGTGGGAGTGGGGGAGTTTTGCAGGTGGTGGAGTTGGGGGTAGAGGGGTATGGGGGGGGGTTGTGGGAGTGGGGGAGTTTTGCAGGTGGTGGAGTTGGGGGTAGAGGGTATGGGGGGGATTATGTTGAGGGGGGCATGGGTCAGTTAGGCCGTATCATATAGAATAGGGTCTTTGCGATGCGATGTGTGAGTGTGGTCTAGCCAACACCAACTTGGGACTCCTGAATCGCTGCCCTCCACACTCTCCTATCTAGCATCAGGGTCTTGAGCTCTACTGTGTTGTTAGCTAAGCTGTTACGCCGAAGTGCATCTACGTAGGTGGTGCAATTCTTGTCTCTCCTGGCTTTGCCCTGGGTTGGCTCTCATAGTGTTAGTTTGCTTGCCACTAGTTATGGGTCCCTGACGCAGTGCCCTGCCTCATCCTTCTCTCTCTGACTTTGTCTGTGACCCATGGTAGGTTCCTGTAGAGGACCACATTTCTGATGTGGTCCGTCCATGTGACTCCTAGTGCCATTCATAGCAATCTTGTGTAGACTCCATCCAAGGCCCTTTCCTGTTGTGCTGTGACGGTCCATGTCTCAGCCCCATACAGCAGTACTGACTCCACTGTAGCTATACGAACAGCCGCCTCTTGAGGTGTTCTCCCATGTCTGATTTCCACACTCTCCTCATCCCATGCAAGGCATTCCAGTCAAGTGCCCCCCGGACCTTCAGGTCCTGTTCCATTGAAGAAGTCCAGGCCCAGGTTATTACAAGTCCTGGACTGCCTCGAGTAGCTTGTCTCCATCATCTGAACCATCTTCTCAGGAACTCCATAGGCCTGGAGAATGTTCATCAGATTCCCCCGGTGGATGGTGCCAAAAGCCTTTTGGAAGTCATGAAGGTGATCACCACTGAAAGATTCCGCTCCTTACTCCTTCCAGTATCCTCCTCAGCACCAGTATCTGCCCGCCTGCTGTTCGCTCCGGGCGGAAGCCGTTCTGCGAATTTCTCATTACAGGGTCTAAGATGGGTCTAAGACGGTTGAGGATCTTCCTGTTAGCCGTCTTGGCAACTTGTGAGCTCAGGCTAATGCCTTGGTGAGTTCGCCTGACTTTGGTACTGGATCGATGATCATTTTGCTCCACAGCTCGGCAGCTTGCTAGACGTGTGTGCTTGATAAAATCCAACACCACCTTGTCTATGGGCACATACATCAGAACCTCAGCTGTCACTCCATCTTCCCGCAGCTCTTGCCTCACTTGATAGTAGCCTTGGCCCTCTGGTACTCATCCATGGTGAACCGTCTGGTTTGGGAAGGTCATGGAAGACAGGAGCATCGGATCATCCTCTTCTTCGGTTGAAGGAGGATTTCCTAGGAGTGTTTTGAAGTGCTGGTACCATGTTTCAACTCGTTCCTCTGCGCTTTCTCCCCAGATCTTGGAAGTCTGAGAAGAGCTTCTGCCAGAAATATCATTGATGAGCTTCCAGCTCTTGCCATGTTTCTGGTTAACATGCACCTCTTTAATGTCCCTGATCTTTTGGGTCAGCTCCCGTTGTTCCAGTTGCATACACTTGATATAGCTCCTCCTTCCTCCGCTTATATTCCTCCCTCAGACCCTCTCCTTTTTGGTCAGCGACAAAGTCCCTGTGTGCTGCGCTCATCTCCACCCTGGCTGTGGTGATTCTAGGGTCTTTCCTCCTTGCTTATAGGCTCTTTAAGCCATTCAATGATCTTACATACTATTCCACTATCCACACTGGACACAAGGTTGGTGATCCAGTTGTATGAGTTAGGGGAGTTGGAGGGCATGAGGGTTTGGGTGGGTGGGGTTTGTGGGGTGTGTTGTGCTGGTTGGGGGGAATGGGGGTTTTGGGAGTGGGGGGGTATTATGTCGAGGGGTGCCTGGGCCAGTTGTTTTGTAGTCCACCTACTTGTTGTTGTTTTTGGAAAAAAGTGTATACAGTGTACTAACCATTTCATCCATTGAAAATGCGCTAGCGTATACCCACGACCACGCGCATCTCGTGCAGAGAAATGGTTATTGTATACCTCAGAAAACAAACCTAGAACACACCACTGATGCAACTGTTTGCAGCTGTAAATATGTGTATTTACAGCCTGTACTATTTATCATTATTTAGTTATGCAATCACTTAACATCACAGTGCAAAAGCTCCTATCTGCAGAATTATCCAGGAAAAGTGGGGAAAAACCTCCTATCTGCATTTGCAATATGAGATCAGTGTAATTAACATATAATATTGTAATATAATCCAGAAATCCAGAAACGGTGAATTATGTGATGGGTATCATAAAAAAATAGCATTGTGCAAAAAAGATACAACATTTTGTAGTTTTCTTTTTCATTTTCCCAACAATGTTAATTTTTCAGATAGGAGGTTTTGCATTTTGGCCATCGATATGAGTTTCTCTCATTTGCACTGCTAATTACTGTTTAACTTCACAAAGCAGAACACTAAGCTGTCATCAATCATGTTAAGAGATGCATCACTTCTCACAGATCCAGGTTCTTTTTTCTGAACATAATCCATCATACAATAGTCCATTACTTTGCCAGTAGTATGCACAGTTCCAGTATGTATGGGTCCTAGGATATCCACTGGCCCAGTACCTGCAGAGTAAACAACATAATGTATTTAACTACATCCATTCAGTCACTCACATACAGTGACTTTGATAGAATTACAATAGAAATACTTTAAAATATCTCACTGTGTTGTCGGTGGAGATCCATCCACCCATGTCCATTTGTTCCAGGTCTTTTTCAGACCAATCCAAGTTTCCTTTGATGATGGTACTTCACACCCATGGCTTAATCGTCTGATTAATTCCTGATCATTGGTACATGAACCATAATGAATTTTCTCTATTAATATATTCAGGTTTTCAATATAATCACCAAATTACATCACATCACACGCACGTCTGCGCAAAACCACGTTCACACACTCTTACCTGTTCGTCTTTACTGTTAATGGCCATCAGATGTGCTCCTGCCATCAGACAGTCTTTTCTGCTTTCCTCCCAAGTTGTCTCTCTAGTAGATCTGTAGTAACAGCGGTCTCCAAACTTCCTCCATCCATTGGGACACGACTTAACTAAACATCAAACAGAGTTTTACTGATGGATTAGTTCAGAACAGTCTAGTCCAATACAAAAATTACCAGAGTAACATAATTACGTTGTTTTAATAAATAAAGACTCCCTTCATCTTTATAGCACACATTTTTATCACGTCATCCCTGACAATAATTTAATAACAAACAAAAACAATGTGTAACCCCACGCACCTGCTTTAAGCTGGTTTACTTCACTTCTTAACTGGTTATTGTCCAGCATCAGGTTATTGTTGGAGGTGTAGAATTGATTTCTCTCCAGGGTTAGGTTTGTGTTGTTGATCTTTAATTGATTTCTCTCTAGGGTCAGATTGATGTAATCTGCCTTTAACTGGTTTCCCTTCAGGGTCAGGTTGTTAATGACTGAATTATCTGCAAAGACACATATTTTGACGATAAACACACTTGTTGCTACTGTTCACGATAAGGTCAAACATCTGAGGGGAAACATTTCGTTGAAAAGAATACAACTTGTTAAAACCTCTTTATTCATTTACTTTTCACATGTGTAGTAATACAAAAAAACACTTCAGTAGAAACTAGAAAATTGCACTCCTCGGAGCACAGGTCTCCGCCAGGTCGAGTTGATAAAATACCAGATGAGCCTTCCGTTTAGACGACAACGGCGTTATTGGGGGTTGAAAACGCAACAAAGGGAAACCCCCTTCCAGAGTGTAAATCTTTGAAAACGCTCCGCCACGCGTCTCCATGTAACCGAGCAACAAGGGGGAATACACAAAACGGGTGATGTCATGGCTCATGTCGGTGAGCTGTAGAACCACACTGCATTGGTGTAAACAAACAGCTGTGATAGGAAGTAGAACAGAAGTGGTTCTACGCATGCGTGACGGGTCTATCTGGCAGCGTGTCACACCGCCTCCTAGCCACCTGGCGTGTCTCTGTGTAAACGCAAAATAAGAACGCAACGGCACTTTGTCGTTTTCTATTCTGATCGTTGCCGTGTAAACGTGGCCTTAGAAGGCAGTCATTGCCAAATGAAATGTAATCAGAAAAATCTGACTGATACACCTTGATCACATGACTCCGGAGATAATGTCTACTTATTTGTGTCAGTTTTGGACTAAAGTTGTAGGAGTAGTAGCAAAACGTGTGTTTCGAAGAAAATCTAATCTGGCACAAATGGCTGGGGCCTATATGGTTGCATCATGATCCAAGGAATCCAGGGAAAAACAGTAAAAAAAAAAAATAATATCCCCCTTTGTTTTTGCCTTTGGGGGCATACCTCCTTTTCTGTATAGAAACAGGAGCGAAAACATAGTCTCCGGCTGTCGACCGTTTGGCCTTCGGCCATCCGGCCTGGTGGAGACAACCGTGAGGATTAAATTGAAAATAAAAGTCGCATCTAGGTTTGGGTCAATACTGCTGTGGTCTTTATAGTTGCCACAGCTAGAAACAAGCAAAAAAAAGTGATGTGTTAGTTATATGACATGTAATACTCACAGTGCACGGCCTGGCCTACGATCCCACCCAGCAGCATAAGACACAGCATCCCCAGACACACAGCAACGACTCTGAAACACCTTCTCACTGTTTGACAAAAAGAAGATAAGAGTCTAAAAGTCCTGTTAGCTAAACCCAACCTGACCAAAGTGCTTTGAAATGACCTGCATTCTCTCTAAAAAATATTTTACACATCGAAGGAATCATTCTCTAACATGTGAACGGTCACTGTCCCTCATGTCTCCTCTGTCTGAATCTGTCTGTCTCTCCTTGTTTGTCAAGTCTGGAAAAGCATTAATATCTGCACACATCTTACAAGGATGAGAGGCTTGAAAAGTAACTATTGACTACAAGTATATGCTTCTCATGTCTTGATTAGCTTGATCAAAATGGCACTTTCCATGATTACTAGTTAATTAAATATACTGAGTTAATAGAATGTGACCATGTCTGTCTGTGTCTAGTTGCGCAATGCTTTTGTAATGAGGAATAGCTAGATTATCACACACACACACACACACACACACACACACACACACACACACACACACACACACACACACACACACACACACACACACAGTGAGATAAGGAGGGAGTAAGTTAAAAAACATTTAAAAAAAAATGTAATTAACATATTTTACCAGACTGCAGGATCTTCTCTAGATCTTTCTCCTTCTTGGTGTTGATCTGAAGATTTCCATAGATTGCATCATCTGTCTTTTGCAGATCAAGGTGGTCATAATGTCCTTCTACAGACATTTCTACCTCAATTCTTCTTGCTGTAATCGTGGTCTGATTCTCGTAGATATATCTTCCTCTTGGAGCTCAATGTTTTCAGAATGACTAGCCACAGCCGTTTGTATCTTTATGACTTCAATTCTTCTGGCAGGTATTTGACCTCTTCACAACACTCTGAATATATACTGTATCCTCACTGCCCTAAACGTAGACAGTACTGTTAGATTGCATAATGACAGATCACTGTTTGTGCACCAATGAAAATAGACCCCCCCCCCCCCCCACACACACACACACACACACACACACTTATATTTTTCTGTATGTCGCTGCTACCCCCCCCCCTCCCCCCCCCACCCCCACCCCCAAGCAAGGGGCCTCTGCTAGGCTGTGTGGTTAAAAAAAAACACCTTTTCTTACGAGATGACATTCTACGTATCAAGCACAATGAGTAGGCTGTACTAACGGAAGCTAGAAGTGACCACAGTTTTCCTGTAGCTTCATGATCTCTCTAAATTACACAACACTCACAACTACCCATTATTAAGAACCGACACCGAATGTTCAATAAAAGTTAAATGATCAACATCATTATTAGGGGGGGTAGCAGAGACGTGTGTGGGTGCGTGTGTGCTGTCAGGTGGGAGGGTGAGTGTGACCAGATGCCAATTCTCTGCCTAGAGGGCTGACAGCTCAGCTTCAACTAAGAGACAGAGGAAAGAGGATGAGCAGATGAATTGATATATGTACAGTAGGTGTGTGCATGATCATGACACACATATAAAGTTCAATGATGTGTTCATTATCTTCCGATTTAGGTATTTATTGTGGTTTAACTGGAGTAGAAGAGAAACTAGAGGTAACTCGTCAACATTTTATGAAATGAAAGACTGCAGAGGGAAGGGGGTTGCCAGAGGATGTGGTTAAAATGTGACTTGAATAAAACAATGCAAAGTGAAATATAGGCAGGACATTTCTACATGACAAGAAACTGTGTTTTTACACTTACGAACACTGTACAGTAAGTAGCTTTAAATTAAGTACCTGGTAACTAAACAGATGGAACAATGATTGCACTGTGGAGTCATTGGTGAATAAAGTAAAGCTAAAACAAGTACCTCTCCTCATAGTGAACAGATACCACACCATTATATCAAAATACAATGGATATTATGAGCAACATAGGACATGAGTTGTAGGGGGATAAACACAGCCTAAAAGGTCATGATAAGATAGTTTATCCAAAGCTCCTCTGAATGCATACAGTAGCCTTCATGTATGTACGGTCAATCCTCTGATAGTGTGCAGCCCCAGTGGGATGTAAAAGCCTGTACAGTAATCTACACATTGATATTGAGAACACATTAACAGGAGACATTAAGATGTGATCATGAGCCCACCCTCTCTGAGTTTCCATGATGAGGTAGACAGTCAGTTGTACCAGTAGGAGGCAGGCAGACAGACAGACAGACAGACAGACAGACAGACAGACAGACAGAAACAGCAGCAGGACTAACAGACAGACATGTACAGATCTGTCTGTCTGTCTGTCTGTCTGTCTGTCTGTCTGTCTGTCTGTCTGTCTGTCTGTCTGTCTGTCTGTCTGTCTGAAGAGCAGAGCCAAGTCAGCCCAGGGTCCACTCAGCACCAGCATAATGTCTCTGGATGGGTCACAGAGACATCATATATTATGATACTATATGATGCCACCATGATAAGTTGTACAATTGTGTCCCACAATTGTGACTGGGATAAGATATTCTTAGCTTGTGTATTATGTCATATTTCTTGTACAATTTAACTTATCTGGCCCGGTTTGCAGAAACTAAAAAGTGGAAGAGCCAAGTCATACACTATATGCATTGGTATTACACATAAATGTATTGTAGTTTCTTATCGATTAGTTTTAGGGTGCATTCAGACCATCCCAGGTGCTCTCCAGGAGTGGTGCCGTTCTAACATTCAGAGCATTTTCCACTCCGGGGGAAATCGAAGTTGTCCCAACAACAGCATCTAAAAAATAGATCAGTGGTTCTCAACCTTTTCAGGCTGTGACCCCCCAGATTAATCATATTTGAACTGGGGACCCGCCACCCTGATAAGCACTTTTAGGAGTTTGAGGCATTCAATTTAGTTGACTCGGTTCCACAGATAAATATTGTGACAATAGCAGATCTACAAGCTTGCGTTGCGAGGCGTTGTGAGCATTTGGCCAATGTTTGACCAGTTTTTATAGTATAGTTTGTTGATTACTTTTGATGCCGTAATGGTCTTTTTCTTTTGGAGGTATTAAAAGGTCTTAAAAGTACTTAAATTGTCATCTGGGGACCCCCCAAAATCATGTGGGGCCCGACTACAAGGTTGAGAACCACTGCAATAGATCGAGTCATTGCAAAATGTGATGGTTGCAGCTGTTTGGTACTCACACACACATACAGTATGTGTAACAAAATGAGCAGCATGAGTATCCAATCTGACCATTCATAAATTAACTGATATCTGAGCGCTCTGAAATACCCCGGTCAAAAATATACAGTATATAGTGTTTGATATGTGTTAAAACAATGACAAAACTGTGGGGAATCTGCTTTGAGGGAAGTGTTTTCCCAACACTTCCCTCCATACCTCCCTCCAAAAGTACAGCATCCAAGAATGTGTCAACTGCTTCCATTTTCAATACATTTTACAGTATCTTGCATCAGGCCCATCCTAAATAACTTCAGAGGAGTTTAATAGTATCAGCGTATGATACCATTATCTCTTGGGGCCCAACAACCAATATTGGATATTATATCATCCACAATATCATTATCCTAAATTCCTTTGCCAGATTATCCTAAGATTCTCATATTTCTCACATTGTGTATCTATGTTTGTAAAACAGCGAGGTACTGTGTATTGTATTTGGTAAATCAAAGAGCTTACGTTTTATTGAACTCCTGTTACATTTGAACACACGCTCATACAGATGGAGGCATTTACTTTTTTTTCTTTTTCACAGTTTTGTTTATTCAGGATTTCAGGGCATACATTAAATAATGACATACTTACATTTTGTTAAACGCCCACATAGGACAGAAGAGAACAGTAATAATATATTGACATACAAATGCTATACCATCACTGTGATGACAGGACAAGAAGTACATAAACAAAGATGTAGAATCAGTATGCAAGTATCTAAAGTTATAAATTGCATTATCCTATACAACTAACTCTTGTTATTTCTTAAAAGTAGTATCTCTATAGAAATGTATCCCTCCCCAGCCGTTTATCCTAACAAAATACAAGTTTCATGACTACACTGTTGTACTTTCTGCAATTGCATGTGACAGTAAAGAACCTTGCACCTTGAACCTTGAACTCTCTGCCATCACTCTGCAATGTACTTTTAGCCATAGATATATGTCTATGCTTTTAGCCTGAGGAGCTACTTGTGATATGGGGGTTTGAATGCTATTTTAACCAGTAGCTAAGGGGCTCTGTTTTCACCTAGCCTTGGACCAAGGCTGTCATAGATTTCTTTTGTCAGACTCGATAAAATAAACCTATGACAGTCTTGTTTTGGTATCTTGGATAGGTTTTCTTAAATGTTCACTTTCATTTTTTCAGTCCCTTTCTCACTGTGATGTTTCATAAATCAGATTTTAATAATAATTCACTCAGATTTTGAGACTTTGTTTTGACACTAATTCAATTTGGTCTTTCCAACAAATTTTCTCATCAACTGTTATTCCCACAAAGCATTGGGTCATTAATTACAGCGCTCCACAACAAAAAGCCATAATAAAAGCAAAATAGCAAAAAAAGTAAAATACAATAAAAATAAACGTTTAATTAAATTGCATCTGTCATACATGACCTGGGCTTTCACAGTGCAAAAAACAAGGATTACGGTTATGTATTCAAGACATGCAGAGAATAGGGACACTAGGGTTCATGTGGTTAAAGCCTCAACAGTGTGACAACAATAAATATATAACGAGATTAAAAATCCATAATATAAGCAACATAGCGAAAACTGTACAAATAGCATATATTGTCAAATAGAATAAAGTAATATATAATTGAATTGCGTCAACACAGCCATAGATTGTGACCTGGGGTTTGTCTGTCAGAAGTCCAGGATTAAATTGCACAGGATGGTGTTGAATCCTGGGTCTCTTGTGATGAACACAATGGTGTTTAATGCTGACCTAGCACTGTAAATCAATAAACATTATTCTCACCTATGTGTTCCAATTAGTTCCAAATTGATCGGGTAAACATTAACTGTGTTGTTGCTTTTTCTTTATTCCCCCCCTAGAATAGCCAATTATTTGCACCCCCCTTTTTTTCCTCCTAATTTAGTCATTATACCAATTAAGTGTTTCTCCCCACATATTTCTGTGCTTCCACTGCTGTTAAACTCTCTGGCTCACCTGCCAGTGAGGAGCACCCCCCCCCCCCCCCCCCCCACCAACGAGGACCTAGAACCTCCATCCTGCTCCACCCTTTCAAAATGTCCCACTGACAGCCACCACCCAGCCGTAGGAGTTGCTAACGCAGCCACATACAGTATGTCACCCTCCCACGGCAATTGTGTTCATATAGTTGCTCAGCCAAACCGGATGCACCGCAGAGGAATCAAAACCATAGACTTCCCGGTGGTGGGCGGATACTTTACGCATGTGCCACCCGAGCGTCCATTAACTGTGTCCTTCACGTAAAAATAATAACCACACAGTTGGTGGTTTGTACTGATATGATTATTGGTGGTCCAACATTTTGTTCTTCTGTAAAATAGCACTGCTAATTACTGTTTAACTTCACAAAGCAGAACACTTAACGCTGCAGTGTTCACTAAGCTGAAGTTAAGAGAAACCTCACTTCTCACAGATCCAGAAGTTTTCATTTTAACTCAAGGAATTATACCATAGTCCATCCTTGTGCCAGTAGTATGCACAGTCCCAGTATCTATTGTAGTTAGGATATCCACTGCCCCAGTACCTGCAGAGTAAACAACATTAACATTTTAACCACATCCACTCAGTCACTCACATACTGTGACTTTAATAGAATTACAGTAGAACAACTTGTAAAATGTCTCACAGTGTTGTCAGCGTTGTTCCATCCATTTGGCCGTACTCCTTTTCAGACCAATCCAAGAATATACATTCCCATGGTTCAATCCTCTGATTATTTCCTGATTATTTGTACAGGATTGAAACATAATTTAGTTTCTCTATTGCATTCAGGTTTTTCACTATAATGAGGGAATAACATCACATGCATCTATGATGATGGACACATGGGTACACACACACACACACACACACACACACACACACACACACACACACACACACACACACACACACACACACACTCACACTCACACTCACACACTAACACACACCTGCTCTTCTTTACTGTTAATGATCACCAGATCTGCTCCTGCATTCCGACATTCATTTCTGCTTTCCTCCCAAGTTTTCTGTTCAGTAGATCTGTAGTAACAGCGTTCTCCAGACTTCATCCATCCATCGGGACAGGACTTGACTAAACATCAAACAAAGTTTCACTGATTGATTTTCAACGCACGGATAAGTTCTAACAGTTTAACATGTAGAATAGTTATAATGAAAATCCGAGTAAGAAATGACCTGAGTAACGTAATTACTTGGTTTTAAGTCTGTTACCCAAAATATATTTGATTGTAAGGCTTATCATGGGCACATTGGGGTGATGTCAGTGTAAATTAATTTGTTTGAGTATTCCCACTGACGTAACCTACTCTCATTGTCTGTTTTTCTTGCCATTGCCCTAATAATTTACAGGGAACGTCAGAACTGCCGAGCTTCTGTTTCTGGTCTCTCTACTATGGCATTAGTGTAGCATTCTTTTTCCCCCTTTGGTGATGGGGGGTTGCCACGGCACGGCAGCGGGGTGGCACTTTCAATGTTAAATTCCAAAATGGCCGCCATGTGAATATGGTCTATTGAGAGCAAGCCCCCAGAGTTGCTGAGAAACATTGAAGCTGCCACCCCAGTGGCCAAAGCTGGAACTGCAGGCGAGGAGAAATACCTGCACGCGCAAAACATACTGAGAGATATTTATATTTATACATATAAATATGTAAACATATTATACATACATACATATGCATTTACATATAAATATGCATCTCGAGTGTATTTAATAAATATCTCGCGTTCAATCCTTGACACACGGGCTGCCGTAGAACGCAAAAAGGACACTAGTGTGCATGCTCATAACTCTATGGGGGGTCAAAATCGAACCAATAATTCTACTTCCGGCAGGTTTCCGGGTGCTTCAAAACGCCAGTGAGCACATTCATTGAAATGATAGCAGGGGGCGGGGCAATCCGCCCTCTAGTTATATTATACCTCTATGATTGAGAGAGCTGTCTTTCAACAGGTGTGGTTGAGCCAAAGCACATCCTTGATGTAAAAAGGAGAAAACGAGGGTATCTTTGTTATACATTAGTAATACGTGCCTGAACCGAAAGCGAAACGTTACGCCCCAAATAAATAAATAATTAAACAAATTCTATACATACAAGCAAAAAACATGTCACTTTGTGCCATGATATCTGCTTGTCTGCCATTGCTTGGGTTTATTAACGCTTTTCCTCAACCTCTGTCTCTCTCTCTTTCTCTCTCTCGCACTGATGGAGCTCTGGTCTGACATCACACACACGTTGACACAACAGAAACAGTTACCTACAGTAACAACGCTGATTTGCGTCAACATCGGGCTATGTCTATGTTGATACAAACACACAAATAAACATAAGGGTTTACTCCCATTTTTTACCACTTACCAGTACATCCTTTACAATAATTTACTTAGTAATATTCCCTAAAACAAATTTGTAACCTCACGCACCTGCTTTAAGCTGGTTTACTTCTCTCTTTAACTGGATAAGTTCCAGCATCAGGTTGATGTAGGAGGTGTTTAACTGATTTCTCTCCAGGGTCAGGTTGGTGTAGTTGTTCTTTAACTGATTTCTATCCTGGGTCAAGTTGTTGAAGTCCATCCTTAATTGATTTCTCTCCAGGGTCAGATTGGTGTAGTCAGTCTTTAACAGGGTCAAGTGGTTAATGACTAAATGATCTGCAGGACAAATATTTTGATAATAAACAGTTGTTGCTACTGATCCTCAAACAGTAGAATATAAAACAATGTAACAGTATGCAATGATGAGGTCAAACATTTGTGTGGAATAGCTTAGAGAAGAAGAGACAATTATTCTATGTTTTAAATAACTTGCTTACACCACTTTGTTTGGATACTTTGCACATGCAATAATACACAAAAACACTCTACGGTAGACATAATCAAAATTATACTAAAAAGAGAAGTCATGTCAAGGTTTGACATGACAGGTGGCCTTTTATCACACATTCGGTGCCAGAATTTTATAATAACAGATTACGTTCGGTGCCAGAAATCTCACCGTGAGAAATCTCACAGAAATCTGTTGAGCTGTTTAAGACTCCACGACGTGCGACGTGCATTGTGAAACAAAGCATGCGTGCATTTTGCACGATGGTCCTGGCTAACGCCTGGAACGATATACATCTTTCACGCGGTTCACAATGGCGCAGCGATCGCGCATACAAAATGAGTCGTTTTCCCCAACGTAAAAGTTTTTGGAGTTATAGGGGTTTTAGAGAAGGAGATAGAATGGAAGCGGATGGGGAGCCATGTTTTTTGGCACAGTGATCTATAAGGCCCTTCCTTCTCAGAATCACTGTGGGTGATTCCAGAGCTGCTCCAGCCCCTCCTGTGTGGAAAAAAACGGGGAAAAAAACAAAAGCGACTGAAAACACGGTTCAGACCGTGTTCGGCACCAAAGCGCTAATCTGTGCAAACACGGTTCAGACCGTGTTTGGCACCCCTTTATAGTTGTCACTGCTAGAAAATGTCAGGCAACAAACTCCCTGAGAGAGAGATGTGGTAGTTTAGTGACATGGAATACTCACAGTGCACGACCAGGCCTATGATCCCACCCAGCAGCATAAGACACAGCGTCCCCAGACACACAACGACAGCTCTGAAACGCCTTCTCACTGTGCTAGAGCGCTGTCCTGAAACAGAAAGTACAGCTAGGTGTGCAGTGACCGAGAGAGACAAACCACAAAACAAGAATTAGAGTCTTAAATCCCTGTTGGCTACATCCAACCAGACCACCACAGTGCTTTGAACTGACCAAATTATCTCTTAAAAACGCATCTACACATCAAAGGAATCATGATATAGTAAAGTAATAATATAAACTTGTTAAATGTTGTGCTACAAGCAAACCTGAATGAAAATCAAACTCACCCTGAGTCTGTCTTCCTGCTGTGCTGTCCCTCATGTCCTCCTGTAGTTCAGGGGCAACATCCACGCTCTCATAGATGTCCACCACTCTCTCCTCCATCTGTCCTCTGTCCTCAGTGTCCCCTCTCTGTCGTCTGTCTCCATCTCTCTTTTTCACCTTATTTGTGAAGTCTGGCATGGAATAAATAACTGTAGACATCTTACAAGGGTGAGAGGGTTGAAATGTAACTATTGAGTGCAAATACTAACTATATTGTATATTATTCTGTATTGATTATATCCAAATAATTACGATTACTAACTAACTATAAACTTTAGTTTTACAAATTATGATCATGTCTCTCTGTCTCTGGTTGGCATAATGGTGTACAAATAAGGAAGTACAAAAGGAAATCCACAAACTCAGACTCACATTATACTCGTGCACGTATACACAACAGGGAAGTTGTGGATAATGCGTATGTTAAAAGTGTGGTCACAGGTTGACCACAATGACTTTCAACAGTGACTGCAGAATGCAAAATTATGTTTGTTAACTTTATCTGCCTAATGTTCAGCAAATGACACATTTGCAGCACAGCAGCTTCAGACCTTCACCACAGAACCTCAGCGTCCACAGCCCACTTTTATAGCAGGGGGAAAAGTAGCAGTATACCAACATTTTGGCCAAAGCTCAGTGTTTAACAAAGCGACACGCCTGTATCATTCTCACACCTTAATAATTGATCCTGATTAAAGGTCACATGTTGACCTCTATACAAAGAACTGAACAGAAACTGAGTCACGGAAGAAGAATATAATTGAAAAGAAAATGAAGTAACAGCAGACAAATTAGAGATACCGGTAGTATACATTCAAAATGTAGCCTTGAATTTTGCAGGTACAACCAGGAGCCAGTTTGCTACTGCTAAGCTAACAAAAGCTCACAAATGAAATGAACACATATCTCATTTGTGTAATATGCACAAAAAGTGAAGCGTAAAAGCAACAATTTATGGATGGGAGAGGGTGTAACCGAATCAATTAGTGAATCACTCAATTAAGCTGCAGTGGCCAAAAGGTAGGGTTACCTTTTATTTATTTCCAGTGTGGAAAACCTGATGACAAACGGTTAGTCATGTTCTACTGAAGGTAAAGTGACAACATTCCAACATTCCCGTCTTGATTTTAGGCTCGTGTCTCTGTCATTTCTATATAGGGACATTAGTAAATTCACCACCGACTTCATTGTGGAGGAGATGGATGAGAACACGTCTCTGGAGGACCTGCAGAAGATGATGACTGGAGCTTTGGTCTACAAGATGCTTCTCTGTTTCTATGAGGTGAGTCATACTTCACCCTCCTGTCCAACCGGTAGCCCAGACCACCCCCAAATGACCAACTGTCCTGCTGTGATGGACACGTAATGACTGCAATGACACAACCACCATTACTACAGGTGGATTCCAAGATGAGAGCAGCCCATTTTATATTGCTACTTTAATTAAAATAAGCATAATATAAAAATGCAAGATCCCTATGAGCATATTCTTTTGTCAGTTAATTATTTATTCATCTATTCCTTATATTATAATCAAAACAAGACAAAACCATGACAAAACAAAAACGCAGCCTTTCAAAAATACATTAAGACATTCAATTCCAACTGAAATGAATTGCATCCATAATGTAACCCCTAGTCAAACAGAAGCCGCATTGCCTATTTCTCACCTCAGATGTTTTAATAAGTAATACATATAAAACAAACACTTAGCTGTAAATGCAACCTCTTTACTGCAACGCACTCTACTCTGGCCTGCCAAAGAAAACAACTGACAGATTACAACTTGTTCAAAATGCGGCAGCCAGAATTTTAACTAAAACCAGGATGAGAGAACATATCACTCCAGTTCTTGCTTCACTACACTGGCTCCCGGTTGTTTTTAGGATTGATTTTAAAATTCTTTTAATAGTTTATAAAGCTCTAAATGGTCTGGCACCTACCTACCTCTCTGACTGCCTAGAGAGATATGTTCCAAACCGGGCCCTCAGGTCTTCAAGTGCTGACCTGCTCGAGGTGCCTACAATGACATATAAAAAATACGGTGAAGCAGCATTCTGCTTTTACGGACCGACAGTGTGGAATAAACTCCCATTACACCTAAGACAGGCAGCCTCTGTCGATAGCTTTAAAGCACAGCTCAAGACCTATTACTTCACTCTTGCTTTTAGCTGATTCTTTGGTTGATTTTTAATTCCTCACTGTATTCCCTATTTTAATGTTGTTTTATGCCTTTGCTTTTGCTTGCTTTTATTTTATTTTATTTTATCTTTGTTTGCTTTATTGTTAAATTGGTTCTAACTGTAATTGTATTATTGCTCTGTGAAGCACTTTGAGCTGCATTTCATGTCATGAAAGGTGCTATACAAATAAAGTTTATTATTATTATTATTATTATTATCTAATTACTCGAGTGCATTCAGTTTAACTATTGATTTTCTTTCTAAAATAGATAGGGTGAACTGCCTACAGGATGTAAATGGCACAGCGCGTCACTTGCCACGCTGAGAGCTTGTACATCTGCTATTTTTGCAAAAAGAAAAAACCTGCTTCTTTAAAAGGCAATTTTAGAATCGGCCTCAAGTCTTAATGGGTTAAGATGTGATCATGAGCACACCCTCTTTGAGTTTCCAAGTCAGCAGCAGCAGTTTCTCACTGTTTCTGAGAAACACATACATACAGTATGTGGGTGTGAGAGGTGTGAAGTCCGGTTTGAGTTCATCTGAGTTCCCAGAAGCTGTCGCTTAAAAACATGCTGCAATACAATAAGATGCTTTAAGGACATGGCTATAACACTTTTATCTCATGCATGTCTTACCCAATAGGGTGAACTTGCTATGCTCAAATCAAAGCAAACTTTAGTTATAAAGCACATTTAAAACAACCCATTGTTGACCAAAGTGCCTGTACAAGATATAAGATAAAAACAAAGCATCAACGAGTATACAAAGTTAAAATAACTTAGATGGGTTCAAATGTGATTGAAAGCAAAGGAGAATAAGTGAGTCTTAAGTAAGGATCTAAAAACCTCAATGAAGAGGCTAAGACAGGACTAACGTGGTCATGTCTTTTAGTGCCAGTGAGGAGGCGAGCAGCTGCATTTAGAACCAGCTGTGACACCTGAGTGACGACTGCTCAATGCCAGTGTACAATGACTTAACTGTCAACCTATCATTGTTCCATCAATATAGGCTTCATAACAGGTTTCAGGTATGTTTTAATTTAATGTTATTTTAGATTGTATTGCTTTGCACAACAGAAAACATTATGCTCAAATATAGAATACACCTTTCACAAAGGAAAGATAGAGAGATAAATAATTGTGCTGGTGAGGTGAGAAAGGAGAGTTTATAATGGAACCTCATCACGTCATAACATAACACAAATACATTCAGAATAAATACAAAACAAACAGTAAAACACAAAGTTACAAAAAGAAAAGCATTGCTGTAAATGCGGGCATTGAATTTATCTATTCATTTTATTGTTAAAATAGAGCGGCGGCTACCTTATGTACAGTAAATGGACAATGAAACACCTCTGTATTTAATATAATACTGACCTCGATCTGGTGGTGTGACAACAGGGGCCAATGTAGATTACTTTGTGGAACAAGAATGAACATTTGAATATAAAAACATATTTTTGTAACGTAAGAGTGTAGCCCTGATATTTCACGTTGTATATGAAGATGTCACTTTTATTAGAGAATAAGTAGAGAACGTTGTTCACTTGCAGTCGATGCTTCAATAATAAAACCAGTACATTCTCACTGCTGGATGCTATACAGATTAAAACTGGAAAAGTGTTTTCAATAACAAAATAGGTTTGGTAAATCATCCCCCTGTTTTCACCAATAAGCTATGGTCCTCTTTATTGACTAGTAGGTTCTGTATTTCCCGTAACAACATCACCCTATATGGTCATAGTCAACCAACCATCACCAGTAGTTTAACTAGCAGCTTCATGAAGTGTCTTGCGTGTGTTCTGTCAGGTGGGTGACTGTGACCCAGTGCCATTTCTATGTCTAGGGGGTGTAGTTCTGTTCAGTGGCCAGATGGTGGTGCTGACAGCTCAGCTTCAACTAAGAGACAGAGGAAAGACAATGAGGAGATTAATGGAGATATGTAGGTGTGTGTTTACAGTTTGTGCATGGGTCATGACACATTTTAAGTTCAATTAATTGTTAATTAATTGAAGTCATATTGAAGTATTTATTGTGGTTTATATTAACTAGAAGAGAAACTGGAGGTAACATGTCAACAGCATTTTGTGAAATGAAAGCCTGCAGAGGGAAGGCCAGCTTTGACAAGAGGATGTGGTTAAAAGTGACTTGACTAAAACAACACAGAATGAAACTAGAAAAAGTGCTCCTCGGAGCACAGGTCTCCGCCAGGTTATTGTGGGCCAGCAATGTTCAGAATTTGCCAATCAGGCTGGAATATAAAAAATCGGACGGAACCATCTTGATCACTTGACTATAGAGATAATGTGTACTGATTTGCATGATGTTTGGACAAAATTTGTAGGAGTAATATAAAAAAGAAAAATTGGCCTCCTGGTGGCGCTATAATAGGGCAATGTTAGAAGGGTAGCGTTTGTTCTTCAACGTAGTGCGAATATGCGTGCAAAGTTCCACTGCAATCGGACGCTGCGTTCATGATTTGCGGCATTTTGTTCAAAACGGGCCACTCCTGCAAACTTTAGATGTCAATGTTAGCCAATCAAGATGGAATTTGAAAAATCAAAAAAGATCCATCTTGATCACATGACTATAGAGATCATGTGTACCGATTTGCGTGAAATTTGGATAAAATCTGAAGGCTTAATCTCAGAATATGTGTTTTACATAAGTCGGCCTCCTGGTGGCGCTATAAAAGGCTAATGTGAAAAATACAGGGCAGATGTTTTTTTTTGGCCTCTAGAGAGTATGCGTGCAAAGTTTCATGCAAATCGGTGCAGTTACAGTTAAAAATGCAAATTGGCCTTTTATAGCGCCACCATGAGGCTGATTTGAAAATGTTCAAGTGCCATTTCTTCCTCGGCCTACTGGGAATGTACGTGTGAAATTTCACAGAAAGCGCAAGCTGCGTTCATGATTTGAGGCATTTAGTTAAAAATGGACCATTTGGAAGCCAACCTTAGCCAATCAGGATGGAATATGTTAAATCAGACAGCTCCGTGTTGATCACATGACTATAGAGATACTGTGTACTGATTTGCGTGATGTTTGGATAAGATATGTAGGAGTAATTTAAAAAAATGGGTTTTGCTCAAATCGGCCTCCTGGTGGCGCTATAACAGGGCCATGTAAAAAAATTGGGGTAGAGGTTCTGAATTGGCATCCAGGACGGGGGGTAAAACATACTCTCTCGCCATGCATTTCGGCCTGGCGGAGACAATGACATCATTCTACATGGTTAGTGCTTCATTATTGAGGCCCCTATGCGACGCGCTGTGAGCTTGTGTGTCAGTTATTTTTGGCTTGACAGGAAACTTATTTACTAACGCTAGAAGTTTGTTTGCACTTTGAAGTGGCTCTAAGTGAAGTGCATGGTAACTGTGGAACAATGTCAAGGCTGAATGTAAAGGGTCATTATTACCCAAAACTTCTATGTATACATAATGTATTATAGTGTGCAGCCAGTGGGATGTAAAATCCTGTGCAGTAATCTACACAATAATCTTGTGAACACATTGACAGGAGACAAGAGACATTAAGATGTGATCATGAGCCCACCCTGGCACAGTCTAATGCATATTAAGACATTAAGACTAGCTTTGCATTTGTGACATCTGATTGAACTAGATTCCATCCATAACATTCTAGTTGTGGAGATGAAGGTATGTGGGAAATAATCCACAGATTACATCATTCCACGGGGGGAAAAGACAGCTCAAATTCAAGAAGTTGAACTAGACAACCTTGATTTCTTCTTTCTACACAATCTAAGCCTAGCACCTTCAAAAGTTGTGCCACTCTCAAAAAATGTCTTCCAGTTTGTCTGGGGAATTAGTTGTCCTCACTTTGTCTCCCTCTCTAGCAGAGAAATACGGTACCTCTACTACTGCTGTTGACAAGGTGAACTTTGATCTGTTCAAGCCAAACCTTGTGATTACTTGGAGGATTAGCTGTGTGTGTGTGTGTGTGTGTGTGTGTGTGTGTGTGTGTGTGTGTGTGTGTGTGTGTGTGTGTGTGTGTGTGTGTGTGTGTGTGTGTGTGTGTGTGTGTGTGTGTGTGTGTGTGTGTGTGTGTGTGTGTGTGTGTGTGTGTGTGTGTGTGTGTGTGTGTGTGTGTGTGTGTGTGTGTGTGTGTGTGCGTGCGTGCTTACCCTTTGTACTTTCTGTTATAAAACACACTGGCTTGTGTAGCAACATTCATTAGGTTCCTGCTCAATTGATGTGATCAATATTCTTGAAAATTAACTGATTACAGTATATCACTCTTATTACTATCTCATCACTTTAGAATAACAAGCAGTGGTCAGTTTTACAGTTCCTCTCACGCTGCATTACAGAACAGTAGTATGGCGCCCCCTGTTGAAACACCTGACATTGACCCCAAACTAGCTTTGTTTGGTTGTATCTCCACCAGGAGGGTGGAGGATTTTGTGTTCACAGCCAGTGTTGCCAGATCTACTTATTGTAAACAACTTTATGCTTGTTTTTCCTGTAAAGTCGCTTGTAAATATTGGTAGTTGCAGCCATTTTCATGTAAAAAAAAGTTAAGGCCCCTTATTTGTATGCGGACGCCCATCTGAAAGTATGTTGTGCCATACACAAGCCCAGAGGGCCAGGGACCCACATATAAGCTCACAGGTGGTGCTCTATTAGCTCAGTGTTGGACATGATGGCACTTGTGTGTGGGGGACCTGGGGTCTAATCCTGGGTAGGACGTGATAGTCTGATTTTTCACATTCCAGCCTGATTGGCGAATTCCGAACATTGTTGGCCCACACTATCCTACCTGACCTGGCGGAGACCTGTGCTCCGAGGAGCACTTTTTCTAGTTCAACATTGTGTTTGGCATCAAAACAGTTTAACTACTTTAACCCTGTACATCGGCTATTTGAAAATAGCCTATATCTACAAGAAACGTGAGCATGTAGATCAGCTATATTTATTTTTCGTTTTTTAATCTTGAAATAAATCTTTTCTGATGGGGATGGGGGTCCGTGGCCAAATACATTCATTAGGGGGTCCTTAACATGAAAAAGTTTGAGAACCACTGATACAGTAGGTGGACTCCATCTACTGTATACTATATTTGGTTCACACTTGTTATTTTATATTTTTGTAGCAACAGTGAAAACTCATTCTTCGAAAACAGCATGTTACAGGTCAACTGTGCTCTAAATTCCACCGACCAGAAGTCAAACACTGATTTTCCTATAATTTGCCAATATTACTCTACTACGTACTACGTAAAAGGTTTACGTTCGCCTGACTCGACGAACATGCTATGCTTTGCTGACCACTGAACTGATCGTTCAATAAACTATTGTCGGTAGCATATTGAGAAACCAACGTAAACAGTAAAGCTTTTCACATGGAAGGCTTTATGAACGGTTTGCAGCGTTCTTGTTTTCACACGTCGTTCATGTTTAGTAACTTATTTGCAGTGAGAGGCAGATCAGTGAGCCGTGCCGCGGGACAGACAAAGTCCTGTGAAACTAACGCGCGGACGCAGTCGTGCTCATCCCATGCACCAGACCCGCCCGTGCTGGAGTTAATTAGTTAAGTGACTCACGGGTAAAGAAGCCTTAAAACAAGCTATTATCGTGAGGTACATGGCACTGGCTGCCTTTAGCTGAAGCCTCACCTCGCGTCACCAGGATTTACACCATGGAGAACAAAATTGGTCTGCCGGCAACCCTGCTTGTTAGACTTGTGGTCTGGACTCCACAGCGTTGATGGTGTCCTGGACCCACTTCTCAGCTGGGTCAGTACAGATGTTGGCACCATTCTTCATTGTGAACCTAGAATAGGCAGAGATAGAAGATTCTCATCATTAAGACATTTCATTGTCTCCGCCAGGCCGAAAGGCATGGCGAGAGAGTATGTTTTGCCCTCTGTCCGTCCGTCCGTCCGTCCGTGTGTGTGTGTGTCCGTCCTGTCTGCGACCAGCTAATCTCCACCACCGTTGGCCCTGTCGCTGTGAAACTGCACACACACACTCCCTGGATGCCACAGCAGAACCTCTGCCCCACATTTTTCAGATCAGCCTGTCATAGCGCCACCATTGTTCACCGGCTTGTGCAAAAAAAAAATTCCTATAGATTTTCTCCAAAAAACACGCAAATTGGTACACAGCATCTCTATAGCCATGTGATCAACACGGATCTGTCTGATTTTCCATATTCCATCCAGCTATTTTTGGTGCGTGACACCTCAACTAAGTATATCAAGACAAGCCCTTAAATCGAAACCAAATGCATCTTAATTTGAGACGTGTATGTGTGGCCAAAACAAGCATTAGAAGTATTAGACTGTTCATTTCAATCTTATTTGTCAAGTAGAGCATGTGGTGAGGTTTAAAGTGAATGAGAAAAAGAGCAAATATTGAGGTTTAAGACAAATTTTACTTATTTTTATTTAATTGGTATCCTAATTTTAATTTAAAATTATATATTCTTCTAAATCTGGCTAGAAATGTAAAAGAAAAATCCCTGTTCACAGTCGCTACTAGGGGTTCTAAACCTTTTCTGTCTCAAAAGTTCAACTGAAGTACCCCATGATTAACATTTTTGCTAAATAATGCATTTCAGCTTAAAATGTAGTGAGTGAACTATACAAAATTCTCACACTTTATTGACATTCTAATGTGTTGTACAGAATATGTTTATGTATTTATTTATTTTTTAAATACTATTTTCCTCACAATTTTGTGAACCCCCTGTAGCAACTCCAAGTACCTTTCACAAAGCATAGCCTAAAATACTCACACAACTGCATGCTTAGCACAGTGGATGGGTGTGCGCTGGAATTTGACCACTCTGTTCTTAGGCATGGGATTGGTGTAACTTGAAGCAACATTCAACCGGACCAGCAGCGTTGTCTGAGAGCGAGAGACACAGAGAGACACATGCAGTCAGACCACTAGAATATCTGGTATAATTCTTCATCCTTATTGTCATCATCATCACTAATGTGATTATAATTGTGGTCTGCGGCCAAATACATATCATTTTGGGGGGCCTTGACATGAAAAAGTTCAAGAACCACTAATAGCAACATACGTTTTTCAGGAAACTGTTAGGATTTAGAAGACATTTGTAGAATCGGCCTCAAGTCTTAATAGGTTAACACACACACATCATATCACTGTGTGCGCATCCTAAATGGACTGAGCTGATGGACATCAGACGTACATTTGGTCAAATATGTACTTATGTACAGGACACGCTTCTTGTAAGTATTTGTACTATTGTTATATTATAATAAAAAAAGTATTATAAAGTTTTCCTATATCCACTCTATCTGTCTCCAAGAATTTCACACCCTTAATTCCAATGTATTCTAAATGCATTCTAAAAACTTCCATACTGATACAGGGAATCATCAACAATATTTCCATTGCATTAACAATAATAACATAACAATTTATCAGCTTTTCTTTTTTTAAATAATGGGTATACCTATTTATGTTGATCTGCATCACATTTATCAATGGGCACCTTTCTGTTTCTTACTGAGCCTAATCCTTTTGTCGTAGGATATGAACATGAATAGACAATGGTCCAGACTTTAAGTTACAGCTTGACAGGACTGTTACCTCTTGATATGCTCAACCTAAAGCACTTACAATTTACCATCTTATTTCAATGAAGGTTATGTGCATTGTTTTTATTCTGATTCAAGAAAAGTAATCGCACTCACATGCACACATTATTCCTTCAAAAAGGTTTGTAACCTCACCATTTTTCACTAGGGATGGTTTGGACTTCAGCTGGTTATTTTCCACGATTAGGTTGTTGTTTTCAGTCGTCAACTGGTTCTTCTCCTTCATCAAGGCATCGTAGTTGGTTGTCAGCCGGGTATTCTCCAAGGTCAGGTTATTGTAGTTGGACTTCAGCTGGTTATTTTCCACGATTAGGTGGTTGTTGTCAGTCGTCAGCTGGTTCTTCTCCCGCATCAAGGCATCGTAGTTGGTTGTCAGCCGGGTATTCTCTAGGGTCAGGTTATTGTAGTTGGACTTCAGCTGGTTATTATGATGCACCAGGGTGTCGTTGCTCATGCTGTTACTGGGTGAATGATCTGCAAAGGACAGAAATGATGATGATAAACACAGTTGTTGCTACCGTTCATGATGAGGTCAAGCATCTGTGTGGAAAATTTGATTTGAGAAGAAGAAAACTCAATGTTGTTGTTCTTATTTACGTGCATTAACTTATCAACACCACTTATTTCATCATACTTTACAAAAACATATGCACAAAAAGAAGCATTGAGAATTCAACAAAAAAATAAGTCAAGGTTTGGGTTAATACTGTGGTGGCTTTTATAGTTGCCACAGCTAGAAAATGTCAGGCAACAAACTCCCTGTGATGTGGTAGTTTAGTGACATGGAATACTCACAGTGCACAGCCTGGCCTATGATCACACCCAGCAGCATAAGACACAGCGTCCCCAGACACACAGCAACAACTCTGAGACGCCTTCTCACTGTGCTAGAGCGCTGTCCTGTAACAGAAAGTACAGCTACTAGGTGTGCAGTGACAGAAAGGAGGAAAAAAAGAGTCTTAAAACCCTGTAGATACATCCAACCAGACTACTCAGTGTTTTGAACTGACCAAATTCTCTCAAAAAATGAAAGAATAAATACCTGTAGACATCTTACAAGGATGAGAGTCTTGAAATGTAACTATTGAGTGCAATAACTTTCAACAGTGACTGCAGAATGCAAAATGATGTTTGTTAATTTTATCTGCCTATTGTTCAGCAAATGATAAATTTGCAGCACAGCAGCTTCAGACAATCACCACCAGAGCCTCCTCCAAATTTGCCCATTGATTTTCACATTTCCTTTTTTCTTTTCTTTTATAGCACGGGGAAAAGTAGTAGTATACCAACATTTTGGCCAAACGCTCAGTGTTTAACAAAGCAACACTCCTGTATCCTTCTCACAGGTGCTGATGATCATACTTATTAATTGATCCTGATTTAAAGGTCACTTGTTGACCTCTATGCATAGTACTGAACAGAAACTGAGTTACGGAAGAAGAAAAGAAAATGAAGTAACAGCTAACAAGAGCTTTACTAGGTGGGAGGGTATGCATCACTTCATCGGGTGAAAACTGAAACTGACAGATAGCATTCAGCTCATTTTATTAATGATTATAAATATTATTATATATAATTTTGAAAAATGTTCATCTTGATAAGGGCCACAGTTGTTTTCTCTCTTTTTTAATGGGCACCACGGGCAAAGGGGCAGGAGCTCAAGCCCGTACAGTTTACGGTTTAAAATAAGCATAATATAAAAATGCAAGATCCCTATGTGCATATTCTTTTGTCAGTTCATTATTTATTCATTTTCATTCAGACAGTATCATATGCAATACTAGAAAATGTGCTCCTCGGAGCACAGGTCTCCGCCAGTACTGTTCCTGATTAATCCTGTCTTACCTATTTATAATACATATTGTCACGTGTCACTTGACCAATGTTAGCTTGACCAATGTTACCTCACTTCAAAAACATAAATGGCTTTTTGAAGTGACACACCTATTTATAGGATTTTATTTCGTCATGCGTCTCGCTAGCCAATCAAAAGCATTGGTGACAACATATTGTCACGTGTCACGTGAAGCTTGACCAATGTTAGCTTGGCTAGGGGAGGGGGGGACACACAGCGGGACGGGAACGAAAACATATTCTCCACCTCTGGCGGAGACAATTATACATCATATTTTAGAATAAAACAAGATGAAACAAAACCATTACAAAACAAAAACCCAGGCTTTAAAAAAATACATTAAGACATTCAAGTCCAACTTGAATTCCCTAGTCAGCCTATTTCTCACCTCAAATGTTTTACTTTTAATTAAAACATTTAATATATAATAGAAAACAAACTACTATTACAAAAGTAATACATAAAAAGCATTCAATTTAAATATAGATTTTCTTTCTAAAATAGACAGGGTGAACTGCCTACAAGATGTAAATGGACATTCCACAATGAAACACCTCAGTATTCCAAGATGCTAGCAGGAGTAGCAGCCCATTTTATATTGCTACTGTAATTAAAACAAGCATAATATAAAAAATGCAAGATCCCTTTGTGCATATCCTTTGGTCAGTTATTCAAAGCTTCTCTGATTCTGAATACATAGGCTACATTTATACTGTGCAGCCCCAGTGGGATGTAAAAGCCTGTACAGTAATCTAGACAATTATCTTGTGAACACATTGACAGGAGACATTAACTCTTTCAGTGCCAAGAGTATTTTCATAAAGTACTCCCCCAGTGCCAGCAATTTGCGTTTTTTTATTTTTTTTTTATTTTGTAATTTTTCATTCAAATAAATGATCTGATTGGGTTTTTAAACCCATAATACAGTTCTACCAGTAGAGAGCAACAAATCGAGACATTGATGACCTCGCTGGCTCACTCGCCCCCTCCCAAACAGGCTCACGTCATATCCGGTCATAACCGGATGTTGACATTTTCGACAATCGTTGATCGGGCTATATTACGATGCGATACACGACTACGATGACTGATCGTCACCCAGACCAAAGAGAGTAGACGTGGACCTCTCCGTTCGCTTTTTATACCGTGTGAAAAACCGTGACTTTCCCTATTCTGGCCGAAAATCACCGGAGAAAAACAACGTGACCCGGAATTTTTTTTTTTTTTTTACATCCGGCTCCGGGTGAGTCTGAAGGAGTCAGGAAGCGAAAGTGATCATGAAAAATAAACAGAATAGCGCGACCACAGTCAAAAGTAAAAACTCGGGATTTCTCGTGCTGGCACGGAGGGTACTCGGGAAAAACTCGGGATATCTCGGGGCGTGGCACTGAGAGAGTTAAAACCCATTAAAACTGGGAAAGAATTTGTGTCATTTTAAACTTTAGCGTTGGCTATTCACAAAATAGCGGATCTACAAGCTCACAGCGCATCACTTCGTGCCGGGCTGAGAGCTTCCACATCTGCTATTTTTGAAAAAAGTTAAGATGTGATCATGAGCCCACCCTCTTTGAGTTTCCACGTCACCAGCAGCAGTTTCTCACTGTTTCTGAGAAACACACACATGGGTGGGTGGGTGTGAGAGGTGTGAAGTCCGGTTTGAGTTCATCTGAGTTCCCAGAAGCTGTCGCTTAAAAACATGCTGCAATACAATAAGATGCTTTAAGGACATGGCTATAACACTTTTATCTCGTGCATGTCTTACCCAATAGGGTGAACTTGTTATGATCAAATCAAAGCAAACTTTAGTTATAAAGCACATTTAAAACAGCCATTGTTGACCAAAGTGCCTGTAAAAGATAAAAACAAAGCATCGACAAGTATACAAAGTTAAAATAACTTAGATGGGTTCAAATGTGATTAAAAGCAAAAGAGAATAAGTGAGTCTTAAGTAAGGATCTAAAAACCTCAATGAAGAGGCTAAGACAGGACTAACGTGGTCATGTTTTTTAGTGCCAGTGAGGAGGCGAGTAGCTGCATTTAGAACCAGCTGCGACGCCTGAGTGACGACTGCTCAATGCCAGTGTACAATGACTTAACTGTCAACCTATCAATGTTCCATCAATATAGGCTTCATGACAGGTTTCAAGTATGTTATAATCTACATTTTATTTTAGATTGTATTGCTTTGCACAACAGAAAACATATGCTCAAATATAGAATACACCTTTCACAAAGGCAAGACAGAGAGATAAATAATTGTGCTGGTGAGGTGAGAAAGGAGAGTTTATAATGGAACCTCATCACCTCATAACATAACACAAATGCATTCAGAATGAATAGAAAACAAACAGAATAACACAAAGTTACAAAAATAAAAGCATAGCTGTAAATGCAGGCATTGAATTTATCTATTCATTGTATTGTTAAAATAGAGCGGTGGCTACCTATTATGTACAGTAAATGGACAATGAAACACCTCTGTATTTAATATACTGACCTCTGGTGGTGTGACAACAGGGGCCAATTTAGATTACTTTGTGGAACAAGAATGAACATTTGAATAAAAAAACATATTTTTGTAACCGAAGAGTGTAGCCTTGATATTTCACGTTGTATATGTCACTTTTATTTTGTCATGTGACACCTTAAAGGATCTACACCATGAATTTAAAATAATAATAATAATAATAATATCATATTGTTTATGTCCCTCAAACGTTTTTCAAAAGGTTTGAGCCTAAATCAAGCCTCAGTTACAGTATACTCATTCCAACTAACTTCTCTCTGGCTTATAAAGCACTTTCACCTGCATACCACATTGTCCTGATTTGCACGTGGCACTATTGAGCCAGTTTGTATGCATGTTATCTCCTGGTTCTGTATATATATTTTTTTCTAAGTTGGAACTGAAAAACGGGAGGGATTGTACCGCTAGTGACGTCACTTTCGGGGCTAAATCAGTTTGGCCTGTTTTGAGACCAATTTACATAAAACCCCAGATATGCTGTGAAAGCCTGAGTGCTCAAACTGGGGTATTTTTTGGGATAGAAGAGAGGTAGGGGAGACCAAAAACACACAAAAAAGAAGGAAAAGTTAAAAATCATGGTGTAGTCCCTTCAAGACATCTCAAGACCATTTTGAGGAGTAGAAAACGTTGTTCACTTGCAGTCGATGCTTCAATAATAAAACCAGTACCTTCTCTCTGCTGGATGCTATACAGATTAAAACTGGAAAAGTGTCTTCAATAACAAAATAGGTTTGGTAAATCATCCCCCTGTTTTCACCAATAAGCTATGGTCCTCTTTATTGACCAGTAGGTTCTGTATTTCCCGTAACAACATCACCCTATATGGTCATAGTCGACCAACCATCACCAGTAGTTTAACTAGCAGCTTCATGAAGTGTCTTGTGTGTGTTCTGTCAGGTTGGTGACTGTGACCCAGTGTCATTTCTTTGTCTAGAGGGTGTAGTTCTGTTCAGTGGCCAGATGGTGGTGCTTCTCTCCTGTGGAAGGGCTGACAGCTGAGCTTCAACTAAGAGACAGAGGAAAGACAATGAGGAGATTAATGGAGATATGTAGGTGTGTGTTTACCGTTTGTGCATGGGTCATGACACATTTTAAGTTCAATTAATTGTTAATTAATTTAAGTCATATTAAAGTATTTATTGTGGTTTATATTACTGGAGTAGAAGAGAAACTAGAGATAACATGTCAACAGCATTTTGTGAAATGAAAGCCTGCAGAGGGAAGGCAGAGGATGTGGTTAAAAGTGACTTGACTAAAACAACACAGAATGAAATTGTTATTTTCGGTTTGACAGGAAACACATTTACTAACGCTAGAAGTTTATTTGTACTTTGAAGTGGCTCTAAGTGAAGTGCCTGGTAACTGTGGAACAATGTCAAGTTTAAATGTAAAGGGACATTATTACCCAAAGCTTCTTTGAATACATGCATTATTATAGTGTGCAGCCCCAGTGGGATGTAAAATCCTGTACAGTAATCTACACATTAATCTTGTTTACACATTGACAGGAGACATTAGATGTGATCATGAGCCCACCCTCTCTGAGTTTCCATGATGAGGTAGTCAGTTGTACCAGTAGGAGGCAGACAGACAGAAACAGCAGCAGGACTAACAGACAGACAGACAGACAGCTGACTGTGTGACTGTCTATCTGTATGAAGAGCAGAGCCAGGTCAGCACAGGGTCCACTCAGCACCTGCATATTGTCTCTGGATGGGACACAGAGACATCATATATTATGATATATTTGATGCCACCATGATAAGTTGTACAGTTTTGTCCCACAATTGTGACTGCGGATATAAGATATTCTTAGCTTGTGTATTATGTAATATTTCTTGTACAAGAGGTCTAATTCAGCAGCTTATAGTTATACTCATACTTAAACCATCCCGGTCGCGTGAATTCACATCATCATGTATTTTCTGCAGACCAGTCTTTCCCCAAGTGCTGGGGGGGCGTGATGGGTTCATGAGCTCCGGCACCTAATAATTTAGAAATTACGCACTGCGTATGATACTATTATCTCTCAGGGCCCAACCAATATTAGATATTATATCATCCCCAATATAATATCCTAAATCCTTTGCCAAATTAGCCTATAGATTCTCACATTTCTCACATTGTGTATCAATGTTTTTGTAAAACAGCGAGGTACTGTGCATTGTATTTGGTAAAACAGAGCTTCTCTATAATTTTTTGGCTGTCATAGATTTATTTTATGTCAATACAATAACTGTACAATAACTGTGACAGTCTTGTTCCAAGGATCGGTTTTCCTAAATGTTCACATTCATGTTTTCTGTCCGTTTCTCACTGTGAAGTTTAACTAATAATTCACACAGATCAACTATTATTCCCAGTAAATGTTGGGTCATTCATTACAGTCCACCTGCTGGCATGCCACTACGTATTCTGCATTGTAGTTTATATAATCTATGCATGTTAAAAATATACAGTACATCCTCTATATTTCAGCAAATCTCTTTGTTACATCTACATTGTTGTTGTGAAGTATTGTTGTTCTTATTCACTACTGTATATCTATACCACTCTGTTAGACAGTATAACATCAACACATTATAAACAAACCCAAACCCCATAATTATGTTTGAGCACATTCAACTCAGTCTTAGTCAGAAGGTTGGACAGAGGTTGACAATGGATGAATATGAAGACAGAACAGACCAGTGTTATTACATATATGTTTACGTCAATTTAGGTTAGAGTGCTTATTATTTCCTCTAGATAATGACTCACAAAGCAGGTGTTGCAAAGCAACAAACCAACTTTTTTTGTCCATGTTCATCTCGTTATTTGGTCTCGCACTGCCTTATTAATTTCATTCAGGCTCCTAAGATGCTTTTGTCACAAATAGCTACGTTTCCTTAGAGCATCTTCCCTCCCAAAAGTCTGTACACGGCCCTGACACAGCTGTGGTACCATTGCAGGCAGTGAAATTAATAATAACATTAAAAATAGAATAAGAACAAAAAGCTATAATGAAAGCAAAATAGATTTTTTTTTATAAATGCAAAATGCTATAAAATAAAGACACTTTTTTTTTTTTACTTTAAATTTTTATCCCACGATTTTTGTAACCCTATTTTTTACACCCAGTGCCAATTGTCTATGTAATCCTGGGCACTACCTTCCCTCTGCCAACCTAGGGAGGCCAGGGCCGAGCTCATGCCTCCTTCAATGCATGAGAGCCTACTGACCTTCTTGTCACCTGACAGGGGAGAGTTTCCCTGGTTGGACGTAGCGCGTGGAAGGAACACGTTATTCCAACCAGTTCCCTTCCCCTCCATCAGGCGCCCCGGCTGGCCAGGGGGAGGCAGTATAGTGACCAGGATTACTGCATGTTTTTGTGAGGGTACCTACCCTAGGAGACACGGGGAGAACATGCAAACTCCACACAGAAAGGCCCTTTCGCCAACCCCACCTAGGGTATGGGCACTGATGACGCGGAGGAGAGAACACGCCCCCAGCGCCCACAGCGTCCCCTGCGGGAATCGAACCCAGGACCTTCTAGCTGTGAGGCGACAGCACTACCGACTGTGCCACCGTGCCCCCTTAAATAAAGACACTTTTAATTCAATTGCATCACACAGTCATACATTGTGACCTGGGCTTTCACAGTGCAAAAAACAAGGATTACAGTTATGTATTCAAGACATGCAGAGAATAGGGACACTAGGATTCATGTGGTTAAAGTCTCAACAGTGTGACAACAATAACAATATAATAAGATCAAAAAGCCATAATATAAGCAAAATAGCAAAAACAGTACAAATAGCATATTGAATAATATAAAGTAATATATAATTAAATTGCATCTACACAGCCATAGATTGTGACCTGGGGGTTGTCTGTCAGAAGTCCAGGATTCAGTTGTACAGGACGGTGTTGAATCCTGCTGTTGAATTTTTGAACTTGGTGATGAACTTGGAGACACAATAGTGTTGAATGAACTGTAGTCAATGAACATTATTCTCACCTATGTGTTCCTTAGTTCCAAATTGATGGTGCAAACTTTAACTGTGTTGTTGCTGTTTCTTTCCTTTTACCCCCCAGAGTAGCCAATTATTTGTACCCCCCCCCCCTAATTATGCCAATGGTGCCCTCCTAGCACCAATTAACTGTAGAGTAAATTTAACAACCACACAGTAATAATAGTTGGTGGTTTGTATTGATATGATTATTGGTGGTAAAACATTTTGTTCTTCTGTAAAATAACATATGAGTTTCTCTCATTTGCACTGCTAATTACTGTTTAACTTCACAAAGCAGAACACTAAGCTGTCATCAATCCTGTTAAGAGATGCATCACTTCTCACAGATCCAGGTTCTTTTTTCTGAACATAATCCATCATACAATAGTCCATTACTTTGCCAGTAGTATGCACAGTTCCAGTATGTATGGGTCCTAGGATATCCACTGGCCCAGTACCTGCAGAGTAAACAACATAATGTATTTAACTACATCCATTCAGTCACTCACATACAGTGACTTTGATAGAATTACAATATAAATACTTTAAAATATCTCACTGTGTTGTCGCTGGAGATCCATCCACCCATGTCCATTTGTTCCAGGTCTTTTTCAGACCAATCCAAGTTTCCTTTGATGATGGTACTTCACACCCATGGCTTAATCGTCTGATTAATTCCTGATCATTGGTACATGAACCATAATGAATTTTCTCTATTAATATATTCAGGTTTTCAATATAATCACCAAATTACATCACATCACACGCACGTCTGCGCAAAACCACGTTCACACACTCTTACCTGTTCGTCTTTACTGTTAATGGCCATCAGATGTGCTCCTGCCATCAGACAGTCTTTTCTGCTTTCCTCCCAAGTTGTCTCTCTAGTAGATCTGTAGTAACAGCGGTCTCCAAACTTCCTCCATCCATTGGGACACGACTTAACTAAACATCAAACAGAGTTTTACTGATGGATTAGTTCAGAACAGTCTAGTCCAATACAAAAATGACCAGAGTAACATAATTACGTTGTTTTAATAAATAAAGACTCCCTTCATCTTTATAGCACACATTTTTTATCACGTCATCCCTGACAATAATTTAATAACAAACAAAAACAATGTGTAACCCCACGCACCTGCTTTAAGCTGGTTTACTTCACTTCTTAACTGGTTATTGTCCAGCATCAGGTTATTGTTGGAGGTGTAGAATTGATTTCTCTCCAGGGTCAGGTTTGTGTTGTTGATCTTTAATTGATTTCTCTCTAGGGTCAGATTGATGTAATCTTCCTTTAACTGGTTTCCCTTCAGGGTCAGGTTGTTAATGACTGAATTATCTGCAAAGACACATATTTTGACGATAAACACACTTGTTGCTACTGTTCACGATAAGGTCAAACATCTGAGGGGAAACATTTCGTTGAAAAGAATACAACTTGTTAAAACCTCTTTATTCATTTACTTTTCACATGTGTAGTAATACAAAAAAACACTTCAGTAGAAACTAGAAAATTGCACTCCTCGGAGCACAGGTCTCCGCCAGGCCGAGTTGATAAAATACCAGATGAGCCTTCCGTTTAGACGACAACGGCGTTATTGGGGGTTGAAAACGCAACAAAGGGAAACCCCCTTCCAGAGTGTAAATCTTTGAAAACGCTCCGCCACGCGTCTCCATGTAACCGAGCAACAAGGGGGAATACACAAAACGGGTGATGTCATGGCTCATGTCGGTGAGCTGTAGAACCACACTGCATTGGTGTAAACAAACAGCTGTGATAGGAAGTAGAACAGAAGTGGTTCTACGCATGCGTGACTGGTCTATCTGGCAGCGTGTCACACCGCCACCTAGCCACCTGGCGTGTCTCTGTGTAAACGCAAAATAAGAACGCAACGGCACTTTGTCGTTTTCTATTCTGATCGTTGCCGTGTAAACGTGGCCTTAGAAGGCAGTCATTGCCAAATGAAATGGAATCAGAAAAATCTGACTGATACACCTTGATCACATGACTCCGGAGATAATGTGTACTTGTGTCAGTTTTGGATTAAAGTTGTAGGAGTAGTAGCAAAACGTGTGTTTCGAAGAAAATCTAATCTGGCACAAATGGCTGGGGCCTATATGGTTGCATCATGATCCAAGGAATCCAGGGAAAAACAGTAAAAAAAATCCCCCTTTGTTTTTGCCTTTGGGGGCATACCTCCTTTTCTATATAGAAACAGGAAAACATATTCTCCGGCTGTCGACCGTTTGGTCTAAGGCCATCCGGCCTGGTGGAGACAACCGTGAGGATTAAATTGAAAATAAAAGTCGCATCAAGGTTTGGGTCAATTTATAGTTGCCACAGCTAGAAACAAGCAAAAAAAAGTGATGTGTTAGTTATATGACATGTAATACTCACAGTGCACGGCGTGGCCTACGATCCCACCCAGCAGCATAAGACACAGCATCCCCAGACACACAGCAACAACTCTGAAACACCTTCTCACTGTTTGACAAAAAGAAGATAAGAGTCTAAAAGTCCTGTTAGCTAAACCCAACCTGACCAAAGTGCTTTGAAATGACCTGCATTCTCTCTAAAAAATATTTTACACATCGAAGGAATCATTCTCTAACATGTAAACGGTCCTCACTGTCCCTCATGTCTCCTCTGTCTGAATCTGTCTGTCTCTCCTTGTTTGTCAAGTCTGGAAAAGCATTAATATCTGCACACATCTTACAAGGATGAGAGGCTTGAAAAGTAACTATTGACTACAAGTATATGCTTCTCATGTCTTGATTAGCTTGATCAAAACGGCACTTTCCATGATTACTAGTTGATTAAATATACTGAGTTAATAGAATGTGACCATGTCTGTCTGCGTCTAGTTGCGCAATGCTTTTGTAATGAGGAATAGCTAGATTATCACACACACACACACACACACACACACACACACACACACACACACACACACACACACACACACACACACACACACACACACACACACACAGAGATAAGGAGGGAGTAAGTTAAAAAACAATTTTTTTTAAATGTAATTAACATATTTTACCAGACTGCAGGATCTTCTCTAGATCTTTCTCCTTCTTGGTGTTGATCTGAAGATTTCCATAGATTGCATCATCTGTCTTTTGCAGATCAAGGTGGTCATAATGTCCTTCTACAGACATTTCTACCTCAATTCTTCTTGCTGTAATCGTGGTCTGATTCTCGTAGATATGATCTTCCTCTTGGAGCTCAATGTTTTCAGAATGACTAGCCACAGCCGTTTGTACCTTTATGACTTCAATTCTTCTGGCAGGTATTTGACCTCTTCACAACACTCTGAATATATACTGTATCCTCACTGCCCTAAACGTAGACAGTACTGTTAGATTGCATAATGACAGATCACTGTTTGTGCACCAATGAAAGTAGACCCCCCCCCCACACACACACACACACTTATATTTTTCTGTATGTCGCTGCTACCCCCCCCTCCCCCCCCCACCCCCACCCCCAAGCAAGGGGCCTCTGCTAGGCTGTGTGGTTAAAAAAAAACACCTTTTCTTACGAGATGACATTCTACGTATCAAGCACAATGAGTAGGCTGTACTAACGGAAGCTAGAAGTGACCACAGTTTTCCTGTAGCTTCATGATCTCTCTAAATTACACAACACTCACAACTACCCATTATTAAGAACCGACACCGAATGTTCAATACAAGTTAAATGATCAACATAATTATTAGGGGGGTAGCAGAGACGTGTGTGGGTGCGTGCGTGTGTGCTGTCAGGTGGGAGGGTGAGTGTGACCAGATGCCAATTCTCTGCCTAGAGGGCTGACAGCTCAGCTTCAACTAAGAGACAGAGGAAAGAGGATGAGGAGATGAATAGATATATGTACAGTAGGTGTGTGCATGATCATGACACATATAAAGTTCAATGATGTGTTCATTACCTTCAGATTTAGGTATTTATTGTGGTTTAACTGGAGTAGAAGAGAAACTAGAGTTAACTCGTCAACATTTTATGAAATGAAAGACTGCAGGGGGAAGGGGATTGCCAGAGGATGTGGTTAAACTGTGACTTGAATAAAACAATGCAAAGTGAAATATAGGCAGGACATTTCTACATGACAGGAAACTATGTTTACACTTACTAACACTGTACAGTAAGTAGCTTTAAATTAAGTACCTGGTAACTAAACAGATGAAACAATGATTGCACTTTGGAGTCATTGGTGAGTAAAGTAAAGCTAAAACAAGTACCTATCCTCATAGTGAACAGATACCACACCATTATATCAAAATACAATGGATATGAGCAACATAGGACATGAGTTGTAGGGGGATAAACACAGCCTAAAGGTCATGATAAGATATATTATCCAAAGCTCCTCTGAATTAGGGCTGCACGATATGGACAAAATTTCATATCTCGATATTGATGCCAAATATTTCGATATCGATACGATATACGATATTACCGTTCAAATTTCATATTCTATATTTTTAAGTGTTGCAACGTCAAATTCTTCAAAAAAACTGCACAATAACAAGTCAATATCACTCTTAATTTTAAGTGCTATTGGGTTCACACACTTGTTATTTAATATTCTAAGTGTAGCAACAATGAAAACTAGGCATTCTTCAAAAAACTGAATAGCTATAACAAGTCAGTATAACTCTTAACTTTAAGTATCCTATTTTTGGGTTCACACCCTTGTTATTTCATATAAGTGTAGCAACAATGAAAACTAGGCATTCTTCAAAAGAAAAAGCAAGTCAGTCTCACTCTTATTTAGAATTTCTCTGACCGAAAGTAAAGTGCTCTTTAAGACAAACGCTCTTATTTTGAAGGCCGGCCGTCCGGAAGTCAAATGTTTACTCTCGTTTGACTTGACAGTTATTTTTTAACTCCATGCTTGACGGACATTCTAAGTGCAAGACAAGTCACGGCAAATCACTGAGTTCAATAAAACAAACATCAATCCGATGAATGGACATAAACAGTCAAGCTTTTCATACAGAAGGCTATAGGCAGCTTGGCTACAATAAGGACATTTCAGACGACGCCTAGTAATTCATTTTCAATGAAAGGCGAGTGGAGTGGAGGTCTAGCTCTATAAGCACACACACACACACACACACACACACACACACACACACACACACACACACACACACACACACACACACACACACACACACACACACCTGTACAGTAATCTACACATTTATCTTGTGAACACATTGACAGGAGACATTAAGATGTGATCATGAGCCCACCCTCTCTTTTTTCCATGTGAGGTAGACAGTCAGTTATACCAGTAGGGGGCAGACAGACAGAAACAGCAGCAGGACTAACAGACAGACAGGTAGAGAACTGTCTGTCTGAAGAGCAGAGCCAAGTCAGCCCAGGGTCCACTCAGCACCTGCATACTGTCTCTGGATGGGACACAGAGACATCATATATTATGATACTATATGATGCCACCATGATAAGTTGTACAGTTTTGTCCCACAATTGTGACTGGGGATATAAGATATATTCTTAGCTTGTGTATTATGTAATATTTCTTGTACAATTTAACTTATAGTTATACTTAGCCTGGTAAACCATCTCGGTCGCGTGAATTCACATTATCATGTGTCTTCACCGGTCTGGCCCCAAGCGCTGGGTCAGCGTTTTTTCCAAAAAGTGGAAGAGCCAAGTCATACACTATATGCATTGGTATTACACAGAAATGTATTGTGGTTTCTGATGTCAACACTTATCTATTGTTTTAGGGTGCATTCAGACCATCCCAGGTGCTCTCCAGGAGTGGTGCCGTTCTAACATTCAGAGCATTTTCCGCTCCGGGGGAAATCGAACAGCATCTAAACAATAGATCAGTGGTTCTCAACCTTTTCAGGCCGTGACCCCCCAGATTCATCATATTTGAACTGGGGACCCGCCACCCTGATAAGCACTTTTAGGAGTTGAGGCATTCAATTTAGTTGACTCTGTTCCACAGATAAATATTGTGACTATAGCAGATCTACAAGCTCACAACGCCTTGCTTTGCGAGGTGTTGTGCGTTGAGCATTTGGCCAATGTTTGACCAGTTTTTATAGTATAGTTTGTTAATTACTTTTGATGCAGTAATGGTCTCTTTCTTTTCAAGGTATTAAAAAGGTCTTAAAAGTCCTTAAATTGTCAACTGGGGACCCCCCAAAATCATGTGGGGCCCGACCACCAGGTTGAGTACCACTGCAATAGATGATCGAGTCGTTGCAAAATGTGATGGTTGCAGCTGTTTGGTACTCACACACACATACGTGTAACAAAATGAACAGCATGAGTATCCATTCTGACCATAAATTAACTGATATCTGAGCGCTCTGATATACCCCGGTCAAAAATATACAGTATATAGTGTTTAATATGTGTTAAAACAATGACAAAACTGTGGGGAATCTGCTTTGAGGGAAGTGTTTTCCCAACACTTCCCTCCATACCTCCCTCCAAAAGTACAGTACCACAGGAGACATTTCCAAATAGCATCCAAGAATGTGTCAACTGCTTCCATTTTCAATACATTTTACAGTATCTTGCATCAGGCCCATCGTAAAAACTTCAGAGGAGTTTAATAGTATCAGCTTATGATACCATTATCTCTTGGGGCCCAACAACCAATATTGGATATTATATCATCCCCAATATCATATCCTAAATTCCTTTGCCAGATTATCCTAAGATTCTCACCTTTCTCACATTGTGTATCTATGTTTGTAAAACAGCGAGGTACTATGTATTGTATTTGGTAAATCAAAGAGCTTCTGTATACGTTTTATTGAACTCCTGTTAAATTTGAACACACGCTCATACAGATCCTTAATTGGAAGCATTTATTTGTTTTCTTTTTCACAGTTTTGTTTATTCAGGATTTCAGGGTATAGACATACTTACATTTTGTTAAACGCCCACATAGGACAGAAGAGAACAGTAATAATATATTGACATACAAACACTATGCCATCACTGTGATGACAGGACAAGAAGTACATAAACAAAGATGTACTGTAGAATCAGTATGCAAGTATCAAAAGTAATACATTACATTATCCTACTCCAACAAGGAGGGGACAATTACACAACTTTCATTTCAAATTAAACTGACCAACTAACTCTCTGTATTTCTTAAAAGTAGTATCTCTATATAAATCATCAATACATGTATCCCTCCCCAGCCATTTATCCTAACAAAATACAAGTTTCATGACTACACTGTTGTACTTTATGCAATTGCATGTGACAGTAAAGAACCTTGCACCTTGAACCTTGACCTCTCTGCCATCACTCTGCCATGTACTTTTAGCCTGAGGAGCTACTTGTGATATGGGGGTTTGAATGCTATTTTAACCAGTAGCTATGGGGCTCTGTTTTCCCCTAGCTTTGGACCAAGGCTGTCATAGATTATTTTGTCAGACTCAATAAAATAAACCTATGACAGTCTTGTTCCATGGATAGGTTTTCCTAAATATTCACATTCATGTTTTCAGTCCCTTCTCACTGTGAAGTTTCCTAAATCTGATTTTAATAATAATTCACACAGATTTTGAGACTTTGTTTTGACACTAATTCAATTTGGTCTTTCCAACAAATCTTCTCATCAACCATTATTCCCACGAAGCGTTGGGTCATTACAGCACTCCAGTCTGTCCAGCTGCAGGCATGCAACTACGTGTTTTGCATTGTAGTTGATAATCTATGCATGTAAAAATATACAGTGTATATATATACTGAATATTTCAGCAAATCTCTTTGTTACACCTACATTGTTGTTGTGAAGTAGTGTTGTTCTTATTCACTACTTTATATCTATACCACTCTGTTAGACAGTATAACATCAACACATTATAAACAAACCCAAACCCCATAATTATGTTTGAGCACATTCAATCAACTCAGTCTGTGCTGTCTTAGTCAGAAGGTTGGACAGAGGTTGACAATTGATGAATATGAAGACAGTGCAGACCAGTGTTATTACAAATATGTTTATGTCAATTTAGGGCAGAGTGAAAAGTTATTACTTAATACTTCCTCTTGATAACGACTCGCATGGAAAGTGTTGCAAAGCAACAACTGATTTTTTTGGGTCCGTGTTCATCTCGTTATTTGGTCTCACATAATAATAATAACAAAAAGCCATAATAAAAGCAACATAGCAAAAAAAGTCAAATACAATAAAAAATAAACATTTAATTAAATTGCATCTGTCATACATGACCTGGGCTTTCACAGTGCAAAAAACAAGGATTGTATTCTCTGCATAAAAAAATGCAGAGAATAGGGACACTAGGGTTCATGTGGTTAAAGCCTCAACAGTGTGACAACAATAAAAATATAACGAGATCAAAAATCCATAATATAAGCAACATAGCGAAAACTGTACAAATAGCATATATTGTCAAATAGAATAAAGTAATATATAATTGAATTGCATCAACACAGCCATAGATTGTGACCTGGGGTTTGTCTGTCAGAAGTCCAGGAATCAATTGCACAGGATGGTGTTGAATCCTGGGTCTCTGAGCTTGGTGATGAACACAATGGTGTTTAATCCTGACCTAGCACTGTAAATCAATAAACATTATTCTCACCTATGTGTTCCGTCGTTCCAAATTGATCGGGTAAACATTAACTGTGTTGTTGCTTTTTCTTTATTCCCCCCCCCCTAGTATAGCCAATTATTTGCACCCCCCTTTTTCTCCTCCTAATTTAGTCATTATGCCAATTAAGTGTTTCTCCCCACATATTTCTGTGTTTCCACTGCTGTTAAACTCTCTGGCTCACCTGCCAGTGAGGAGCACCCCCCCACCAACGAGGACCTAGCACCTCCATCCTGCTCCACCCTTTCAAAATGTCCCACTGACAGCCACCACCCAGCCGTAGGAGTTGCACAGTATATCACCCTCCCACGGCAATTGTGTTCATATAGTTGCTCAGCCAAACCGGATGCACCGCGGAGGAATCAAAACCATAGACTTCCCGGTGGTGGGCGGATACTTTACGCATGTGCCACCCGAGCGTCCATTAACTGTGTCCTTAACGTAAAAATAATAACCACACAGTTGGTGGTTTGTACTGATATGATTATTGGTGGTCCAACATTTTGTTCTTCTGTAAAATAGCACTGCTAATTACTGTTTAACTTCACAAAGCAGAACACTTAACGCTGCAGTGTTCACTAAGCTGAAGTTAAGAGAAACCTCACTTCTCACAGATCCAGAAGTTTTCATGTGAACACCATGAATTATACCATAGTCCATCCTTGTGCCAGTAGTATGCACAGTCCCAGTATCTATTGTTCTTAGGATATCCACTGCCCCAGTACCTGCAGAGTAAACAACATTAACATTTTAACCACATCCACTGACTTTAATAGACTTTAATAGAATTACAGTAGAACAACTTGTAAAATGTCTCACAGTGTTGTCAGCGTTGTTCCATCCACCCACGTCCATTTGGCCGTACTTCTTTTCAGACCAATCCAAGAATATACATCCCCATGGTTAAATCCTCTGATTATTTCCTGATCATTTGTACAGGATTGAAACATAATTTAGTTTCTCTATTGCAGTCAGGTTTTTCACTATAATGAGGGAATAACATCACATGCATCTATGATGATGCACACACACACACACACACACACACACACACACACACACACACACACACACACACACACACACACACACACACACACACACACACACACACACACACACACACACACACACACACACACACACACACACACACACACACACACACACACACACAGAGAGAGGGAGAGATACGCTAACCTGTTCTTCTTCACTGTTAATGATGACCAGATCTGCTCCTGCATTCTGACATTCTTTTCTGCTTTTCTCCCAAGTTTTCCTTTCAGTAGATCTGTAGTAACAGCGTTCTCCAGACTTCATCCATCCATCGGGACACGACTTGACTAAACATCAAACAAATTTCACTGATTGATTTTCAACGCACGGATAAGTTCTAACAGTTTAACATGTAGAATAGTTATAATAAAAATCCGAGTAAGAAATGACCTGAGTAACATAATTGCTTGGTTTTAAGTCTGTTACCCAAAATATATTTGATTTTAAGGCTTATCATGGGCACATTGGGGTGATGTCGGTACAAATGAATTTGTTTGAGTATTCCCACTGACGTAACCTACTCTCATTGTCTTTTTTTATCCACCAGTCTCTTGCCATTGCCCTAATAATTTACAGGGAACGTCAGAACTGCCGAGCTTCTGTTTCTGGTCTCTCTACTATGGCATTAGTGTAGCATTCTTTTTCCCCCTTTGGGGATGGGATGTGCAGACAGCAATTCACAGCTTGCCTGCTGCTTACGTTGTTTAGGCTGCCTTGTTGAGCGCAGAGCCATAGACCATATTCACACGGCGGCCATGTTGCTATTAAGTCAATGAAGTGCCACCCCGGTTGCCACGGCAGCGGGTTGGCACTTTCAATGTTAAATTCCAAAATGGCCGCCATGTGAATATGGTCTATTGAGAGAGCTGTCTTTCAACAGTTCTGGTTGAGCGCTAAGCACATCGTTGATTTAAAAAGGAGAAAATGAGGGTATCTTTGTTATACATTAGTAATATGTGCCTGAACCGAAAGCCAAACGTTACGCCCCAAATAAATAAATAATTAAACAAATTCTATACATACAAGCAAAAAACATGTCACTTTGTGCCATGATATCTGCTTGTCTGCCATTGCTTGGGTTTATTAACGCTTTTCCTCAACCTCTGTCTCTCTCTCTTTCTCTCTCTCGCACTGATGGAGTTCTGGTCTGACATCACACACATGTTGACACAACAGAAACAGTTACCTACTGTAACAACGCTGATTTGCGTCAACATCGGGCTATGTCTATGTTGATACAAACACACAAATAAACATAAGGGTTTACTCACATTTTTTACCACTTACCAGTACATCCTTTACAATAATTTACTTAGTAATATTCCCTAAAACAAATTTGTAACCTCACACACCTGCTTTAAGCTGGTTTACTTCTCTCTTTAACTGGATAAGTTCCAGCATCAGGTTGATGTAGGAGGTGTTTAACTGATTTCTCTCCAGGGTCAGGTTGGTGTAGTTGTTCTTTAACTGATTTCTATCCTGGGTCAAGTTGTTGAAGTCCATCCTTAATTGATTTCTCTCCTTGGTCAGATTGGTGTAGTCAGTGTTTAACAGGGTCAAGTTGTTAATGACTGAATGATCTGCAAAGGACAAACATTTTGATAATAAGCAGTTGTTGCTACTGTTCATGATGAGGTCAAACATCTGTGTGGAAAAATTGCTTAGAGAAAAGAGAACAATTATTCTATTTTTTAAATAACTTGCTTCCACCACTTTGTTTGGATACTTTGCACATGCAATAATGCACAAAAACACTCTACGGTAGACATAATGAAAATTTGACTAAAAAGAGAAGTCATGTCAAGGTTTGGGTTAATACTGTGGTGGCCTTTATTTATAGTTGTCACTGCTAGAAAATATCAGGCAACAAACTCCCTGAGTGAGTGATGTGGTAGTTTAGTGACATGGAAAACTCACAGTGCACGACCAGGCCTATGATCCCACCCAGCAGCATAAGACACAGCGTCCCCAGACACACAACGACAGCTCTGAGACGCCTTCTCACTGTGCTAGAGCGCTGTCCTGAAACAGAAAGTACAGCTAGGTGTGCAGTGACCGAGAGAGACAAACCACAAAACAAGAATTAGAGTCTTAAATCCCTGTTGGCTACATCCAACCAGACCACCACAGTGCTTTGAACTGACCAAATTATCTCTTAAAAACGCATCTACACATCAAAGGAATGATATAGTGAAGGATACAAACTTGTTAAATGTTGTGCTACAAGCAAACCTGAATGAAATTCAAACTCACCCCGAGTCTGTCTTCCTGCTGTGCTGTCCCTCATGTCCTCCTGTGGTTCAGGGGCAACATCCACGCTCTCATAGATGTCCACCACTCTCTCCTCCATCTGTCCTCTGTCCTCCTCAGTGTCCCCTCTCTGTCCTCTGTCTCCATCCCTATGTCTCACCTTCTTTGTCAAGTCTGGCATGGAATAAATAACTGTAGACATCTTACAAGGATGAGAGGGTTGAAATGTAACTATTGAGTGCAAATACTAACTATATTGTATATTATTCTGTATTGATTATATCCAAATAATTACGATTACTAAATAACTATAAACTTTAGTTTTACAAGATCATGTCTCTCTGTCTCTGGTTGGCGTAATGGTGTACAAATAAGGAAGTACAAAAGGAAATCCACAAACTCAGACTCACATTATACTCGTGCACGTGCATGTAAAGTATAGTAAACACCAGGCAGGACGAGAGATCACAGTTTGGTCACGTTTATTCAAGTGGTCATACACAAGAGGATACTGGGTTACGAATGAATGGAATGGCGTGTTGCATGCTGGTCATGTTGTAGTGCGCATGCTCAGGACAGTATGTAGCTGCACTAAAGGCTGCACTGCACTGCCATCTGTTGACCACAGGTATGTTAGAATTCTATTGTAATGCAGTATGTTAACTAGGTTCACATCTGTACATTACATCTTCCCTCCTTTGAGTAACTAAGAATGCACTTTCAACATAAATCAGTGACTGTGTAAACAACAATAATAAATAAATAATACACTCCTGTAACAAGGCATTAAACAAGGATCCTTAACTCCTTCCACAGTGAACATGTTTCTTTTCTTGTCTTTTGTCAACAATACAAGTCTTTCTCATTTCCTTTTTTTTTTTTTTTTTTTGTAGTTCTGTAATAACAATTTCCTTTTTTTTTTTTTTTTTTTTAGCTGTAGCAGAACAAAATAGCAACAGTAGTATTATTATCAAAACTTAAACCAGGGCTTCCAGGTAGACTACCGGTTACCCACATAGATGCTGAGGGTTATTCTGCCTCATTTTTGCAATCTATGTACAAACTACTGAGTCTTTTCAAGTGACAAAGTCTATCAGGTGAGACGGCAATCTCACCACTCTGCCTCTGGATGTGGTGACAGCTGGTGGTGGTGGTGTTGTTGGCTCACCGGGCTGCTGTCCGTTGTTGACCTCTGCGTCGTCGTCTGTTTCCTCCTCCTCCTCCTCGAGCACGGCCCCTGGCGATGGCGGGATCAGAAGACGAAGATGACGTCTGTTTCTGCGAAGAACGCCTTCACTGGTGCGGATGAGGTAGGACCTCGGGGCGTCGTGTTTCTGTAGAACAGTGGCGGTTGTCGTCCAGCCTTTCTGGTTGTCGAGTTTGACAGCAACGGAGTCACCTGGCTTGAGCTGCGGCAACGGGCGGCTGGAGTGACGTCTGTCATAGTTTCGCTTGTAAGCTGCCTTGGCTCTAGAGTCATTTGCTTTCACCAGAGCGATGTCTGGCCACTGGGGGGTTAGCTTTTCCTCCAGTGTAGGAATGGGGGTCCGCAACTGACGGCCTAGCATTAGTTGGGCTGGACTGTAGCCTGTGGCTTGGATGGGGGTGGCTCTGTAGATGAGAAGAGCAAGGGAGGGATCTTTCTGTTTAAGGATGTGTTTAGCGTTTTTCACAGCACTTTCAGCTTCTCCGTTTCCTTGGGGGAAATGCGGGCTTGTGGTGACGTGGCGAAAGTCATACAGTTTGGCGAACTCTTGAAACTGGCCCCCACTGAAACAAGGGCCGTTGTCGCTCACAAAAAGAGAAGGGCAACCCCACCTGGCGAAGATAGCGCTGAGGCGAGACCTCACAGTGGCACCTGTCGTGTCTGGTAAGTAGGCTATCTCCAGGTATCTGGAAAAGTAATCAACTACCACTAAGTAGTGTTTCTTGTCAACCTCGCAGAGATCTGCGGCCACCATCTGCCAGGGTCTATCAGGCAAAGGAGTTGTCATGAGAGGCTCGCTGGACTGAGTAGGTTTCGCCACTTGGCACTGTTTGCAGCTCTCTATCCACTTTTGTAGGGCTTTGCCAATGCCTGGCCACCATACACTCTGTTTGGCACGCTCACGGCACTTTACAATGCCCATGTGACCGTCGTGCAGGCGTTCCACTATTTCTGACCTCAGGCTTTTGGGAATAGCAATCCTGTCTCCATAGAGAAGTAAGTTGTGACATGTTGAGAGAGAATCCCTCACCGTGTAGTATGGCTTGACGTTTTCTGGGACTTTGGATGCATATTTAGGCCAGCCGTTGCTCACAAACTGCATCACCACCTGTAGCTCTGTGTCATTCTTTGTGTGTTCTTTGACCTCGTCTAGACGTGAACTTGACATCGGCCACGCTGCCTGTGTGGCTTCCTCCAGGGCCGATATGTCCTCTGATAGTTCCACTGCCTCCAGGTTTAGTGCTGCAGAAGAAGGATGTCGTGAGAGTGTGTCAGCTACCACAAGCAGTTTGCCAGGTACGTATTCAGCCTTAGCGTTGAATTTCATCATTCTTAGGAGTAACCTTTGGCAACGCAGTGGCACTGCATCAATGTCCTTGACATTGAACAACGGGATTAATGGCTTGTGATCTGTGTGAACAATGAAGCTGTCCAGGCCGTACAGATACTTTGAGAACTTTTCGCATGCCCAGACCACAGCCAAACACTCCTTCTCTATCTGCGCATACCTGGTTTCAGCATCTGTCAGGGTGCGAGAACAATATGCAACTGGCCTTAGGCGTCCCTCACTTTCTTGAAGCAGGACCCCTCCCAACCCATAGCTGCTGGCATCAGCACTTACAGTTGTTTGTTTGCTGACGTCATAGAAGGCTAGAACTGGTGCTTCTGTCAGCATCTGTTTGACTCGAATGAAAGCCTTTTCCTGTGCTGGGCTCCAGACCCACGCACTGTCAGCTCTAAGCAGGTCGTTGAGAGGGCGTGTGACGTCAGACAGATTGGGTAGGTAGCGGCCTAAGTAGTGGACCATGCCCAGAATGCGCTTAAGCTCTGTGGTGTTCCTTGGTGGCTGCATGTTTCCTATGGCCTCCACTTTTCCTGTGTCAGGTCTGACCCCATGCTTGTCGACTATGTGGCCTAGAAACTTTATCTGGCTTTGCCTGAGCTTGCATTTTTCTTCATTGAGCTTCAGCCCAGCTTCTTTCAGTGTCTGTAACACTCTCTTCAGCCTTTTGTCATGCACCTCTGAAGTCTCACCGTAGATTATTATGTCGTCCATGAAAGCTGCTGTACCTTCATGATCTTTGAGAATATTGTTCATCTCCCTCTGGAAGATTTCAGGTGCGCTTGAGATGCCAAATGGAAGGCGATGGAAGAAATATCTTCCAAACGGTGTGAGGAAAGTTGTGAGCTTGGCACTATCTTTGTGCAAAGGGATTTGCCAGAACCCTGTTGCGGCATCCAGCAGAGAGAACACGCTTGAACCAGCCAGCTTAGGTAGAATGTCATCCAGAGTGGGTAGGATGTATTTCTCTCTCTGTACGGCCTTGTTGAGGCGATTCAGTCCCACACAAATTCTCACACGCCCATTCTTCCTAGGCACGGGCACCATTGGAGCACACCATTCAGTTGGCTCTGTTATCTCTTCAATAACCCCACATTGCACCATTCTGTGAAGCTCCTCCTTTACTTTGGGGAGTAGGGGTATAGAGACCCGCCTAGCTGTGTTGACAGAGTATGGCACGGCTCCATCTCTTAATTTTATTTTCACAGGGGCTGTTTTCAGGAGCCCCACTGGATCAATGGGCACACTTGACTCACAGGGCACACTTGACACTTCCTGCAGTCTTTGAATGAGGCCCATGGCCACTGACACCCCTCTGCTAAGTAGGTTATTGACTGCAGGCCCCTCAACAACATGTATATTAAAGCAATATTCAGCCCCTTTATAGAATGTGGAGGTTTTGAACTTGCCTTTGTTTGTCAGCCTGCCCCCTGGACAATCCAACACCGCCTGTGACTGTTCCAGCTGTGGCTTTGTTTTCAGACTTTCATAGGTGTGTTGAGAGATGACGCTAGTGTCAGCACCACTGTCAATTTTAAACTCCACATCACAGTCCTGAATCTGCAGTGTAACTGGCCATGATGTATTGGAGTCATGCACAGTAATGGAACCCAGGAAAAATGTCTCTACTTCATCAGTGTCCTCTGTGAACACGTCACTGACCTGAAGAGTGCGACACACAACAGCATAATGGCCCATCTTACCGCATTTGCGGCACTCCGCACGTCTGGCTGCGCATAGATCCCTCTGTCCATGCTGCTTGCCACATCTCATGCACCTCCATTGTGCTGCGTTTCCCGCGTCCTGCTGCCTGGGAGGTCTATCATGTTGGTCTCTCCTTTCCGGTTTGAAAGCACCTTTTGGACGCACAGCGTAGTTTTTCTTCTGTGTGTGAGTCACTTCACACAACGCTGCTGCTCCGCTCTGCTGCTCGTTAAGCTGCCCTTTGATCTGTTCCGACTGCCTGGCCATCCTGCATGCTTTTACCAGGTCTAAATCTGATATCATTTGCAATTTCTGCGACAGTTCTTTGTCCAAGACACCAATCACAAGTCTGTCTCTTATGTTTTCATTCTTCGTGGTCCCAAAATCACAGTTGTCCGCCAACTCGTGTAAACAACGAATATACTCCTCCACGGTTTCGCCATGCTTCTGCGATCGCTGGTGAAACTTCGCTCTCTCGTGAATCACGTTGACTTTGGGCACGAAATATTTATCCAAGAGATCCAGTACAACGTCGTACTTATTCTCATCGCCATCAGCTCCATAAACAAACGTTCGAACAACTTGTTCCGCTTCGCTGCCGAGTGAATACAGCAGAGTACATACTTGCACTTCACCTTCTTCCTTGTCCAACTTCGTCGCTATTCTGTACCTGTGGAACCTCCGTTTCCATTCAGGCCATAGTTCCGGACGACTGAAGTCAAAGTTTTCCGGCGGTGGGAACTTTGCCATTGTAGACTTCTGACACCATGTAAAGTATAGTAAACACCAGGCAGGACGAGAGATCACAGTTTGGTCACGTTTATTCAAGTGGTCATACACAAGAGGATACTGGGTTACGAATGAATGGAATGGCGTGTTGCATGCTGGTCATGTTGTAGTGCGCATGCTCAGGACAGTATGTAGCTGCACTAAAGGCTGCACTGCACTGCCATCTGTTGACCACAGGTATGTTAGAATTCTATTGTAATGCAGTATGTTAACTAGGTTCACATCTGTACATTACAGTGCAGACACAGGGAAGTTGTGCATAATGCGTATGTTAAAAGTGTGGTCACAGGTTGACCACAATGACTTTCAACAGTGACTGCAGAATGCAAAATGATGTTTGTTAACTTTATCTGCCTAATGTTCAGCAAATGACACATTTGCAGCACAGCAGCTTCAGACCTTCACCACAGAACCTCAGCGTCCACAGCCCACTTTTATAGCAGGGGGAAAAGTAGCAGTATACCAACATTTTGGCCAAAGCTCAGTGTTTAACAAAGCGACACGCCTGTATCATTCTCACACCTTAATAATTTTACCTGATTAAAGGTCACATGTTGACCTCTATACAAAGAACTGAACAGAAACTGAGTCACGGAAGAAGAATATCATTGAAAAGAAAATGAATTAACAGCAGACAAATTAGAGATAGTATACATTCAAATTGTAGCCTTGGATTTTGCAGGTACCACCAGGAGCCAGTTTACTTAGTTTGCTACTGCTAAGCTAACAAAAGCTCACAAATGAAATGAACACATATCTCATTTGTGTAATATGCACAAAAAGTGAAGCGTAAAAGCAACAATTTATGGATGGGAGAGGGGGTAAGGGTAACCGAATCAATTAGTGAATCACTCAATTAAGTTGCAGTGGCCAAAAGGGGGGTCATACCTATGTTCCCCCACTAAGGTTATGGTTAGGGTTAGGTTTAGGTTAGGTCCTATATTTACCTTTTATTTATTTCCAGTGTGAAAAACCTGATGACAAACGGTTAGTCATGTTCTACTGAAGGTAAAGTGACAACATTCCAACATTCCCGTCTTGATTTTAGGCTTGTGTCTCTATCATTTCTATAGGGACATTAGTAAATTCACCAACGACTTCATTGTGGAGGAGATGGATGAGAACACATCTCTGGAGGACCTGCAGAAGATGATGACTGGAGCTTTGGTCTACAAGATGCTTCTCTGTTTCTATGAGGTGAGTCATACTTCACCCTCCTGTCCAACCGGTAACCCAGACCACCCCCAAATGACCAACTGTCCTGCTGTGATGGACACGTAATGACTGCAATAACACAACCACCATTACTACAGGTGGATTCCAAGATGCAAGCAGCCCATTTTATATGGCTACTTTAATTAAAATAAGCATAATATAAAAATGCAAGATCCCTATGAGCATATTCTTTTGTCAGTTAATTATTTATTCATCTATTCCTTATATTATAATCAAAACAAGACAAAACCATGACAAAACAAAAAGGCAGCCTTTCAAAAATACATTAAGACATTCAATTCCAACTGAAATGAATTGCATCCATAATGTAACCCCTAGTCAAACAGAAGCCGCATTGCCTATTTCTCACCTCAGATGTTTTAATAAGTAATACATATAAAACAAACACTTAGCTGTAAATGCAACCTCTATCTAATTACTCGAGTGCATTCAGTTTAACTATTGTTTTTCTTTCTAAAATAGATAGGGTGAACTGCCTAAAATGGCACAGCGCGTCACTTGCCACGCTGAGAGCTTGTACATCTGCTATTTTTGCAAAAAGAAAAAACCTGCTTCTTTAAAAGGCAATTTTAGAATCGGCCTCAAGTCTTAATGGGTTAAGATGTGATCATGAGCCCACCCTCTCTGAGTTTCCACGTCACCAGCAGCAGTTTCTCACTGTTTCTGAGAAACACACACATACAGTATGTGGGTGTGAGAGGTGTGAAGTCCGGTTTGAGTTCATCTGAGTTCCCAGAAGCTGTCGCTTATAAACATGCTGCAATACAATAAGATGCTTTAAGGACATGGCTATAACACTTTTATCTCATGCATGTCTTACCCAATAGGGTGAACTTGTTATGATCAAATCAAAGCAAACTTTAGTTATAAAGCACATTTAAAACAACCCATTGTTGACCAAAGTGCCTGTACAAGATATAAGATAAAAACAAAGCATCAACGAGTATACAAAGTTAAAATAACTTAGATGGGTTCAAATGTGATTAAAAGCAAAGGAGAATAAGTGAGTCTTAAGTAAGGATCTAAAAACCTCAATGAAGAGGCTAAGACAGGACTAACGTGGTCATGTCTTTTAGTGCCAGTGAGGAGGCGAGCAGCTGCATTTAGAACCAGCTGTGACGCCTGAGTGACGACTGCTCAATGCCAGTGTACAATGACTTAACTGTCAACCTATCATTGTTCCATCAATATAGGCTTCATAACAGGTTTCAGGTATGTTTTAATTTAATGTTATTTTAGATTGTATTGCTTTGCACAACAGAAAACATTATGCTCAAATATAGAATACACCTTTCACAAAGGAAAGATAGAGAGATAAATAATTGTGCTGGTGAGGTGAGAAAGGAGAGTTTATAATGGAACCTCATCACGTCATAACATAACACAAATACATTCAGAATAAATACAAAACAAACAGTAAAACACAAAGTTACAAAAAGAAAAGCATAGCTGTAAATGCGGGCATTGAATTTATCTATTCATTTTATTGTTAAAATAGAGCGGCGGCTACCTTATGTACAGTAAATGGACAATGAAACACCTCTGTATTTAATATAATACTGACCTCGATCTGGTGGTGTGACAACAGGGGCCAATGTAGATTACTTTGTGGAACAAGAATGAACATTTGAATATAAAAACATATTTTTGTAACGTAAGAGTGTAGCCCTGATATTTCACGTTGTATATGAAGATGTCACTTTTATTAGAGAATAAGTAGAGAACGTTGTTCACTTGCAGTCGATGCTTCAATAATAAAACCAGTACATTCTCACTGCTGGATGCTATACAGATTAAAACTGGAAAAGTGTTTTCAATAACAAAATAGGTTTGGTAAATCATCCCCCTGTTTTCACCAATAAGCTATGGTCCTCTTTATTGACTAGTAGGTTCTGTATTTCCCGTAACAACATCACCCTATATGGTCATAGTCAACCAACCATCACCAGTAGTTTAACTAGCAGCTTCATGAAGTGTCTTGCGTGTGTTCTGTCAGGTGGGTGACTGTGACCCAGTGCCATTTCTATGTCTAGGGGGTGTAGTTCTGTTCAGTGGCCAGATGGTGGTGCTGACAGCTCAGCTTCAACTAAGAGACAGAGGAAAGACAATGAGGAGATTAATGGAGATATATAGGTGTGTGTTTACAGTTTGTGCATGGGTCATGACACATTTTAAGTTCAATTATTTGTTAATTAATTGAAGTCATATTGAAGTATTTATTGTGGTTTATATTAACTGGAGTAGAAGAGAAACTGGAGGTAACATGTCAACAGCATTTTGTGAAATGAAAGCCTGCAGAGGGAAGGCCAGCTTTGACAAGAGGATGTGGTTAAAAGTGACTTGACTAAAACAACACAGAATGAAACTAGAAAAAGTGCTCCTCGGAGCACAGGTCTCCGCCAGGTTATTGTGGGCCAGCAATGTTCAGAATTTGCCAATCAGGCTGGAATATAAAAAATCGGACGGAACCATCTTGATCACTTGACTATAGAGATAATGTGTACTGATTTGCATGATGTTTGGACAAAATTTGTAGGAGTAATATAAAAAAGAAAAATTGGGCCACTCCTGCAAACTTTAGATGTCAATGTTAGCCAATCAAGATGGAATTTGAAAAATCAAAAAAGATCCATCTTGATCACATGACTATAGAGATCATGTGTACCGATTTGCGTGAAATTTGGATAAAATCTGAAGGCTTAATCTCAGAATATGTGTTTTACATAAGTCGGCCTCCTGGTGGCGCTATAAAAGGCTAATGTGAAAAATACAGGGCAGATGTTTTTTTTTGGCCTCTAGAGAGTATGCGTGCAAAGTTTCATGCAAATCGGTGCAGTTACAGTAAAAATGCAAATTGGCCTTTTATAGCGCCACCATGAGGCTGATTTGAAAATGTTCAAGTGCCATTTCTTCCTCGGCCTACTGGGAATGTACGTGTGAAATTTCACAGAAAGCGCAAGCTGCGTTCATGATTTGAGGCATTTAGTTAAAAATGGACCATTTGGAAGCCAACCTTAGCCAATCAGGATGGAATATGTTAAATCAGACAGCTCCGTGTTGATCACATGACTATAGAGATACTGTGTACTGATTTGCGTGATGTTTGGATAAGATATGTAGGAGTAATTAAAAAAAATTGGTTTTGCTCAAATCGGCCTCCTGGTGGCGCTATAACAGGGCCATGTAAAAGAATTGGGGTAGAGGTTCTGAATTGGCATCCAGGACGGGGGGTAAAACATACTCTCTCGCCATGCCTTTCGGCCTGGCGGAGACAATGACATCATTCTACATGGTTAGTGCTTCATTATTGAGGCCCCTATGCGACGCGCTGTGAGCTTGTGTGTCAGTTATTTTTGGCTTGACAGGAAACTTATTTACTAACGCTAGAAGTTTGTTTGCACTTTGAAGTGGCTCTAAGTGAAGTGCATGGTAACTGTGGAACAATGTCAAGGCTGAATGTAAAGGGTCATTATTACCCAAAGCTTCTATGTATACATAATGTATTATAGTGTGCAGCCAGTGGGATGTAAAATCCTGTGCAGTAATCTACACAATAATCTTGTGAACACATTGACAGGAGACAAGAGACATTAAGATGTGATCATGAGCCCACCCTGGCACAGTCTAATGCATATTAAGTACATTAAGACTAGCTTTGCATTTGTGACATCTGATTGAACTAGATTCCATCCATAACATTCTAGTTGTGGAGATGAAGGTATGTGGGAAATAATCCACAGATTACATCATTCCACGGGGGGAAAAGACAGCTCAAATTCAAGAAGTTGAACTAGACAACCTTGATTTCTTCTTTCTACACAATCTAAGCCTAGCACCTTCAAAAGTTGTGCCACTCTCAAAAAATGTCTTCCAGTTTGTCTGGGGAATTAGTTGTCCTCACTTTGTCTCCCTCTCTAGCAGAGAAATACGGTACCTCTACTACTGCTGTTGACGAGGTGAACTTTGATCTGTTCAAGCCAAACCTTGTGATTACTTGGAGGATTAGCTGTGTGTGTGTGTGTGTGTGTGTGTGTGTGTGTGTGTGTGTGTGTGTGTGTGTGTGTGTGTGTGTGTGTGTGTGTGTGTGTGTGTGTGTGTGTGTGTGTGTGTGTGTGTGTGTGTGTGTGTGTGTGTGTGTGTGTGTGTGTGTGCGTGCTTACCCTTTGTACTTTCTGTTATAAAACACACTGGCTTGTGTAGCAACATTCATTAGGTTCCTGCTCAATTGATGTGATCAATATTCTTGAAAATTAACTGATTACAGTATATCACTCTTATTACTATCTCATCACTTTAGAATAACAAGCAGTGGTCAGTTTTACAGTTCCTCTCACGCTGCATTACAGAACAGTAGTATGGCGCCCCCTGTTGAAACACCTGACATTGACCCCAAACTAGCTTTGTTTGGTTGTATCTCCACCAGGAGGGTGGAGGATTTTGTGTTCACAGCCAGTGTTGCCAGATCTACTTATTGTAAACAACTTTATGCTTGTTTTTCCTGTAAAGTCGCTTGTAAATATTGGTAGTTGCAGCCATTTTCATGTAAAAAAAAGTTAAGGCCCCTTATTTGTATGCGGACGCCCATCTGAAAGTATGTTGTGCCATGGACCCACACACAAGCCCAGAGGGCCAGGGACCCACATATAAGCTCACAGGTGGTGCTCTATTAGCTCAGTGTTGGACATGATGGCACTTGTGTGTGGGGGACCTGGGGTCTAATCCTGGGTAGGACGTGATAGTCTGATTTTTCACATTCCAGCCTGATTGGCGAATTCCGAACATTGTTGGCCCACACTATCCTACCTGACCTGGCGGAGACCTGTGCTCCGAGGAGCACTTTTTCTAGTTCAACATTGTGTTTGGCATCAAAACAGTTTAACTACTTTAACCCTGTACATCGGCTATTTGAAAATAGCCTATATCTACAAGAAACGTGAGCATGTAGATCAGCTATATTTATTTTTTGTTTTTTAATCTTGAAATAAATCTTTTCTGATGGGGATGGGGGTCCGTGGCCAAATACATTCATTAGGGGGTCCTTAACATGAAAAAGTTTGAGAACCACAGATACAGTAGCTGGACTCCATCTACTGTATACTATATTTGGTTCACACTTGTTATTTTATATTTTTGTAGCAACAGTGAAAACTCATTCTTCGAAAACAGCATGTTACAGGTCAACTGTGCTCTAAATTCCACCGACTCAGTCAAACACTGATTTTCCTATAATTTGCCAATATTACTCTACTACGTACTACGTAAAAGGTTTACGTTCGCCTGACTCGACAAACATGCTATGCTTTGCTGACCAGTTTATTTAGTTTATTGAACTGATCGTTCAATAAACTATTGTCGGTAGCATATTGAGAAACCAACGTAAACAGTAAAGCTTTTCACATGGAAGGCTTTATGAACGGTTTACAGCATTCTTGTTTTCACACGTCGTTCATGTTTAGTAACTTATTTGCAGTGAGAGGCAGATCAGTGAGCCGTGCCGCGGAACAGACAAAGTCCTGTGAAACTAACGCGCGGACGCAGTCGTGCTCATCTCATGCACCAGACCCGCCCGTGCTGGAGTTAATTAGTTAAGTGACTCACGGGTAAAGAAGCCTTAAAACAAGCTATTATCGTGAGGTACATGGCACTGGCTGCCTTTAGCTGAAGCCTCACCTCGCGTCACCAGGATTTCCACCACGGAGAACAAAATTGGTCTGCCGGAAACCCTGCTTGTTAGACTTGTGGTCTGGACTCCACAGCGTTGATAATGTCCTGGACCCACTTCTCAGCTGGGTCAGTACAGATGTTGGCACCATTCTTCATTGTGAACCTAGAACAGGCAGAGATAGAAGATTTTCATCATTAAGACATTTAATTTTACATTGTTTTCACAGTCAGGCAGGTGCACACATACACATCAAAGGGGGCGGCGTTGAGGGCTTGTAGGTCGGCTATTTTTGTTGCGTGACACCTCAACTAAGTATATCAAGGCAAGCCCTTAAATCGAAACCAAATGCGTCTTAATTTGAGACGTGTATGTGTGGCCAAAACAAGCATTAGAAGTATTAGACTGTTCATTTCAATCTTATTTGTCAAGTAGAGCATGTGGTGAGGTTTAAAGTGAATGAGAAAAAGAGCAAATATTGAGGTTTAAGACAAATTTTACTTATTTTTATTTAATTGGTATCCTAATTTTAATTTAAAATGATATATTCTTCTAAATCTGGCTAGAAATGTAGAAGAAAAATCCCTGTTCACAGTCGCTACTAGGGGTTCTAAACCTTTTCTGTCTCAAAAGTTCAACTGAAGTACCCCATGATTAACATTTTTGCTAAATAATGCATTTCAGCTTAAAATGTAGTGAGTGAACTATACAAAATTCTCACACTTTATTGACATTCTAATGTGTTGTACAGAATATGTTTATGTATTTATTTATTTTTAAAATACTATTTTCCTCACAATTTTGTGAACCCCCTGTAGCAACTCCAAGTACCTTTCACAAAGTATAGCCTAAAATACTCACACAACTGCATGCTTAGCACAGTGGATGGGTGTGCGCTGGAATTTGACCACTCTGTTCTTAGGCATGGGATTGGTGTAATACTTGAAGCAACATTCAACCGGACCAGCAGCGTTGTCTGAGAGCGAGAGACACAGAGAGACACATGCAGTCAGACCACTAGAATATCTGGTATAATTCTTCATCCTTATTGTCATCATCATCACTAATGTGATTATAATTGTGGTCTGCGGCCAAATACATATCATTTTGGGGGGCCTTGACATGAAAAAGTTCAAGAACCACTAATAGCATCATAAGTTTTTCAGGAAACTGTTAGGATTTAGAAGACATTTGTAGAATCGGCCTCAAGTCTTAATAGGTTAACACACACACATCATATCACTGTGTGCGCATCCTAAATGGACTGAGCTGATGGACATCAGACGTACATTTGGTCAAATATGTACTTATGTACAGGACACGCTTCTTGTAAGTATTTGTACTATTGTTATATTATAATAAAAAAAAGTATTATAAAGTTTTCCTATATCCCCTCTATCTGTCTCCAAGAATTTCACACCCTTAATTCCAATGTATTCTAAATGCATTCTAAAAACTTCCATACTGATACAGGGAATCATCCCCCGGCCCTGGAGATAAATGGACAGACAATAGAGCGCGTTGAGGAGTATAAATATCTTGGCACCACCATCGACCACAAGCTCGATTTTAAGACCAACGCAGAGAATATCTACTCTAAGTGCCAACAACGATTGTTCTTCCTGAGGAAGATGAGGAAGCTTCAGGTCCGACCATCAATCCTGCAGGCTTTCTACAAGTCCTTTGTGGAATCCATCATGACCTTCAACATCACATCATGGTTTGGGGTGATGCGGGTCATTAACCGGAAACCTCTCGACAGGGTTGTTAAGATCAGTGGCAAGATCATTGGGAAGGACCAGGAGCCACTCAGCAGCATCCACAAGAAACGGACAGTAAAGAAGGCCTCTCAAATAGTTCAGGACAATACACACACACTTCATACACACTACAAACTGATGCCCTCAGGCCGTCGTTACAGAGCTTCGAAACTCTCAAAAAGGGGCTCAGATAGCTTTGTACCTACCTCCATCAGACTGCTGAACATCTAGGTCTGGTGGAGCCCCCCCCCCCTCCCTCCCTCCCTCCCTCAAACACGTTGGACTATTCCACCTGATGGACGCTAGTAGTGTACACGCTAACACATGGGTTGCAATATAATATATAATTTTTTATCATGCTTTTAAGTTTTATCATGCTTTTAAGTAGTAGTTTTAAATGAACTTTGTGCCTTTTATAGTGACATAGGTATATATGTATTGACTATATGTATGTTTGTCTTTTAACCACTGCACAAACGAAGTTCCGAAAGGAAAATAAAGTTGTTTGAATTGAATCAACAATATTTCCATTGCATTAACAATAATAACATAACAATTTATCAGCTTTTCTTTTTTTAAATAATGGGTATACCTATTTATGTTGATCTGCATCACATTTATCAATGGGCACCTTTCTGTTTCTTACTGAGCCTAATCCTTTTGTTGTAGGATATGAACATGAATAGACAATGGTCCAGACTTTAAGTTACAGCTTGACAGGACTGTTACCTCTTGATATGCTCAACCTAAAGCACTTACAATTTACCATCTTATTTCAATGAAGGTTATGAGCATTGTTTTTATTCTGATTCAAGAAAAGTAATCGCACTCACATGCACACATTAGTATTCCTTCAAAAAGGTTTGTAACCTCACCATTTTTCACTAGGGATGGTTTGGACTTCAGCTGGTTATTTTCCACAATTAGGTTGTTGTTTTCAGTCGTCAACTGGTTCTTCTCCTTCATCAAGGCATCGTAGTTGGTTGATGATGATGATAAACACAGTTGTTGCTACCGTTCATGATGAGGTCAAGCATCTGTGTGGAAAATTGGATTTGAGAAGAAGAAAACTCAATGTAGTTGTTCTTATTTACGTGCATTAACTTATCAACACCACTTTATTCATCATACTTTACAAAAACATACGCACAAAAAGAAGCATTGAGAATTCAACAAAAAAAATAAGTCACATCAAGGTTTGGGTTAATACTGTGGTGGCTTTTATAGTTGCCACGACTTTCAACAGTGACTGCAGAATGCAAAATGATGTTTGTTAATTTTATCTGCCTATTGTTCAGCAAATGATACATTTACAGCACAGCTCAGACAATCACCACCAGAGCCTCCTCCAAATTTGCCCATTGATTTTCACATTTCCTTTTTTCTTTTATTTTATAGCACGGGGAAAAGTAGTAGTATACCAACGTTTTGGCCAAAGCTCAGTGTTTAACAAAGCAACACTCCTGTATCCTTCTCACAGGTGCTGATGATCATATCTTATTAATTGATCCTGATTAAAGGTCACATGTTGACCTCTATGCATAGTACTGAACAGAAACTGAGTTACGGAAGAAGAAAATAAAATGTAGTAACAGCTAACAAGAGCTTTACTAGGTGGGAGGGTATGCATCACTTCATCGGGTGAAAACTGAAACTGACAGATAGCATTCAGCTCATTTTATTAATGACTATAAATATTATTATATATAATTTTGACAATTTTTCATCTTGATAAGGGCCCACAGTTGTTTTCTCTCTTTTTTAATGGGCACCTTGGGCATCACGGGCAAAGGGGCAGGAGCTCAAGCCCGTACAGTTGCAAATTTTAAATTGCTACTGTAATTAAAATAAGCATAATATAAAAATGCAAGATCCCTATGTGCATATTCTTTAGTCAGTTCATTATTTATTCATTTTCATTCAGACAGTATCATATGCAATATTATACATCATATTTTATAATAAAACAAGATGAAACAAAACCATTACAAAACAAAAACCCAGGCTTTAAAAAAATACATTAAGACTGCCAGAGTATTTTCATAAAGTACTCCCCCATTGCCAGCAATTTTCGTGTTTTTTTTATTTTTATATTTTGAAAATTTTCATGAAAATAATTGATCAGAGTGTTTTTTAAAGACGCCGCACAAATCCGCCACCAGAGAGCAGCACATGATAGCTTGATCAGCTCCTGGTGTCTCTCTCACCCTTCTTGAGCCATTAGACAGGGAAAACCATGAAAACGGATGTGACGTCCTCCCAGATTGTTTTGATCGTCAAAATTACGTTGTGATGCACGACGGCGATGACCGATCGTCACCCAGACCATAGATTATAGAAGAGAAACTGTCCGTTTGTCCGTCATACCGTGTGAAAAACCGTTTGTTTACCTATTTTGGACGAAATGACCGGGGGAAAATAATCAAAAACCGGAAACGGAACCCAGGACATGAAACCGGATGCAGATATGGGTGAAGTAAGTGGAACTCGAGAATAACATTGAATTTTAAGCAGCATAGCGCGATCAGAGATTAAACAATGAACGCAAATCCAACGCGTCAAACGCGTCAATGGCGTGGGTGGATTAAGTAGTTATTGACGCGTTTTCGAGTCAATGGCGTTTATAGAGTTAAGACATTCAAGTCCAACTTGAATTCCCTAGTCAGCCTATTTCTCACCTCAAATGTTTTACTTTTAAGTAGAACATTTAATATATAATAGAAAACAAACACAAAAAACCAAAAACATTTAAATATTGATTTTCTTTCTAAAATTGACAGGGTGAACTGCCTACAAGATGTAATTGGACATTCCACAATGAAACACCTCAGTATTCCAAGATGCTAGCAGGAGTAGCAGCCCATTTTATATTGCTACTGTAATTAAAAAAAGCATAATATAAAAAATGCAAGATCCCTTTGTGCATATCCTTTGGTCAGTTATTCAAAGCTTCTCTGATTCTGAATACATAGGCTACATTTATATAGTGTGCAGCCCCAGTGGGATGTAAAAGCCTGTACAGTAATCTACACAATTATCTTGTGAACACGTTGACAGGAGACATTAAAACCCATTAAAACCGGGAAAGAATTTCTGTCATTTTAAATTTTAGCGTTGGCTATTCACAAAATAGTGGATCTACAAGCTCACAGCGCATCACTTCGTGCCGGGCTGAGAGCTTGTACATCTTCTATTTTTGAAAAAAGTTAAGATGTGATCATGAGCCCACCCTCTTTGAGTTTCCACGTCACCAGCAGCAGTTTCTCACTGTTTCTGAGAAACACACACATGGGTGGGTGGGTGTGAGAGTGGGTGTGAAGTCCGGTTTGAGTTCATCTGAGTTCCCAGAAGCTGTCGCTTAAAAACATGCTGCAATACAATAAGATGCTTTAAGGACATGGCTATAACACTTTTATCTCATGCATGTCTTACCCAATAGGGTGAACTTGTTATGATCAAATCAAAGCAGACTTTAGTTATAAAGCACATTTAAAACAACCATTGTTGACCAAAGTGCCTGTAAAAGATAAAAACAAAGCATCAACAAGTATAAAAAGTTAAAATAACTTAGATGGGTTCAAATGTGATTAAAAGCAAAAGAGAATAAGTGAGTCTTAAGTAAGGATCTAAAAACCTCAATGAAGAGGCTAAGACAGGACTAACGTGGTCATGTCTTTTAGTGCCAGTGAGGAGGCGAACAGCTGCATTTAGAACCAGCTGCGACGCCTGAGTGACGACTGCTCAATGCCAGTGTACAATGACTTAACTGTCAACCTATCAATGTTCCACCGATATAGGCTTCATAACAGGTTTCAGGTATGTTTTAATTTAAATGTTATTTTAGATTGTATTGCCTTGCACAACAGAAAACATATACTCAAATATAGAATACATCTTTCACAAAGGAAAGAGAGAGATAAATAATTGTGCTGGTGAGGTGAGAAAGGAGAGTTTATAATGGAACCTCATCACGTTATAACACAAATACATTCAGAATAAATAGAAAACATACAGAAAAACACAAAGTTACAAAAAGAAAAGCATAGCTGTAAATGAGGGTATTGAATTTATCTATTCATTTTATTGTTAAAATAGAGCGGCGGCTACCTTATGTACAGTAAATGCACAATGAAACACCTCTGTATTTAATATAATACTGACCTCGATCTGGTGGTGTGACAACAGGGGCCAATGTAGATTACTTTGTGGAACAAGAATGAACATTTGAATATAACAACATATTTTTGTAACGGAAGAGTGTAGCCCTGATATTTCACGTTGTATATGAAGATGTCACTTTTATTTTGTCAAGTGACACCTTACCTTAAGACATCTCAAGATCATTTTGAAGAGTAGAGAACGTTGTTCACTTGCAGTCGATGCTTCAATAATAAAACCAGTACCTTCTCACTGCTGGATGCTATACAGATTAAAACTGGAAAAGTGTCTTCAATAACAAAATAGGTTTGGTAAATCATCCCCCTGTTTTCACCAATAAGCTATGGTCCTCTTTATTGACCAGTCGGTTCTGTATTTCCCGTAACAACATCACCCTATATGGTCATAGTCAACCAACCATCACCAGTAGTTTAACTAGCAGCTTCATGAAGTGTCTTGTGTGTGTTCTGTCAGGTGGGTGACTGTGACCCAGTGCCATTTCTATGTCTAGGGGGTGTAGTTCTGTTCAGTGGCCAGATGGTGGTGCTTCTCTCCTGTGGAAGGGCTGACAGCTCAGCTTCAACTAAGAGACAGAGGAAAGACAATGAGGAGATTAATGGAGGTGTGTGTGTGTGTGTGTGTGTGTGTGTGTGTGTGTGTGTGTGTGTGTGTGTGTGTGTGTGTGTGTGTGTGTGTGTGTGTGTGTGTGTGTGTGTGTGTGTGTGTGTGTGTGTGTGTGTGTGTGTGTGTGTGTGTGTGTGTGTGTGTGTGTGTGTGTGTGTGTGTGTGTGTGTGTGTGTGTGTGTGTGTTTACAGTTTGTGCATGGGTCATGACACATTTTAAGTTCAATTCATTGTTAATTCATTTAAGTCATATTAAAGTATTTATTGTGGTTTATATTAACTGGAGTAGAAAAGAAACTAGAGGTAACATGTCAACAGCATTTTGTGAAATGAAAGCCTGCAGAGGGAAGGCCAGCTTTGACAGAGGATGTGGTTAAAAGTGACTTGACTAAAACAACACAGAATGAAATGACATCATTCTACATGGTTAGTGCTTCATTATTGAGGCCCCTATGCGATGCGCTGTGAGCTTGTGTGTCAGTTATTTTCGGCTTGACAGGAAACACATTTACCAACGCTAGAAGTTTGTTTGCACTTTGAAGTGGCTAAGTGAAGTGCATGGTAACTGTGGAACAATGTCAAGTTTAAATGTAAAGGGACATTATTACCCAAAGCTTCTCTGAATACATACATGTATTATAGTGTGCAGCCCCAGTGGGATGTAAAAGCATGTACAGTAATCTACACATTTATCTTGTGAACACATTGACAGGAGACATTAAGATGATCATGAGCCCACCCTCTCTGAGTTTCCATGTGAGGTAGACAGTCAGTTGTACCAGTAGGAGGCAGACAGACAGAAACAGCAGCAGGACTAACAGACAGACAGGTAGATAGCTGTCTTTCTGACTGTCTATCTGTCTGAAGAGCAGAGCCAGGTCAGCCCAGGGTCCACTCAGCACCTGCATACTGTCTCTGGATGGGACACAGAGACATCATATAATAACAATAATAATAATAATATCTCAAATTTATATAGCATTTTTCTAAGTACCCAAAGACGCATATATTATGATACTATATGATGTCATGATACTTTACACAATTTTGTCCCAAATTGTGGCTGTGGATGTACGATATTCTTAGCTTGTGTATTATATAATATTTCTAGTACAAGAGGTCTAATTTAACTTGCATATATTTACAGTTGTCACAGTATGCTTTGACTGTGTGTTACAGTATGTGCAGTTCAGGGTGCTATCCGTATAGCTTAGAATATAATGAAATGTTAAATATCCAAAACATTGGATTCTTTATAGGGTAATTTTCCCAGTGGAATTTCAGAACTCTCTGTGTCAGTTTTGCCCTAATCCTCAATATTTAATGCTGCAGTCTCTAGTACCTCTTGTTCCTATGATCAGTGGAATTGTAGAACAGTTGTTTAAATGTCATGGTGACATTTAAGAGTTGAGGTTAGTTTGGGTTAAGCAATGACTTAGACTAGTGGTACTCAACATTTGGGTTGGGACCCCCAGGGGGGTCCCCACATGATTTGGGGGGGGGGGGGGGGGGGGTCCCAAGGTGACAGTGAAGAGACAATTTAAGGAAATGTAAGACCTTTTTAATAGCTTCAAAAAATGTAAAGACCATTACTGCATCAAAAGTAATCAACAAACTATACTATAAAAAACTGTCAAACATTGGCCAAATTGACAAATAATATAAGAAAGAGGCAAACATTGTGAAAATAGCCAATCTACAAGCTCACAACGCCTCGCAACGCGAGGCGTTGTGAGCTTGTAGATCTGCTATCTTCACAATATTTATCTGTGGAGTCAAACTAAATGGGATGCCTCAACTCCTACATTCCAAGGGCTTGTCATGCAGGGTGGGGGGTCCCCAGTTCAAATCTGATTATTTTGGGGAGTCGCGGCCTGAAAAGGTTGAGAACCACTGACTTAGACATACAGTAATGCAGACTGATAACCTGTTGTTTGCTGTACTTTTATTCTGGATGAACCTCTGGGCCATATGAGAATTTACAAACACTCCAAATGTCCTCAAGTTATTACATGAACCAGACAAAAGCAAAAGTATGTACTCACTGTTTTGCAGAATGAAGAACTTCTGAATGGAAGTCAATGGAGAAGAATGGACTTTAGTGTAGAATCCTTGCAAACGGTCCTTGCTAGTACAAGTAGTCTCTCAGTCTAATTCATATTAAGACATCAAGACTATCTTTGCATTTAAGATGTGACATCTGATTCAACTATATTCCATCCATAACATTCTAGTTGTGGAGCAGTATGGGAAATAATCCACAGATGATATTGTTCCACGGGGGGAAAAAGACAGCTCAAAGAAGTTGAACTAGACAACCTTGATTTCTTGGAAACACAATCCAAGCCTAGAGCACTTCCAAAAGTTGTGCCACTCTCAAAAAATGTCTTCCAGTTTGTCTGGGGAATTAGTTGTCCTCACTTTGTCTCCCTCTCTAGCAGAGAAATACGGTACCTCTACTACTGCTGTTGACGAGGTGAACTTTGATCTGTTCAAGTCAAACCTTGTGATTACTTAGAGGATTAGCAACTAGGCCCAGTCTCCCCCCTTTTTGTGTGTGTGTGTGTGTGTGTGTGTGTGTGTGTGTGTGTGTGTGTGTGTGTGTGTGTGTGTGTGTGTGTGTGTGTGTGTGTGTGTGTGTGTGTGTGTGTGTGTGTGTGTGTGTGTGTGTGTGTGTGTGTCAAACTTTACCCTTTGTACTTTCTGTTATAAAACACAAACGGTCTCACACACATAAACCACACTGGCTTGTGTAGCAACATTGATTAGGTTCCTGCTCAATTGAATCATTGTTAATGAATCAATATTATATTCTTGAAAATAAACTGATTACACTCTATATCACCTATCACTACTATCTCATCACCCAACAAGCAGTCAGCTTTACAGTTCCTCTCACGCTGCAATACAGAACAGCAGTATGGCGCCCCCTGTTGAAACACCAAGCATTGACCCCAAACTAGCTTTGTTTGATGTTTATCTCTACCAGGAGGGCGGAGGATCTTGTGTTCACTGACAGTGTTGCCAGGTCTGCTAATTATAAGCGACTTTTGGCTTGTTCTGCCTGTGAAGTCGCTAAATATTGCTAGTTGCGGGTTGCTTTTTAGGGCTTCTTTCTAAAGTTCATCTATCTCATCAACTATTATGCTCAACTGATCTACTGTATTTACACATTTGACTTGTCTAGATTATTTAGTTTCTCTGGTTTCAAAATTTGCTACTGTCCCCTAGTATTGAATACCATATATAGGCCCTGTTCTTCTGAATACTGTTTTTATTCACTTTGATTATTATTATCTCTCGTGTGTGTGTGTGTGTGTGTGTGTGTGTGTGTGTGTGTGTGTGTGTGTGTGTGTGTGTGTGTGTGTGTGTGTGTGTGTGTGTGTGTGTGTGTGTGTGTGTGTGTGTGTGTGTGTGTGTGTGTGTGTGTGTGTGTGTGTGTGTGTGTGTGTCAGGGGTGGGGGGTTTGGGTGCAGCTTCCCTACCAAAAGTCTATGCATGGCCCTGAGCCCATTGTTCTAGTGATGAAAATATGCTACACTACACTATGTGTTCACTGTCCAAAGATTTGTTTCCAGCCTGTCACTCTGGATGTACTGTAATGATACCATATGACGTCACAACATTGCACCGTTCCTTTTCATACACATACCGTACGTACAACATCAAAACCTTGTCCTCACATGCCCCAGACAGACAGCTGGAGATTTGCGCTCTAATGAACGCACCTTTCTAGATAATTTGTATTTTGTTACTAGATGGCCACAGGATCATATTAACCCTAGAACACTAACGTTGAATATTATAAATTATATAGGCATTTTAGGCATTTTGTGTGTGTGTGGCATTTTCGGCTAGACCAGCAAACCTTCCAGTGTGATTACATTCACTTGTCCCTTGTTGATTAGACCCTCATTGATTTTACTTTCTCACTTGACCTGCCCAACGCAGCTTCCTAATGCAATTTGAGTGGCTAAAACATTTTCAACTCATGAATGTTTTACAAGTGTATTGTGGGTTTATGGTTGTGTAAATATGATCAATTGCTGTCATACTATTGATTGCCATCTCATTAATCAGTTGGCTGTATGTGATATTTATACAAATTACCTTCAGGTGTTGTGGGCCCTCTATTGCCCTCTAATGTACTGTAGTTAATGACCACATTTAGACATGTCTTTCTTTTAACTATTCCATAAATAAATAAGTATGATCTAATATGATCTAATGGCCAATAATGAACCAAACTAGGCACCACCATTACAACAAGTACAGATCCTGTACAGTTACACGGCACATGTTTAAACCAGTTGAATTAAAGGTAATTCAATGTTTGTTAGTGTCCCCATTCACTGCTGGTTCAAATGGTAGAAAGTCCAGACCTGCTCTGTTGCGCCATTTGAAGCGTTCCTGAGTGGCTGGGGAGGAAAAGAGGGACAGACAGACCGACCGACGAACAGACAAAGCCTCCTGTAGGCCGACCCCCTGGGTCTGGCAAAAATGGAGCTGGGAACTTCTTCTTTGGTCCACCCATTCCTGGGACATGAGCCTTGTCCAGTGAAGGCACAGTCTCCCTACATGACTGACCTGTAGGGAGAGCCCACCCGATTTTATTTGAACTCTCTATCACTAACGTCGGGTGAAAATCACCCAACCACCCAAATCATAGAGCAGTGTTTTTTTTATAATCATTTTTTAACACAAATCTTTTCTCTTCTTGGGGGGTCCCTGGCACAAAACATTTTCAGATGGGGATCCGTGACCAAATTTATATCATTTTGTGAGTCCTTGGCAGGAGTTTGAGAACCACTGATTTTAGAAGGCATTTGTAGAATCGGCCTCAGGTCTTAATGGGTTAATACAATATGTGGTGGTGGTTGCAGGCTGTAGTCGGTCTACCATGCTCTTCTACTAGCTGAGACTTGAGTCTGGTAGGAACACTACTGGTTGACAATAGAGTACAGTAGTCCTGACGTCACTCGTTCATCCCCTGGTTCGTAAAGTAATTTCTCTATGGAGAATAACATTGGGTCACCTTAGAATCGTCTCATATAAGAATTGTGGTCCAAAAATAAACAAACTGTCTCTGCGATATTGTCAGGGAGGAAGTTCTGTATCGTTTATGATAGTCAGTCACTTATATTTGATACAGTCTGTTTCTGGCGAAAATTTAACTAATTCGGCGGAAGTAACATTATCGTTTTCTCAATGTCAGTTGATGCTTCATATCCATAAGAGTCAAACCGCCGGGGTCTTTTTTTTGGAACACAGTTCTTATTTGACGCGATATTAAAGACGTCTATGGGAATTCAGAACGGGGGTGGAAAACCGCGAACCAGGTAGGATGTGTAAATTACGTCAGACTTCGGTGCTCTATAGTGCTGTCAGAAGGCCAAAAATGTAATAACATTTCTCTCGTGAGCAAGCAGGTGGTGCTCTAGTAGCTCAGTGGTGGAACTGTTGGCACTTGTGTGTGGGGGACCTCGACCTGGGGTCCAATCCCGGGTAGGACGTGAAAGTTGCAGATTGCAGCTTTAAAATAAATGTTCACTATTTCATCCTCCTTCTAAAGAAAGAATAGACAAGGAGAGGAGAGGAGAGGAAGGAGCAATAGAAGCAAGGAAATTTGGTTTGTAAAAACAAGAGATACAGTAGAAAGAGAGAGTAAAGAAGACTTTTGATTTTGGTTACAGCTTGAGACAGAGCAGACATTCCTGATAGAGATACATTGCTACGTCCACGTCGTGTGGAACTGGACAGTTTGGCCTAATGGTGGCGCTAGAGGGAAGCGTCTGGGAATCCAGCCAGCTGGCTATAGTTTGTTGCTTGGGACCAAAGTGTTATAAACATATTGATGAAATGCTACTGGTGCCTGTGTGGGTGTCGTTGCAACTATCAAACCACAGCAGCAGATGCAAGAGCTCAAAACCACAATAGGCTACTCAAGTGTATCTTAGTGGGCTAGCTAACAGGCTACAGCAAAATGTGACCATATTTGTTGCACAATGCTTTAGCAGTATACGTATCCTAAAAAGACGGAAATACACACGCACGCACAAGCGCCCACACACACACACACGCACACACACACACACACACACACACACACACACACACACACACACACACACACACACACACACATTATGGTGTATTGTGGTTTTGAGCATGTGTATAAATGTGCCCATGGCAGAAATGCGCTCGCAGCTCAAAAAATGCTTTCTGTAGACATGGCCCCTAAGTGTTATTTGAACCAATATGCATAGTATAATACTGTATAGAGCAGTTTGTAGAGGTTAGAGGGGGTCTCTAGTCTAGACCCTGGTGTCAGGTAGGATACGTAGTACTGCCTGAAGCTCATACACACCATCTAAACTTGAGTTCAGGGGTGACCGTGCCTTTGCTGTCACCGCCCCTAGACCAAGTGGTTTTCAAACTTTTTCATGTCAAGGACCACCAAATGTATTATGCATTTGGCCGTGGGCCCCATCTGAAAATGTTTTTTGCCAAAGACCCCCAGAGGAGAAGATTTGTGTAATACATTTTTTTTGTAGATTTTTCAAAGATTTTTTTTTAATGTACATACAAGCTCGCAGTTGTACATCTGCTATTTTTTTAATAGCCAACGTATAAAATATGGATGAAGTGGTTAAAATTATAAAATAATTGTTAATGCTATTAACTCATTTCACTGGGGACCCCCTGGAACCACCCCAAGGACCCCTGGGGGTCCCCGTACCCCACTTAACCACTGCCCTAGACTTTGAAACAGCATTCCCTCCCTATCAGATCTGCCACCTCCATTTACTCTTTTAAGTCCAGGCTCAAAATTATATTTTATGCAAACACAACCAATGTATGGATTAATTAGGAAAACAATTGATTATTAAATTATATGTTTACTTCACTATATTCGACACCTCATTAAAACTCATCCACACTATTAAGCTAAACTGAAAACGATTCGTAAAAAAATTATACCACAGATCATATAAAAACGAAAAATCCCACACAGTTTTCTGCTTCTCAAATTGTTGTATGAGTACATTATTGTCAGCATAGAAAGAGAAAGCAAACAAAACTAGATAAACCTGTGACATTAAATAGTTACTAGTTAACTGGGTGACTTGTTCCATTTGTCATGAAGCAACGTTTGGTGTGCATTCAGAAGCATCACATTTGGTACCACATATTAGACAGCCCAGAGTCACCCAGAGAACTCACATTTTAGCCTGGCGTAGTGGCATTGTCAAACTGATCAAGAACCCACATTATCAGTCTGGCAATGCCAGACTAAAATCATATTTGGCTTGTTAGAATGGCACTAAACCACCAATCACAGGCTTGATGATGTCCAGGACCCACTTCTCAGCTGGGTCAGTACAGATGTTGGCACCATTCTTCATTGTGAACCTAGAACAGACAGAGATAGAAGATTTTCATCATTATGGCATTTCATTTTTCATTGTACAGTCAGGCAGGTGCACACATACACATCAGAGGGGGCGGCGTTGAGGGCTTGTAGATCGGCTATTTTTGGTGCGTGAAATGCCTCTTAATTTGAGACTGATATGGTGTATGTGTGGCCAAAAGAAGTATGAGACTGTTCATTTCAATCTTATTTGTCAAGTAGGGCATGTGGTGAGGTTAAAGTGAATGAGAAAAAGAGCAAATATTGAGGTTTAAGACAAAATTTTACTTATTTTTATGTATTAATTAGTATCCTAATTTTAATTGAAAATGATATACTGTATTCCTCTAAATCTGGCTAGAAATGTAAACGAAAAATCCTACTAGGGGTTCTAAACCTTTTTTGTCTCAAAGGTTCAACTGAAGTACCCCTACTGTATTATTAACATTTTTGCTACAGTAAATAATAGCTTAAAATGTCGTGAGTGAACGATAAAAAATCTCAGTCTCACTTTAGACTCGGTCTCTCACACTAATGTGTTGTACAGAATATATTCATGTATTTATTTATTTTTAAAATACTGTTTTCCTCACACTTTTGTGAACCCCATGCAGCAACAGCAAGTACCGTTCACAAACCCCTGGTTGAGAACCCCAACCAGTCAAAAGTGGTTGGGGTGCTAGCCTGGTAAACCCTCCCGGTCGATTTCGATTTCATTGTTAAATTGAATTCCGCGACTGGGAGGGTTTACTAGGCTAGTTAACTGCACCTGTGCAATGTGTTCAGGTCTACGTGTTGGTACCATAGGGTTGGTACAGTACTACAACAACTATAGCCTAAAATACTCACACAACGGCATGCTTAACACAGTGGATGGGTGTGCGCCGGAATTTGACCACTCTGTTCTTAGGCAGGGGATTGGTGTAATACTGGAAGCAACATTCAACCGGACCAGCAGCGTTGTCTGAGAGCGAGAGACACAGAGAGACACATGCAAACCACTAGAATATCTGGTATCTTCTTCATATTTATTGTCATCATCATCACTAATGTGATTATAATTGTGGTCCGTGGCAAAATACATATCATTTTGGGGGTCCTTGACATGAAAAAGTTTGAGAACCACTGATATATTAACATATTTTTTTCAGGAAACTCGGCCTCAGGCCTTAATTAGGTTAATTATTAGGTTAATACACACTTATATCACTGTGTGTGCATCCTAAATGGACTGAGCTGATGCACATCACATACGTAAATTGTGTCAAATATGTACTTATATACGGGACACGCTTCTTGTACTTGATATATTATAATAAAGAAGTATTATATATTTTTCCTTTATTCCCTCTTTCTGTCTCCAAGAGTTTCACACCCTTAATTCCAATGTATTCTAAATGCATTTTAAAATACTGATACAGGGAATCATCAACAATATTTAAAAATAATAACATAAAAATCAATCAGCTTTTCTTTTTTTAAATAATGGGGATATACCTATTCATGTTGATCTGCATCACATTTATCAATGTGCACCTTTCTGTTTCTTACTGAGCCTAATCCCTTTGTCGTAGGATATGAACATGAATAGACAATGGTCCAGACTTTAGGTTACAGCCTGACACAGTGGCGGAACAAGTCAAAGCTGGGCCGGTAGGCAGAGCGCATGAACAGGCCCCCCGAACCGGCGGCCGCCTATTCAGCCTACCCGGACGCTCCGCCCCTGGCTTGACAGGACTGTTACCTCTTGATATGTTCAACCTAAAGCACTTAACATGTACCATTTTATTTCAATGAAGGTCATGTGATTCAAGAAAAGTAATCACACTTGCACACGCACACAGACACACACTCACGTATGTAGATGTATTAATGCATGCAAACTGGAAACCACTTGAACCTTTACCCCAGCATCCCTATTCGGTAGAGAATGTTTGCCAAAATATAAAAAAAAAAAATCTACAAGGTGTGAGCTTGTACAGTGTATCGGCTAATTTGGTGTAGACGGAAAAATACAGTTGCACTCAAGTCCTTTTCACCAAGACTAGCGGTTTTAAGTGGTTAAAAAACTAAGACAATGATGTCTTTACATTATGACTACCGGTACATTAAATTTACATTATTAAGATGGATGATAAATCAGCAATGATGAGGGTTTTATCAGATAGTTTTTTTTACCAATACCAATACATCTCTGACAATAATTAATATATCAATAATAATACACATATTAGTATTCCTTCAAAAAGGTTTGTAACCTCACCATTTTTCACTAGGGTCGGTTTTGTCTTCAGCTGTTTATTCTCCAGGATTAGGTGGTTGTTGTCAGTCTTCAGCTGGTTCTTCTCCCTCATCAAGGCATCGTAGTTGGTTGTCAGCTGGTTCTTCTCCCTCATCAAGGCATCGTAGTTGGTCGTCAGCTGGTTCTTCTCCTTCATCAAGGCATCGTAGTTGGTTGTCAGCTGGTTCTTCTTCATCGGGGCATCGTAGTTGGTTGTCAGCCGGGTAATCTCCAGGGTCAGGGTATCGTAGTTGGACTGCAGCTGGTTATTATGATGCACCATGGTGTCGTTGGTCATGCTGTTACGGGGTGAATGATCTGCAAAGGATAGACATGATGATGATAAACACAGTTGTTGCTACTGTTCATGATGAGGTCAACCAACTGTGTGGAAAATTTGATTTTAGAAGAAGAAAACTCAATAATGTTATTCTCATTTACGTGCATTAACTTGTCAACACACTTTATTACCATACTTTGCAGACGCATGCAATAATACACAAACAAAGAAGCACTGAGAATTAAAAAAAAAAAAAAAAAAGTCACATGATGTTTTGGGTTAATACTGTGGTGGCCTTTATACTGTAGTTGTCACAGCTAGAAAATGTCAGGCAACAAACTCCCTGAGTGAATGATGTGGTAGTTTAGTGACATGAATACTCACAGTACACGACCAGGCCTATGATCCCACCCAGCAGCATAAGACACAGCGTCGTCAGACACACAGCAACAACTATGAGAGGCCATCTCGCTGTTTGACAAAAAGAAAGTAGAGCCTGTACACTCAAATGACCAGCATTTTCTCAAAAAAATACTTTTAGACATCAAAAGAATCACTCCTCCAACTGTCCTCAGTATTCCTCATGAATCTGCATGTCTGGGAGAAAGAAAAGTATTGACTACAACTAGTAACTATCTTGAATATCACTCGCCTGTCTTCATTAGCTTAATCAAAATTGCACTTTATTGCACTTTATATTTTTTGGCCTTTACCCCTTTTTCTCCCCAATTTAGTTGTTAATGGCAATTGATTTCTCCCCACACACATTTCTGTGTGTTGTCACTGCTGTTTTATCCTACTGGCTCAACTGCCAGTGAGGAGCCCCCGACGGGGGGTCGAAGAGCCTTTGTCCTACTCCTCCAGCCCAACACCCCCTGCTAAAAAGTGCAGCCCCAGCCCATAGTGACAAATATCACCCTCCCTGCCTAGGCTCTGCTATCCCTGCTCAGCACATTAGAAGACAACCATTGAAGAGCAGGGGGGATATGTAAGTACATACAGGACATGTATAACAATCCCTCCTTGGGGAAACAGAACTCTTAGGGAAAGCTAAGAGTTGAACTAGCTCAAAGGCTATAGGCCTACATGGCAAAATATCATGTACACACACACACACATACACATACACACACACACACACACACACACACACACACACACACACACACACACACACACACACACACACACACACACACACACACACACACACACACACACACACACGTGTGTGTGATCAATTAAGATCTTTGAACCTATGGAAAAGTATTATTTTTGTTGGTGATTTTTTGTTTTAGTAACAGTAATCTTACCAGACTGTAGTATCTTCTCTAGATCATTCTCCTTCTTGGTCTTGATCTGAAGATCTTCATAGACTGCATCGTCTATCTTTTGCAGATCAAGGTGGTCATAATGTCCCTCTGCAGACATTTCCGCTTCAATTCTTCTTGCTGTAATGGTGGGCTCATTCTCGTAGTTTGTATGATCTTCCTCTTGGAGCTCAATGTTTTCAGAATGCATAGCTACAGCCATTTGTACCTTTATGACTTCAATTCTTCTTGCAGTTATTTAGTCCAGCTCTTCACAACATTTGAAGATACGTATCTTAACTGCTCTAAACGTATATGACAGCTCACACTCTGTGCACGAATGAAAACAAAACGCACACACTTTTTCTGTATGTCTCTGCTACCCCCCGGCAAGTGCATCTGCGAGGCTCTGTGGTTTAACACCTTTTCTTATGGGATGACATTCTTAATATAAAGCACAATGAGTAGGTTGTACTAACGGAAGCTAGAAGTGACCTCAGTTTTCCTGTAGCATCAACCTCTCTAAAGGTGTGCAACACACACACAGCTGTTCATCATTCAATATGTGTGTTGACTAAATATACAGTCACTCAATAGCATGCAATGTATTGTTGCGGGTTGTGCCTTTGCAGTTTCAGTGGATGAGATATATGATATATATATAAATATACACACACGTGTGTGTGTGTGTGTGTGTGTGTGTGTGTGTGTGTGTGTGTGTGTGTGTGTGTGTGTGTGTGTGTGTGTGTGTCCGACACACAAGAGACAGTGTTTTGCAAAGCCAAAATGTCATTTATTCAAAGGAAATGCACAGAGTTGTGGCAGGGAGGAATTCAGCCAAGGTAAGTATATAACAAAACATAAATTATTCCGGGTCCAGAGTATTATCCATCCATGCACAACTCTCAAAAGGTTTCAGTCAAAGTCCTGTAATAGAAAGAGAGGCATGATGTCAGTAACGTATTTCACCAGCATTAAAAAAGTGGAGGAATAGTGGGAGTCCTTGTTTACAGCCTGGGCACCCGTCTGTCCAACGAGGAGAACCAGTGAACATTGAGGCAGAGTGAGGGCTTTTTATAGGGAGGCCTGATCAGCACCGACTCAGCGCAGCTTTTCCTCAGCTAGTTAGTCAGCGCAGGTGTCATCACATCAGTGGTTGGTGGCCCCGCCCCCTCACTGTGGAACTCACTCCCAGCTCTCATCAGAGCTGCCCTCACCATCACCACATTTAAAACCACACTCAAACTCCACCTTTTCAGGCTCACATTCCCTACATAAATCCCAACCCCCTTTGTGTACCTTTCTTTTATATTTTTTAAATGTATTTATTTATAATTTATTTTAACTTTTTGTAACTTTTTAAACTAGTTTTTCCTAATAAAGTTGTTTCTATCTTGTTTCTGTAAAGCGACTTTGAGTGCCTAGAAAAGCGCTATATAAATCGTATGTACATTATTATTATCAGGCTGAGTGAGCACGTAGGGCGGAACGTACCTCCCCTCGATGACGCGCCCTAGACAGAGGCGCTGTTCTTATTGGTGCCTCTGTTCCACTGTCTCGCCTCGCTTGGGTGCTTATCTGTCTGGTGGCCTAGCGAGACTCCACAATATATATGTATTGGTAATTATTGTTATTATTATTGTTTGTTGCATGGCCTCAATTGTAGAGCTCCAACTTATCTGCTAATTATCTTCTTTTGAAATCACCAACCAATGTCATGAGGTTCTCTATTCAATTTGTTTAAATAATTATTTTTCATACAGTTTTTACTCGGATAGGAACTTTCAGACCAGAGTTGGACACACACACACACACACACACACACACACACACACACACACACACACACACACACACACACACACACACACACACACTAATGTCATTTCTATGTCTAGGGGGTGTAGTTCTGTTCAGTGGCCAGTAGACTGCGCTTCTCTCCTGTGGAAGTTCTGACAGCTTGGTGTCAACTAAGAGACAGAGTTAAGAGGATGAGGAGATGAATGGATATGTAGGTGTGTGTTTGTGTTTGACATCTGCGCTCTCATAGACGTTCACCTCTCCTCCAACTGTCCTCTGTCCTCAGTGTCCCCTCTCTGTCCTCTTTCTCCATCTCTCTCTCTCTCAAGTCTGGCATGGTTTAAATATGTGTAGTCATCTTAGAAGCATGAGAGAGGCTTGAAAAGTAACTATTAACTACAAATAGTAACTATCGTATATTTTTCAGACACATGCACACATAGGAGCCAACCAGTGCTCGAGCACCTGCCCCATTGCCTTCACAAGAGAAACTGACCTTTTTGTTATGTCTAAATAAGGCTAGTTTGTTTTGTTTCCCCCTCCTGACACATAGCAGCAGATTCTCATCGTTTCAGAGACGTGATGTGGGCTGGTGTGAGAGACGTGAAGTCCATTTTTAGGTCATGAGAGCTGTTCCCCTCTCGCTTAAAAACATACTGCAGCGAGAAGGTTTGAGGATGTGGCTAACACTGATCTCATGCAAGTCACCATCGTCACGCTAAAACATGTGAACATGCTTAGTTACTTTTAATACGTTTTTCAATCAGCCAAATGTGCTGCGGTCCTCCAGTGATTCACCCATTTTCTTTGCCGCTAAATTGTTTTTAAATTAAGTTTGCAAGTTCTTGTGTTTTTTTTTAGTCCTACTGTGTAGTAATTCAATAAAGTTATTTTTTAGATAATTATTAATTGGCATTTTATGTCTGTCTGTCTGCCTGATACAATTATAAACTCATAGACAAAAAATCATATTAGATATTTGACATGTCAAATAACTGAGGACAAAGTTATGAACATGATGACAGTGTCTGAACCAGAGTATGAGTCAGCATTAAAGCCTCAACTGGAGTTCTTGAAAAGTCATACTGGACATGCATGTCCTCCCAGTTCAGCCTTTTAATACCAGACATAATATACATAGACACCGCCATGCTTACTTTTATGGCCATTGGCTCAGATTAATCTTGAAAACAACTGCTTGAGTCCCACATTTCAACCAATATTGGTGAACTGCACAGCTGTAGGCATATAAGCTCCTTGCGTGGTGCACTTTAGCTACATTTTATTTATTAATTTTCATTATTATTTGGATGATTATTTTTGCCAGTTTAATTGCACAGTTTTTGACAGTTTTCAAAATGATAGCATTGCAAACATCTCTGTGGTTAAAGAGACACTTTATGGTTTGTATCAGAGCAAATGGTCACAGGATATAGTGCATAAACCAAAACTTAGAACATTTGTTATGATAAAAAGCTGTTATGAGGTAAATGATATTGAGAGTGAGTTTCATTTTGTTTTCTATTGCCCCTTGTAATATGACCTGCGTCAACATTTGTTTAAGAGGTGTAGAAACCCGGACTTGATTTGGTGGGATGACGCACAGAGACGAGCACAGGGTATTCGCACTTGCGGAGTATTTGGAAGGGGCCTGGGACAGACGGGCAAAGATAACATACATGTGATGTATAATGTATTTATAATTTCGTTTTGTTTTGGGTGTTTACCAAACTATTTTTTTTGTGCAGTTTTCCAGGAAGAGAATGTGATTTAGTTTATTTATGTTTTTGGTGTCTTATAATCCCGTAAGGGATGGGTCTTAAGACACAAAAAAAAAAATTAATTAATTCATTCATTCAATCATTCATACATACACAAAGGAGTCAGTCAAAGCCCAAGCACCTGCCCCATTGTCTTCATAGGAAAAAGTGCCCATTTCTTTCCCTACATAATTTATCTTATTTATATCTTTATTACAAACCACAGTTGCTCTGTGCCCTGCTCTCATTCTAAACAAAGGTTGTTTAGTATTTTCCTCCTGTGTGTTTTTAGCAAGAAAAAAAGTAACTGGTGTTCTCAACTCAAAAGTATAGAGTATGATGGGTGCCAACAGAAAAGGCCCACGAATATTAAACAATGCCACTTGCTAATAAGCAAAACTTTTAATAATGCAAAGAAGCAGAATGAAACAGCAGTAGAGCAGTTGTTTATGAGACATATGAAATATGGTTTTAGAACATGGCAAGCACATCTATCTCATGCCTGTCAACACCTAAAAGTGTGAACTGGTTAACCAGTCAAAAGTCTTAGGGCTTATCTATTAATCAATATCCTCCATAAGTTCTACTAATATTATAAAGTATTTACTCATTTGATTAACTTGTCTAGATTGTTTAGTTTCTATGGTTTCCAAATTTGCTGCTAACCTCCAGTAATGAATACGATAGGCCGTTCCTCCTTCTAAATTCAGATTGCATTCCTTTTTTCCCCTTTTTGCATTTGTTCCCCCTCCCAAAATTCTGTGCTTGGCTATAACATTGTAATGTCATGTTTTTCCATGATTGACAACATGCCACACTACCTGTCTATCTATCAAAGATTTGTCTATACAGCCTGTCAGTCTGGTTGCAGAGTAATGATGTAATGACTGTCCTTTATTATATCCCTAATCCCTTCCACCATGTCCCGGTTCCTTTTCATACACATACAACTCCAAAACATTGTCCTTACATGGCCCCAGACAGACCGGTGGAGATAGGACACGCCTCCATGTTCTCCCTGTGTCCCCCTAGGGTAGGAATCCTCACGAAAAACCTGCAGTAATCCTGGTCTTTATACTGCCTCCCCCTGGTCAGCCGGGGCGTCTGATGGAGGGGAAAGGATCTGGTTGGAATAACCTTGAACTAGCTGCAGCTTTCCCAGAACCCTCTTGTTTGCCCCAGACCAAATGATTGAGCAGTAGTCCAGATGTGAAAGGAAGGACTAGAGTCTCAATGATTGTTTTGTCATTTGCGGTGGTAAAAACACTGAACACCTCTTGATAACAGATATATTCCTCCCCATCTTTGCCACCACTGAATCTGTGTCTCGTCCATGATAGATTGTTCTCTAGGATGACTCCCAAGAGCTTTGTTTCCTCCACCTGCTCAACCTTTACATTATTCAACATAAGATTCAACTGCGGTTTAGAACTTAGTTCATGATTTGTGCCAAATACAAGGCTTTTAGTTTTTTGAATGTTGAGCACTAATTTGTTGCTGGTCACCCATTCCATTCCATTTTCAGTTCTTTGTTCAAAATCTCAGTTCTCAAACCGATTGTGGGAGCCTGTGAATATATTGTCGTGTCACCTGAGTACATAGAAACTTTTTTCAAGAGCGAATGGAAAATCATTTGTAAAAATTGAGAAGAGTAAAGGACCTAGTGAACTTCCGGTCGCAGCACAATTTACGGTACACTAATTTGACATAATAAGCCGTTATTACAAATAATGTGTTTCTTATTAGCAATAATGTTTTTTTATTAGAAAGAAACAAACGTTGTTATACCCTTATTTTCCACTATTATCCCTTAATTATGTTCTAATTAGAAATTGAATGAAACGTAACAAAGACCTAACAAAGCCTAATAAGAACCCCGCAACTACTAACTACACGATGTGATGTTAGGCTACTATTAGTCTACTGTAAGGGTTTCGTTAGAACAAATGTGTTCTTTATTAGGCCTTTATTTAATGTTATTTCCACTTACTTCAAGTTACTTTACATCTAATTACAACAGAACTGTACCGTAAATTGTACATCAGCCATTCCGGGCTAACTTCATGACACATTATATTCTTCCTACCTTTTTTGCTTAATAAAAATGATTATGTTTGTAACCCCTGGGTAATTTCCCCAGCGTTAATATGTGCCTATTTCAAAACCTTAGTAGTAGGCAGGCAATTTAATAAGTCAACAGGTCTTTAGAAGCTAGTACCACTTTAAGAGATCAGTCTAACTTGTAGCTCCTGTAGGGGCTATCTAACTTGTTGACTGATCGGTCTTTATGACGGTCCATCACTTTTCCAAGCATATGATTGGTTGGGGGGCGGGACGAGCTGGGATGTGTGTGTGCTTAGCCAATTTTAGACGGAGAGGTTTTAGTGTGTCTGAAGGACTCACATAGTGTATTTAAACGGGATCATTACGTGACAATCGTACCACTTAGTGCATAAGTGATGAATGAGTTTACTCATCTGTATTGATAGTGTTTAATATTTATCCTGTTTGGAGTCAAGACGAGTCCTGGTTTAACGTTACTGTAGTAAGCAGGCGTCTCGAGTTACACTGTTGTTAGCCTCTCATGCTAGCTGAGCTAACGTCCAGTGTGAGAAGCAACACCGGGATCGTTTTGGAATATAAAGACTTTCGGACACTTGTTTTATATATTTTATTCAACGTTTGTCAGAGAAATGTATTATTGTTAATTGTCAAGGTTTGTTTTAGTGTCCTTAATTTTTTTTCCCTAAAGTGCTTGGAGTGGCAAAGCTTAAAAGAAATGTGTCCATAATACTGGATTTCATTGTCAAAATGGCTTATTTTGCAGTGAGTGAAAATAAAATAATAAGCTGCAGCAATTGTTTCAATTTATTAAGCTTTCCGAGTTGATGTTATGACCTATACAGCAACCAGCCACTAGGGTGTGTTTAGGCTATTTTGTCTTCACCTAGCCAAATGTTTTTAGAAAGTAGCCTAAGTTAATGTGCCTCATGTTTTATAATATGTAATAGTGAGCAGTATAGCAGTCATGTGCAATGGGCTTCCATAACATTTATGGAGCAGGTAAGTTATTTGGAAGTAGGCCTACAGTTTGTCAGAAATTAGACTAATAATCAGCGAATATTGATATATAACGAGCATGCATTCTCCTTTCATGACGTTAGCATGGACTGGCTGGTGTACAATTTACGGTACAGTTCTGTAGTAATGAGAAGTAATTTGTTCCTAATAACAACATAATAATTTTTATTAAGCAAAAAGGTAGGCAGAAGTATAATGTGTCATGTAGTTAGCCCGAAATGGCTGATGTACAATTTACGGTACAGTTCTGTAGTAATGAGAGTTAATTTGTTTCTAATAAGTACATATTATTTGTTAAGAAGCAATAAGGTATGTGTCCTGATGTTGGCACAGAATAGCTGATGTACAATTTACGGTACAGTTCTGTAGTAATGAGAGGTAATTTGTTTCTAATAAGTACATGTTAAGAAGCAATAAGGTATGTGTCCTGATGTTGGCACAGAATAGCTGATGTACAATTTACGGTACAGTTCTGTTGTAATTAGATGTAAAGTAACTTGAAGTAAGTGGAAATAACATTAAATAAAGGCCTAATAAAGAACAAATTTGTTCTAACGAAACCCTTACAGTAGACTAATGGTAGCCTAACGTCACATTGTGTAGTTAGTAGTTGCTGGGTAATGTGACGGTCAAGTAAGTGGAAATAACATTAACATTAGGCATCATAAAGAACTTGTATTTCTTATTAGGCTTTGTTAGGTCTTATTGGGCTTTGTTAGGTCTTATTAGGCTTTGTTAGCCTCTAGGAATCTGTCGAATAGCGGAGAACACCATTTCAAATAACGCCTTTTGTTACGTTTCATTCAATTTCTAATTAGAACATAATTAGGGGATAATAGTGGAAAATAAGGGTATAACAACGTTTGTTTCTTTCTAATAACAAAACCTTATTGCTAATAAGAAACACATTATTTGTAATAACGGCTTATTATGTCAAATTAGTGTACCGTAAATTGTGCTGCGACCGAACTTCCTTGTGGAATTCCACTAGCATTAGAGATACTGCCATTAAAAATACACTTTGAGTTCTATTCTATAGCTTTCTAGCCATGATATCGCCTTTGGGGCAAAACCAACCATAGCGCACCAATTCGTCGAGCAAAATTCTATGATCTATCACATCAAAGGCAGCGCTATAATCTAATAGTACTGCTCCTATACCATTTTCTTCCCGTCAGTCTCTTTCATCCATTGATCTCTATACACATGTTGATACTCACTTATCAGATTGTTAACAAAGAAATAGCATTGTATTTGGTTGAAAACAATTTGTTCTAGTAGTTTGTTTAGAACAGGTGACAAGCTTATTGGTCTGCTGTTAGAGCTAGTGAAGGCATTCTTTGCATTTTTTGGGAGTGGAATAACTTTAGCTACTTTCCAGATTTGTGGGCATATATCACCTCCCAAACTCATGTAAAAAATATGACGGATGGGTGCAGCAATGAACTTGGCAACATTCTTTAATAGCTTACCATCTAGGTTATCAATACCTGGTTTATCATTATTGATTGCCAGAAATAACTTTTCCACCTCTTCTGTCCTAACTTTACACAACTCAACTCAAGGTGATTTTTTTCATTTTTTCATAATACATTCTCTAATATTTACATAGGGAGACTCGCAACTAGATTTTGGCATACCCTGCCTTAGCTTCTTTTTTTCAGCTGGTTATTCTCCAGAATCAGATTATTGTTTTCAGTCTTCAGCTGGTCCTTCTCCCGCATCAGGGAATCATAATTGGTTGTCAGCTGGCTCTTCTCCCGGTTCAGGGTATCATATTTGGTTGCCAGCTGGTTCTTCTCCCGGTTCAGGGTATTATAATTGGTTGTCAGCTGGTCCTTCTCCCGCATCAGGGTATCATAATTGGTTGTCAGCTGGTTATTTTCCCGGTTCAGGGTATTATAATTGGTTGTCAGCTGGTTCTTCTCCCGGTTCAGGGTATTATAATTGGCTGTCAGCTGGTTCTTCTCCCGGTTCAGGGTATTATAATTGGTTGTCAGCTGGTTCTTCTCCCAGTTCAGGGTATTATAATTGGTTGTCAGCTGGTTCTTCTCCCGGTTCAGGGTAGTGTAGTTGGTTGTCAGCTGGTTCTTCTCCATCATCAGGGTATTATAATTGGCTGTCAGCTGGTTCTTCTCCCGGTTCAGGGTAGCGTAGTTGGTTGTCAGCTGGTTCTTCTCCCGGTTCAGGGTAGCGTAGTTGGTTGTCAGCTGGTTCTTCTGCCGGTTCAGGGTATTATAATTGGTTGTCAGCTGGTTCTTCTCCATCATCAGGGTATTATAATTGGTTGTCAGTTGGTTCTTCTCATGGTTAAGGGTATCGTAGCTGGTCTTTAGCCGGGTATTCTCCAGGGTCAGGGTATCGTTGTTGGACTTCAGCTGGTTATTATGATGTGTCGTTGGTCATGCTGTTACTGGGTGAATGATCTGCAAAGGACAGAAATGGTGACGATAAAGGCAGTTGTTGCTACTGTTCATGATGAGGTCAAGCGTCTGTGTGTGGAAAATTTGATTTGAGGAGAAGAAAACTCAATGTTGTTATTCTTATTTACGTGCATTATTATTTACGTGCATTAAAGTCAACACCACTTTATTCATCAAATTTGTAAATGCATGCAATAACATACACAAAAAGAAACAATGAGAATTTGAATACAAAAATAAGTCCCAAGTTTTGGGTTAATATACTTTGGTGGCCTTAATAGTTGTCACAGCTGGAAAATGTCAGGCAACAAACTCCCTGTGATGTGGTAGCTTTGTGACATGAAATACTCACAGTGCACGACCAGGCCTATGATCACACCCAGCAGCATAAGACACAGCGTCCCCTGACACACAGCAACAACTATCACTGTTTGACAAAAAGAAGATAGAAAAAGCCCTTTTAGTTAAATAATCTTCCCACTGTCCTCACTGTCCCTCATGAATCTGCATGTCTCGCGTGTCTCACCTTCTTTGTCAAGTCATGAAAAACATAAAGGATGAGAGGCTTGAAAAGTAACTATTGACTACAAATAGTAACTATCTTGAATATTAATTGCCTGTCTTTATTAGCTTAATCAAAAACCAATTTGTTTTTGCTTTTACCCCATTTTCTCCCCAATTTAGTCATTTATGGCAATTGATTCCACCCCACATACATGTCTGTGTGTTGTCACTGCTATTGTATCCTACTGGCTCACCTGCCTGTGAGGAGCCCCCACCGGGAGGACGTGGATCCTCCGTCATACTCCTCCCGCCCAACACTCCCTGCTGACAGGTGCCGCCCCAGGCCCCAGCCCATAGGAGTATACGTGTACTAGTGACAAATATCACCCTCCCTGCTCCCACGGGCCAATTGTGTTCCTATAGACGCTTGACAAAGCCAGATGAACCGTGGTGGGCAGCTACTTTACTACTGCTCCACCCGAGCGCTTATCAAAATGGCACTACATGATGGCTAGTTACTTAAATATAGAAATATACTGAGTTCATTCAGATAACTCCAAATATATTGAAAACATTCATTTATAAAATGTAAATACAAGCGTGAATGTGAATATTATCTTATCTTGGTGTTCAGGCTCTGCTCTCTCTGCTCAGCACATTAAAAAACATTTTAGAATAGGGGGACTTACAGTATACAGGATATAACAATCCCTCCAGGGGAAAACAGAAGGGAAAGCAGAGAACACTGGTGGTGGCGGAGCAAATAAACAGAATGAAACTGAATGAGATGATCTTAAATAGATCTGCAAATTGGTCAGCTAATTGACACGTCACATATACTGTACTACATGGCCGACATAGTGGTGTGCATGTGTGTAAATCTCTCAAATATGTCTTCCTGAACTAGCTCACAGGCTAAATAGCTAAATGGGTCCGTGTAATCATGTTTCTATGTGGCTGGTTGCACAATGCTTTAGCAATAAGGAATAACAAGACAGAAACACGCACGCACGCACGCACGCACGCACGCACGCACGCACGCACGCACGCACATACACACCCAGTGGGAAAGGAAAGGGAGTGAGATCAGTTAAGATCTTTGAACCTATGGAAAAGTATTATTTTTGTTCGTGACTTTTAGTTATAGCAACAATAATCTTACCAGACTGCAGTATCTTCTGTAGATTATTATCCTTCTTGGTCTTGATCTGAAGATCTTCATAGACTGCATCGTCTCTCTTTTGCAGATCAAGGCACTCATAATGTCCCTCTGCAGACATTTCTACTTGAATTCTGCTTGCTGTAATGGTGGTCTCATTCTCGTAGTTTGTATGATCTTCCTCTTGGAGCTCAATGTTTTCAGAATGCATAGCCACAGCCATTTGTACCTTTATGACTTAAATTCTTCTTGCAGTAATTTGGTCCAGCTCTTCACTGCCCTAAAAGTAGACAATAGCCTAAATCGCATATGCCAGCTCACACTCTGTGCACCAATAAAAACAAAACACACACACGCACACACTTACATTTTGCTGTATCCCCCCCCCCCCCCCCCCCCCCCCCAGCAAGGGCCTCTGTAAGGCTCTGTGGTGGTGGTGGTAACGGAAGCTAGAAGTGACCACAGTTTTCCTGTAGCATCATGATCTCTCTAAAGTTGTACAACACACACAGCTGTCCATCATTAAAAATTATAAAAGGAGGCAGCATGATCATTTGTCATATGTGATATACATATAGCAGTGCTGCCTCCATTTTTGGCAGTCAAGTATCTGCAAGGAGATATGGCTGTGGCTATGCATTCTGAAAACATTGAGCTCCAAGAGGAAGATCATACAAGCTACGAGAATTAGACCACCATTACAGCAAGAAGAATTCAAGTAGATATGTCTGCAGAGGGACATTATGAGTGCCTTGATCTGCAAAAGATAGACGAATCAGTCTATCAGGATCCTCCAAAAATAAATACAAACTAGAAAAAGTGCTCCTTGGAGCACAGGTCTCCGCCAGGTCAGGTAGGTTATTGTTGCCTCCTGGTGGCGCTATAATAGGCCAATGTGAAAAGGGTGCCATTTCTTCTTAGGTCTTGCACGGCAATCGGACACTGCATTCATGATTTGAGGCATTTTGTTCAAAAAAAAATGTTTTGCTAAATTAGACCTGCTGGTGGCGCTATAACAGGCCAATGTTAAAAGGGTGGCATTTGCACCTCAACATAGTGTGAATGTGCGTGCAAAGTTTGACCGCAATCTGATGCTGCATTCATGATTTGCGGCATTTTGTTCAAAACAAGCCACTAATGCAAACTTTAGATGTCAATCTTAGCCAATCAGGATGGAATGTCAAACACATCCGTCTTGATCACATGACTATAGAGATCATGTGTACCGATTTGTGTGAAATTTGGATCAAATCGGAAGGAGTAATATACAAAAATGTGTTTTACATAAGTCGGCCTCCTGGTGGCGCTCTTAAAGGCAGATGTGAAAAATGCAGGGCAAGGGTTTTTCCTTGACCTCTAGGGAGTGCGCTTACAAAGTTTTACACAGATCGGTGCAGTTATAGGTAAAAACACGAATGGGCCTGTTATAGCGCCACCATGAGGCTGATTTGAACATTTTCAAGTGGCATTTCTTCCTCGGCATAGTGGGAATATGCATGCAAAATTTCAAGGAAATTGCATGCTGTGTTCATGATTTGAGGCATTTTGTTCAAAAGGAGCACTCCTGCAAACTTTGGAAGCCATTTTTAGCCAATTAGGATGGAATATGAAAAATCTGAAAGACCAGTTTGGTTTAATGACTATAGAGATACCGTGTACCGATTTACGGGATTTTTGGACAAAATCTGTAGGAGTACTGTCAAAAAATGTGTTTTGCACAAATCGGCCTCCTGGTGGCGCTATAAAACGCCCATGTGAAAAATTTGGGGCAGAGGTTCTGCTGTGGCATCCAGGGAGTGTGTGTGCACAGTTTCACTGCGAGCAAGCCAACGGTGCTGGAGATAGCTGTCCACAGACAGGGTGACACACACACACACACACACACACACGGACACACAGACGGACAGGGTGCAAAACATAGTCTCGGTCTGGCGGAGAATAAATAAAAAAGAAATCTGTTAAATAATCTATTGCTTAGATGCATATTATAGACATAATGCAAACCGATTTGCATTTATTTTCCAGTTGACACATTTAGAGCTGGATATAATAGCAGGTCCTTCGGCGTGTTGGCCGTTTCTGCAAGTGTGTCACTGCTACCATTACATTTAGTAGATTTATAAGACATTTAAGAAGATTAAAGAGATCAATATTTGGCTTTTGTCCAGAATGCCTCATAATTGTCACAAAAAAACTAAAAAGAAAAGCAAAAAGAAAAATGCGGAAGCTCTTTGTGCTTATGTGTTTAGTTCTTGACATGAGATGAGAAGTGTCCTAGGTGAATGCATCGCTGGTATCATTTCTCTTTTGGCATGTTTTCACACGTGGTTTTTCTCTGTAGCTTCACAGTGTTCTTACTGGCAGGGAGGAGCAAGGTGTGAAACTAACAAGACGCTCAATGCTCTGAATATCTGACCGCAAGAGTGAGGAGCAGGAAACATTGTTGCAGCTGCATTTCTATTTAACCCCTGAAGAAGTCATAGACGTCTATTAGACTATGATGAAACAAAACAATAGAAAAATAATAAATGCAGTGAATTTAACTCCTCCAAACATGTAATCAGTGGTGTCTAGACTCTAGAAAATACTCTACAGAACCCAGTCATTTTAAGATACTGTAATTTGAACAGATTTTCAAATCAGGTTGCATCAAACACATAAGGATAATCTTCATGCTCACACTACAACATTTTAAAACAATTGCAATTGCTACAGTACATAAGATTATTGTGCCCACACATTTCCTGCATCTCAGCTATGCTACGCTACGCACCCGAACAGCTGGGTTTTTGTCTTCTTTGTGGTCACATGTCTAGAGTCTGTCAGGGTGCTAGCTGTGACGTGGCTCTAGACTAGTGGTGCTCAAAGTGGGGTCTGGGGACCCCAGGCATAGATGCCGATCAATGCTCATGCTCACGTGTGCTAAAACCTAACCCAGCCCCCCCACCACCCCCGCGCCGCGGCGAAATTTTTTTTAATCCTTTTTTCTTTTTGATTGAATAGCCTACTTTATTAACAGTTTGCTGATAGTACAGTAGTACGATTTTCCAATGAATGTCCTACGGCCCTTTATGACACACATGACTCACTCATATGATTTGTTGGAAGAAGTCGCCAGATGCACATTTAAGCACCATATCAACAGGCATAGCCTATTTGCACCGACATTATGAAAGAAGGCATTTATTGATGATCTCACAAAAGATAAGGGCTAATATACGTTTTTTATCTTTAAATTGTGGAGGAAATATCTCTCTATGTCTCTCTCGTTGACTGTCCCTCTCCACGGCTTCGAATGCTATCATGCACTGAATGGGACATTATCACGTTTAATCAGACGATTGAAGGGTCTAAGCTCTAAGTAGGTGAGATACTGACCTACCAACGTTTAATCAGACCATTGATTGGGTGTAATCAGACCTACCCGGGGGCAGAGCTCTCCCCACAACATGATTTACGATTCCGTGCCTATCGCTACATAACTCGGACTGCGCTGAGTCGGCTCAAGCGAACGTCGCAACGTTCGGCATGGCAACTCGCTCGCTTTAGCTCATGCGGTACAAAACTATACTTTACACAAAACACCTCCGTCGGTAGGTCAGTATCTCTTGATTAGACGCAATCAATAGTCTGATTAAACGTGGGTAGGTCAGTATCTCATCTACTTAGACCATTCAATCATCAGATTAAACGTGATAATGTCCCATTCAGTGCATTGACAGCATCCGAAACGGGTGCGAGTCGGTGCTGCTATCTTATCATGGATTGACAATCCATGACATGCATAGATTTGCACTGTGCGTAACACACACACACACACACATACACACACACACGCACGCACGCATGCACGCACACGTGCGCGCGCACACACACACACACCTCTTCACAGCATATGCATATCAATGGTCCAATGTGTGACCTGCTGCTAAGTAGTACAGGTGTAGACACTGTGCGTGGATTGCTTTAACTTCAGTGGGTGGGTCAAATTGTTTTGCAACACAGGATATGCCACGCCGTGCGTGCTGGGTGGAGTTCGCTATCAAATTAATTTAAATCTGGCCCCGCACCACGGATAAAAATTAAGAGCACCTTCTTCGACTGGGTGCTCTGCATTTCTCCGAGGGGCTCGGGCAACGAAGCACTCGCAGGATCGGCCCCGATTTGTGCAGTGGTAAACGTCTGTGGAAAATGTCACATGGACGGACCACATCAGAAACGTGGTCCTCTACGCCGTAGAATCTACGGGGACCTACCACGGGTCACAAACAAAGTCAGAGAGAGAAGGATGAGGCTGGCAGGGCACTGCGTCAGGCACCCGGAACGAGAGGCAAGCAAACTGACACTATGGGAGCCAACCCACGGCAAAGCCAGGAAAGGCAAGAAGCACCACCTACGTAGAACAGCTTAGCTAACAATACTGTAGAGCTCAAGACCCTGATGTTAGATATCAGTGTGTGGAGGGCAGAGATTCAGGAGTCCTGAGTTGGTGTTGACTAGACCGCACTCTCGCATCACATCGCATCGTATAAGGACATATAAAACCCATATGAATGCTCAATTCATCCCCCAACTCAGTGGTTCTAAAACATATCTTTTTATTTCAAGGAACCCCAGTTTGTTATGCATTAGGGGATTAGGCCATGGATTTATGGGTCCATTTGGTTCCATATGTACACTCTCAAAGTTACAAACCTGGAAGGTTACAGACTTGCTAGGGTCCACTTGGTCCCTAGCTATCAATCATTTAACTGGGGACCCCCTCGGACGCCCTCAAGGACTTTTAAGAACCATTGCCCCAAACATTCTGTGCATTTGTGTTTATCAACTTGACCACAAACTATCAATAACACTGTGACAATACCCCCAAAGTAGAACACTGTGACAGCTACAGTATGAGAGGCGGGACTGCTAAGTGCGTGCGTGCGTGAGTGCGTGCGTGCGTGCGTGCGTGCGTGCGTGCGTGCGTGCGTGCGTGCGTGCGTGCGTGTGTTTGTGTGTGTGTCGCTGCAGAGCGAGAAAGATGCAGTTTCGTTCTTGACTTGAGATGAGAAGTGTCCTATAGGTGAATGCATCGCTCGCTGGTATATTTGTACTTTTGTCATGTTTTCACACGTGGTTTTTCTCTGTAGCTTCACAGTGTTCTTACTGGCACGGAGGAGCATAGTGTGAAACTAACAAGAGGCTCAATGCTCTGACTATCTGACCACAAGAGTGAGGAGCAGGAAACATTGTTGCAGCTGCATTTCTATTTAACCCCTGAAGAAGTCAGAGTGTGTGAGTGTGTGTGTGTGTGTGTGTGTGTGTGTGTGTGTGTGTGTGTGTGTGTGTGTGTGTGTGTGTGTGTGTGTGTGTGTGTGTGTGTGTGTGTGTGTGTGTGTGTGTGTGTGTGTGTGTGTGTGTGTGTGTGTGTGTGTGTGTGTGTGTGTGTGTGTGTGTGTGTGTGTGTGTGTGTGTGCGTGCACTACACACCGTGACGTGGGAGTACTGTGTAAAAATGTCCAGCGACGGATGAGGCAGTATCACTGAAGCTACAGGAACTGGCAGAGTTGGGTGACTCCCCCATCAGACACATAAGAGCCAACCAGTGCTCGAGCACCTGCCCCATTGCCTTCACAAGAGAAACTGACCTTTTTGTTACATCTAAATAAGGCTAGTTTGTTGTGTTTTCCCCTCCTGAAACATAGCAGCAGATTCTCATCGTTTCAGAGACGTGATGTGGGCTGGTGTGAGAGACGTGAAGTCCATTTTTAGGTCATGTGAGCTGTTCCCCTCTCGCTTAAAAACATACTGCAGCGAGAAGGTTTGAGGATGTGGCTAACACTGATCTCATGCAAGTCGTCGTCGTCAGGCTAAAACTTTTTAACATGCTAGGTTTCTTTAAAAGGTTAAAAGGATATTATACGTCTGTCTGTCTGTCTGATACAATTAGAAACTCATTAAGTATTCATATTAGATATTTGACATGTCAAATAACTTATAACAGGGTAATAATAATGAGGGTAATAATAACTATGAGGACATAGTTATGCACATGATGACAGTGTATGAACCAGAGAATGAGTCATCATTAGAGCCTCTACTGAGGTTCTTGAAATGTCATACTGGACATGCATGTCCTCCCAGTTCAGCCAACATTATAGTAAGTCCTTTAAACTTTGAGAGTGTTTTAGTCTGGAGCTAGAATACATCCTACATCATTTAAATACTTACAGAGTATTATCATGTACTTACAGTATTTTTCCATATGTCAGTATAATTGTTAAATAAAGAGTTGAATAATGCTTATTGTAAAGTAAAGTTTTTTTTTTAATTAAAAGCTTTCACTGCTCAGTGTACAAGTTGGTAAAAACATGGGTTACAATACTGATTAAACAGAGCTGTGGTGACATTGCACTTAGTCACATTATTGCACTTAACTACTTAAACCATATACTTTGTTGACCAGCCTCAACAATGTGATAACAATAAAAAATATCAGATACAAAAATACATAATATAAGCAAAGTAGCAAAAACTGTTCAAATAGCATATATTGTCAAATAGAATAAAATAAAGTAATTGTGTAATTTAATAGCATCTACACAGCCATAGATTGTGACCTGGGGTTTGTCTGTCAGAAGTCCAGGATTCAGTTGCACAGGGAGGTGTTGAATCCTGGGTCTCTGAACTTGATGATGAACTTGGAGACACAATGGTGTTAATGATGAACTGTAGTCAATGAACATCATTCTCACATCATTTCCTCACTTCCAAATAGATGGTGTACACATTAACTATGTCCTTAAAGAGGAATGAAATTGATTTTGTAGTTTGTTTTAAAGTTCAGGTAAAAAACTACAGCAGATAATAAATATGACAGGCTAGTAAGCAACATAGTAGCTGTAGCTAATAAAATGAAAACGTGTTCTGTTAGATGTGTGTTCAGAGCCATTGGTGTGCCATTGTTCAAGTACAGACAGTAGATGATAGTATTGTCAATAAAGCTTGACACACCTAAATCGAACACATCCACCACTATTCATTTGATTATGCAGCTGTGTTGCTTACATCATGGTGTACTATATGGCAAGTCTTCTTCAGACTGGCATGTTTTACCCTGCTTTAGTTTTTAACCAGAACCACAAAACAATCTATAAAACCAGCCTAGGGTTTAATCTCCCTTTAAAGCTACATGAATAACCATGCTAAGCTATAATAGTTGGTGGTTTGTTTGTACTGTATTAATGTGATCATGGGTACAACACTACTTCTGTACAAAATGTTCTCAGTTTAACTTCACAAAGCACAACACTAAGCTGCAGTTTCATAAATGAAGTTGAGAGAAACATCACTTCTCACAGATCCCGTTGCGGCTTGAAAAAGAACATAACCCATTATACCATCCTTCATCCCGGTAGTTGTATGCACAGTTCCAGTCTTTATCGTTATTATTAGGATACCCACTGGCCCAGTACCTGCAGAATAAACAACATAATGTAATTTTAATCACATCCACTCAGTCAGTCACTCACATACAGTGACTTATAAAAACGTGTCAAATGTCTTACTGTGTTGTCAGTGGAGTTCCATCCACCCATGTCCATTTGCCCTCCGTCCTTTTCAGACCAATCCATGGTGATCTATTCTCGGTCAATCCATTGACGAATTCCTGATCATTTGTACATGATTGAACCATAATTAATTATCTCCAATACTGTACATTCAGGTCTTTATAATACTACTATAATCACTATGACGATGTCATGGATCACATGCATCTTTGTGGTTAATGGACACCTGGACACACATGCACGTGCACACTCACGCACACACACACACACACACACACATAGATACACTAACCTGTTCTTCTTGACTGTTAATGATCACCAGATGTGCTCCTGTCTTCTGACATTGTTCTCGACTTTCATCCCAAGTTTTCAGTTCAGTAGATCTGTAATAACATCTGCTTCCAAACGTCTTCCATCCACTGGGACATGACTTGTCTAAACATCAAATGTTTCAATGACATTTTTTCAATACATTGATAATCAATTCTAATACATAGATAACTGTATAGTTAATAGTCAAATACTAAATAAACTAAATAACTAAAGAGTAAGAAAAGACCTGAGTTAGCACACACACACACACACACACACACACACACACACACACACACACACACACACACACACACACACATGTATTGATGGATGCAAACTAGAATTAACCACTTGAACCCCTGCTTCCCTATTTGGCGGAGAATGTTTGCCAAAATAGACGATCTACAAGGTGTGAACTTGTAGATCAGCTATTTTTGGCAAAGTGTTTAAGTGGTTAAACAACTAATGAGGTTTTTTTTTCAGATAGTTTTTTACCAATACATCTTTGACAATAATTAAAATATCAATAATAATACACATATTAGTATTCCCTCAAAAACGTTTATAACCTCACCATTTTCCACTAGGGTTGGTTTGGACTTTAGCTGGTTATTCTCCAGGATCAGGGCATCGTTGTAGTTCTTCAACTGGTTCTTCTCCTTCATCAAGGCATCGTAGTTGGTTGTCAGCTGGTTCTTCTCCCGCATCAAGGCATCGTAGTTGGTTGTCAGCTGGTTCTTCTCCCGCATCAAGGCATCGTTTTTGGTTGTCAGCTGGTTCTTCTCCCGCATCAAGGCATCGTAGTTGTTCTTCAGCTGGTTCTTCTCCCACATCGGGGCATCGTAGTTGGTTGTCAGCTGGTTCTTTTCCTTCATCAGGATATCGTAGTTGGTTGTAAGCCGGGTAATATCCAGGGTCAGGCTATCGTAGTTGGACTTCAGCTGGTTATTATCATGTACCAGGGTGTCGTTGGTCATGCTGTTACTGGGTGAATGATCTGCAAAGGACAGAAATGGTGATGATAAACACAGTTGTTGCTACTGTTCATAATGAGGTCAAGCATTTGTGTGGAAAATTTGATTTGAGAAGAAGAAAACTACATTTTGTTATGATTATTTACGTGCATTAATTTATCAACACCAATTTATTCATCATACTTTACAAAAACATACGCACATAAAGAAGCATTGAGAATTCAACAAAAAAATAAGTCACATCAAGGTTTGGGTTAATACTGTGGTGGCTTTTATAGTTGCCACAGCTAGAAAATGTCAGGCAACAAACTCCCTGTGATGTGGTAGTTTAGTGACATGGAATACTCACAGTGCACAGCCTGGCCTATGATCACACCCATCAGCATAAGACACAGCATCCCCAGACACACAGCAACAGCTATCACTGTTTGACAAAAACAAGATAGAAAAAGCCCTTTTAGTTACACTCAATGGGACCAAAGTGCTTTGAAATACTTTGACACATCACTCCTCACTGTCCTCAGTGTCCCTCAATCTGCATGTCTCCATTCCTCTGTGTCTCACCTTCTTTATCAAGTCTGGAAAAGCTTAAAGGATGAGAGGCTTGAAACGTAACTATTGACTACAAATAGTAACTATCTTAAATATTACTTGCCTGTCTTTATTAGCTTAATCAAAATTGCATATTTCTTTTTGCTTTTACCCCTTTTTCTGCCCAATTTAGTCGTTTATGGCAATTGATTCCTCCCCACATACATGTCTGTGTGTTGTCACTGCTGTTGTATCCTACTGGCTCACCTGCCTGTGAGGAGCCCCCACCAAGAGGACGTGGATCCTCCGTCATACTCCTCCCGCCCAACACTCCCTGCTGACAGGTGCCGCCCCAGCCCATAGGAGTATACGTGTACTAGTGACAAATATCACCCTCCCTGCCCCTGAACACGGGCCAATTGTGTTCCTATAGACACTTGCCAAAGCCAGATGAACCGTGGTGGGCAGCTACTTTACTACTGCGTCACCCAAGCACTACATGATAGCTAGTTACTTAAATATACAAATATACTGAGTTCATTCAGATAACTCTATTGAAAACATTCATTTCTAAAATGTAAATACAAGTGTGAATATTATTTTAACTTGCTGTTCAGGCTCTGCTCTCTCCCTGCTCAGCACATTAAAAACCATTTGACCCATTTTGGGTGGGAACCCCTTTTGGGGTTCTTGTTGCTATGTACAGTATAAAGCATAATAACATACATGTTTTAATAAATATTTAAGTTTTTCAGAAAACTTAGGTCAGGATTTAGAAGGTGTTTTTAGGTCTAAATGGGTTAAGAGCAGGGGGACAGGATACAGGATATAACAATCCCTCCAGGGGAAAACAGAACTCTTAGGGAAAGCAGAGAACACTGGTGGTGGCGGAGCAAATAAACAGAATGAAACTGAATGAGATGAGTTTAAATAGACAGAGAAATTGGTCAGCTGCTTGACACGTCACATACTACATCGCCCACATAGTGGTGTGCATGTGTGTAAATATCTCAAGTGTATCTTCCTGAACTAGCTCACAGGCTAAATAGCTAAATGTACCATGTTTCTCTGTGGCTGGTTGTTTCCCCCAGGCCGAAAGGCATGGCCAAGACTGTTTAGCACCCTGTCCGTTCGTGTGTGTCCGTCCTTCCGTCTGTGAACTGCTGATCTCCGGCACCGTAGGCTCCATCGCAGCGAAACTGTGCACACACACTCCCTGGATGCCAGAGCAGAACCTCTGCCCCAATTTCTTCACATGGGCCTGTTATAGCGCCACCAGGAGGCCGATTGTGCAAAACATTTTTTTTTTATGGTAGCCTACTTCTACAGATTTTGTCCAAAAATCATGCAAATCGGTACACAGTATAATAGTCATTCATATTCCATCCTGATTGGCTAAGATTGGCTTCCAACTTATGTAAAACTATTTTTTTTTAATTAAAAAATATTACTCATTCAGAATGTATCAAAATTTCACGCAAATCGGTACACACGATCTCTAATAGTCATGTGTTCAAGACGGATCTGTTTGATTTACATATTCCATCCTGATTTTAAGATTGACATCTAAAGTTTGCAGGAGTGGCCAATGGCCATTGGAATCATGAACGCAGTGTCCCTTTTAACATTTCCCTATAGCGCAACCAGGAGGCCGATTTTTGAAAAGAATAATGCTACCGAATCATGCTCATCGGTACACATTATCTCTATAGTCAAGTAATCAAGGTGGTTCCGTCCAATTTTTCATATTCCATCCTGATTGGCGAATTCCGAACATTGCTGGCCCACAATAACCCACCTGACTTGGCGGAGACCTGTACTCTGAAGATTTTCTAGTTGCACTTTAGCAATAAGGAATAACGAGACTGAAATACGCACGCACACACGCACGCACGCACACACACACACACTCACACACACACAGCGGGAAAAAGAGGGAGTAAGATCAGTTAAGATCTTTGAACCTACTGTATGGAAAATTATTATTTCTTGTTGGTGATTTTTTGTTATAGTAACAGTAATCTTACCAGACTGCAGTATCTTCTGTAGATCTGTGTCCTTCTTGGTCTTGGTCTGAAGATCTTCATAGACTGCATCGTCTATCTTTTGCAGATCAAGGCGCTCATAATGTCCCTCTGCAGACATTTCTACTTGAATTCTTCTTGCTGTAATGGTGGTGTCATTCTCGTAGATTGTATGATCTTCCTCTTGGAGCTCAATGTTTTCAGAATGCATAGCCACAGCCATTTGTACCTTATGACTTCAATTCTGCAGTTATTTGGTCCAGCTCTTCACAACACAAGATACGTATCTTCACTGCCCTAAACGTAGACAGTACTGTTATATTGCATATGACAGCTCACACTCCAATGAAAACAAACCACACACACACACACACACACACACCCACACACACACACACACACACACACACACACACACACACACACACACACACACACACACACACACACACACACACACACACACACACACACACACACACAGACAGTGTGGTTTAACACCTCTTCTTAAGAGATGGAATTATAAATATCAACCTCAATGAGTAGGTTTTACTAACAGAAGCTAGAAGTGACCACAGTTATCCTGTAGCTTCATGATCTCTCTACAGTTATACAACACACAACTGTCCATCATTAAAAATGATAAGAATTCATAAAAAAGGCCTCAATCAAAAGATTTAGCGCAAAATATAAGATTTTCTAAACCAAGCCGTTTCCATGGTTATGTTATTGTATTTTCTGTGAATGAACTATATTCTACAGTTTTAACCCAGTGATTCTCAACCGTTTTCATTTCAAGGACCCCCAATTTGATAGAAATTAGCCTAGGCCATTTGATAGACTTTCATCTCTGGGATCCCAATCTCCATGCTGAAAAGCCATTGTTAATTTAACTCAGAGTGTACAAATGGTAGGCCTACCAAATGCTCACATATTTTACATACATGTAGTCTTTTATTCATCATAATGCCTGTCACTTCTCAGCCAGGGCTAACCTTCTTTAGTCATCTGTCAACGAATATGTCAGTATGTCATTGTTATTTTGTTGACTCATATTTAGGCCTATTGTAAGTATTTATGTACACAACATTTAGTCAACATTTATTCCTCTACATGTGTTCACATATAATACTGATTAATAAAATATTTTTTTTCTTTTTAAATTTGACTGACCTACTAGCCCAGTAGTCTAGTTTTTTTTATGTAGGAATGCATTGATATTTTAAATAAAATGTACTTTGTAATTTAATGTATTACTTTTAAAGCAAGTAGGCCTATTCCAGTACTTTAACTCAAGTAAAATTTTGATAGAGCAACTTTCACTTGTAGTTGAGTAATATATGACGAGGAGTATATCTTTGACTCAAGTAGGGTTGAGTACTTTATCCACCTCTGCATGTTTTACCCTGCCATAGTTTTAAACCTGAACCAGTTTCATCTCCCTTTAAAGCTACAGTACATTAAATAATGTTAAGCCATAATAGTTGGTGGTTTTGACTGGTTTGTGGCTGCATTACCTACAAAAGACCAACATGTGATGATAAGCACAGTTACTGTTGTAAGAGCATGAGTTTGACCTTTGACCTCCTGATACTCACAGTCCATGGTCATGTCTATGGTTCTCACTGCAAGGAGAAATAACAGCGTAAGACACACTGCACACGATGGCTCCCTGGATAACTGGAAGATGTTATGAGTTAGTACAATAGAGTTTACAACTTTAATATGATCAGCTTCAATGTTTCATTTCAAAGAACACAGAGTGAGTAATATTATATAGGTCATTTCTGTAGAAAGGTATGTTTGATGTACAATAATGTAGTTGAACATCAACTTCAATTTACAACAATGTCGAGTTGTGACTTTATCTAAAATCATGTACATCATGTGATCAGTACGCACCCTGTACCCTGATGAAGGCTGGTTTGAGTTGAAACACCTTGTTGGTCAGTTGTCAGTGTTTGTGAAGCCATGCAGAAATAAAGGCTTTCACATTCTTCACAACATTGTGCTTTGGATATTTGATTAAGTTCTCCTGAAGTATTCTGCAGATTTCTACAAAGAAAAGGAAGTTAAATCATTTATGGTTTATGATACAAACCTTTTTGTTGAGCATAGTTGTGGACCCACACAGAGCTCCTGCTGTATATTCTTTAATGTGTATCAATGCAATCAGTAATGTTGTGAGAAGAGAGATCATCACTGTAAGTGTGTTACTGTGTACCTAGATCTCGCAAAGCGCATTGTGTTCATGCATGTACGGCACACACCCTGCAAAATAACCCTGCAGAATGTAAATGTGGAACTGTGTGTGTAAGCTGACCTCCTACAGTAGCTGTGTGAGTCATGGGCGTCTGTGAGTACGGGAGCACAAAGAGAGACTCGGTTGTCTTTGCACGATTTCACGTTGGCCTCGTTGACCGTGGCCAACGTAAATGTTTCATTCTTTTATAATGCATCAATGTCTGCCATGACGATCTGAAATCCATTCTGGCATTCTCCACTCTTCAGTGCTAAATCCTTTCAAAAGCATCATGTTTATGTGTGAATGATTTCAATATTTTTTCAATGTGATTGATTTCAATATTTTTTTTTAAAGTATTATTTATTTATTATTATTCAAAAATAACTGTGTGTGTGTGTGTGTGTGTGTGTGTGTGTGTGTGTGTGTGTGTGTGTGTGCGTGTCCATTAACCACAGAGATGCATGTGATCCATGACATGATTATAGTGATTATAATAGTATCATAAAGACCTTGGAAATTAATTACGATTCTTTCATGTACAAATTATCAGGGATTCATCAGAGAAGTGAGCCAGGGTTGGTCACCATGTTATTATATCAGGTGGGTGAATGTAACCCAATGCCTTCTCTGTCGATAGGGTGTAGTTCTGTTCAGTGGCCAGTAAATAAAGCTTCTCTCCTGTGGGGAAGGTCTGACAGCTCAGCTTCAACTAGAGATGGAGATATGTAGGTGTGTGTTTGTGTTTGACCTCTGCACTCTCATAGATGTCCACAACTCTCTCCTCCCAACTGTCCTCTGTTCTCAGTGTCCCCTCTCTGTCCTCTTTCTCCAACACACTCTCAAGTCTGGCGTGGTATAAATATGTTTACACATCTTACAAGGATGAGCTTGAAATGTAACTATTGACTACAAATAGTAACTATATTGTATCTTCTCTTGTATTTATTATCTATATACAAATAACTACATTATTACTCATGTCTTAGAACTGCGTTACAGTGGGTGACATGAGGCGGTTCTGCTGTGTGAAATGGCAGAGATGACTCCCCCATCAGACGCACATACAGTATAGGAGCCAGCCAGTGCTCGAGCAAACGCCTGATTGCCGTCATAGGCTAAACTGACCTTTTTTATGTCTAAATAAGGCTAGTTTGTTGTGTTTCCCCCTCCTGACACATAGCAGCAGATTCTCATCGTTTCAGAGACGTGATGTGGTCTGGTGTGAGAGACGTGGTGTCCACTTTTAGGACATCTGAGTTCCCCTCTCGCTTAAATAAATGCTGCAGCGAGAAGGTTTGAGGATGTGGTGTAACACTTCTATCTCATGCAAGTCACCGTCATCACGCTCTAAAATGTTAAAGAGCTGGTGCCATGTTTATGCACTTTTTCTGTTTTTCATGTATGTGAGGTTGATAGAACTTCATTAAGCCCCCCGGTGGTGTTTTTATGGTGTTTTATGTCTTCTCTGACTATTTGGAGTTTCTTCCTGGAGGCTGAAACCTTGAGGGTCAAACGTGCCAATAGAGAAACGCGCTTTAGAGACATAGTAAAAACATACCCTCCCCCTCATTATCATAACACAACAGGTGTGGGCATGAGGAGGAGGAGGGACTAGGACAGGTGGGTGGTGCTAAGGTGGTGGAGGAGGTGCTAAGGTGAGAACCAGGTATACTTAAAGAGGTGGTGCCATGTTTTTGCACTTTTTCTGTTTTTCATGTGTCTATGAGGTTGATAGAACTTCATTAAGGCCCCCGCTGGTGGTTTTATGGTGTTTCATGACTTCTCTGACTATTTGGAGTTTCTTCCTGGAGGCTGAAACCTTGAGAGTCAAACGTGCCAATCCAAAAACAGCGACATACTGACGTAACAATGCCCATACCCACCCACCGCACCTCCCCTCATTATCATTGTCATTTATACTACAACCTTTTGTGGGCGGAGCTGCCTCAAACACACGTGTGTGACCATGGCAGGTTGTTATGTGCCTAACTTCTATGTGACAGCTATCAAACAGTCGTTTCACACTTTGCCCATTGACACGGACAAACGTGATCAATGGCTTAATTTCATTTATAAAGACAGGATTATTCCCTCAGCCCCCTCTACCAGGCTTCGGGTGTGTAGTTCCCATTTTGTTGATGACTGCTTCACCAACTTAGTGCAAGTCAATATGGGATTTGCAAACAGGAAAGTACTGAAGCCAGGTTATATTCCGACGATTTATCCTGGAGACACAGAAAGCAGCACCGCAGGAGCGTTACCGGTAAATTAAAACATCCGCCAGCCCCAATAAAATGATTTAGGAGCATGAATCGGTTTGACATAGCCTTGTGTCTGTGACCTCCCCCACCGTTTAGTTGTGGGATTTAGTTCAGCGTCAATAAGATCGCTTCTGAACATCGTATGGAAAATGTAACGGTAGTCGCGGTAACCTACAGTCGTCTGTTGTTACGACGGTGTGAAGAAATTAATGGATGGGTTGAAACAACCTTTTAAACCGGGGTTTTGTGCCGGTCTGCGACTCTGCGTTGAATTCAACGTGCAGAGACAGTGCTGGTCGTGAACGCGCATCGCCGTTTAACATGGCGTAGAGTTAGATCAGGGACGAGCCTCCATGTTAATTCAACGCAGGCTGCCAACAAACTAAGGTTTTAAACGGTTGTTTGAGCCCATCGATGCGTTGTTTCACGCCGTCGGAACAACAGACATATGTAGGTTACGGCGCCTAGCTTTAGATTTTTCATACGATGTTCAGAAGGTAAAACATTTACATTAAATCGGCAGAACATACCGACGCGGGCGGGACCAACTCGAGTCATACAGTCTCAGCCAACGTTAGGGTCGCTAGAGCTAGTTCAGTTGGATTAGATACATAGCGTGATTGTTTGTCAATATAATAAAAAAGAGACAAATTATATGTGCCTCTGCAAACAGAAGTGTATTATCAAGGTGGAAATGGCTCTGAGAGCATCTAGTTAGACGTTTTATATGCATATGCCTACTGTAATATACTGTAGCTTATATTTCCATTTTCTAGTAAGGGGATGTATGGAAAGAATACATAGCCCATTTAAATGGGAATGTCAGGTTGAAGGAATACAAATGCATTGTAATGATAGTAAAATGTGTGCAGTGATGCTATAAATAATGTCACTGATGTAATGGATACCATAGTCATTGTAAGATAAAGTTCTACTTGGATCACAGGATATTGAACATCACCACATCTGTAAGAATGTATGACAACTGATGGTTCTGTTGAAAGGACAACTTTAGTTTTTTACCACCAAGGTTTATGTTTTAGATTGTAATTAAAGTAAATAAAAGATGAGTGTTAAAATGTTTTAATTTACTGCTTTCAATTTTTGCGATCTTTTTTACAGTGGGTGGAGGCATTCTGTCCGGTGGCTAAATATGTATTTTTTTACACAATAACCCGGCGTTTTCTTTATTATTATTTACAGTAGCTCTTCTAGCCCCCAATAACTCACATCTGGCCATCAAAGAATTTACTTTAATTACAAGCTAAAATATAAACCTTGGTTGTAAAAAAACAAAGTTGTCCTTTTAAGCCTTATTTATCCGTTGCACACATGAGCATTTGGGATTTGAGCAAAGGGTTGATCAGGCTTTCCGGTTATGGAGTAGTTCTTCTTCTTCCTCCTCATCTTCATCTGAACCAGATTCAGGTTCAAACATATATGGCTGTATTTGTCCAATTTGTCCTCCTGCCATTTTGTAAACAAATGGGCAGAACCATGGGCAGTCCTTTAGTGATAAGGGGGAAGGACTAGGACAGGTGGGTGGTCTTATAGGAGGAGGCGGAGGGACTGGATTAGATGGGTGGTGCTAAGTGAAACCAGGTATACTTAATGAACTGGTGGGTGTGTCTACATAAAAACAACATTTTAACACTTACTGTACACTTTTTTTTTTTTGAAAAAAATCCTTACATAATAATAATAATACCTTATGATCAGGTTTTAGGGTTGAAAAATATCATGGCACTCCATCTTTAATTGTATGGCCATTTTATCCTTGAAAATGTATAACAGCTGCTTGAGTCCCATATTTCAATCAATGTTGGTGATACTAGCCGTGACTGGGATAAAATAAAGTCTCACAGATGTTCTTATGAAAGTCCACTTTAGTGTTTACTGCACAGCTGTAGACATAAGTTCCATTAGTTCCATTTTATTTATTAATTTGCATTATTATTTGGATGATTATTTTGCTAGTTTGGTGATAAAACTGACAACTTACTCCTCAGTTTCCTCCCATAGAGTGAGAAAATGCAAGTGTCTAAATATGCCAACAGAAAAGGCCCAAGAATATTAAATGATGTCACTCACAAATAAGTTTTAATAATGCACAGAAGCATATTAACACTTTTAATAATGCACACAAGCAGAAGGAAACAGCAGTAGAGCTTTCAATGTTTATGACACATGTGGGTATGAAATATGGTTTTAGAACATGGCACAAGCACATCTATCTAATGCACGTCGACACCTAAAAGTGTGAACTTGCTTGATTCTGTTACCCTTTTAAACAGGTTAACCTATCAAAATGATTAGGGCTTATCTATTAATTAATCTCTATTAATCATTATCATCCATATGTTCAACTAATATATAAAGTTACACATTTGCTTGACTAGTCTAGATTGTTTAGTTTCTCTGGTTTGTCTTAGTAATGACAACATGCTACATTACTTTTCAATGTGTTCACTGTCCAACGATTTGTTCAAATACAGCCTGTCTCTCTGGTTATACAGTAATGATATAATGACAGAGCTTCCCCCCATTGTCCCTTGCCTTTTCATACACACAAACCCAAAACATTGTGCTTACATGGCCCAGACAGACAAATGGAGATAGGGCATGCCTCTGGCAGGGATTTGCACTCTACTGAGCGCACCTTACAAGTTGAACATGGTCGCCATCGGGCAGAAACCTTGTCTCCATATTTCAATGTTTTATGTTTGTTTTTTGTAAATTAATGCCCTACATCATACAAGAGCGTCACACAAAAGTAGTAAAAAATAGCAGATCTACAAGGCCACAATGCGTAGCATTGTGAGCTTGTAGATCATCTATTTTCACTATTTTAATGTTTTTAAATGATAATAAAAAACTTAACGGTTTTGGGCAGACAAGGTTTACACCCGACAGCAACAATATATAATTTGTATTTTGTAACATTACTTGATGGCCACAGGATCATATTTAGAGAGGGGAAAGTGACAAGACAACATTATAGTCCTTTACACTTTGAGAGTATTATAGTCTGCACCTATGCTCATAAGAATACATTCTACATCCTTTAACTACTTACAGAGTATTATCATGTACTTTATTTTACAGTATTTTTCCATAGGTCAGTATAATTGTTAATTAAAGAGATGAATAATGCTTATTGTCAAGTAAAGTTTTATTAAAAGCTTTCACTGCTCAGTGTACAAGTTCATAAACAACCTGGGTTACAATGGTTACAATACAGCTTAAATAGAGCTGTGGCAACATTACAGTTAGTCACATGATTGAATAATGCTTATTGTCAAGTAAAGTTTTATTAAAAGCTTTCACTGCTCAGTGTACAAGTTCATAAACAACCTGGGTTACAATACAGCATAAAAACAGCTTAAATACAGTTGTACCAACATTGCAGTTATAGACATTATTGTACTTAAAGGTAGGGTAAGTGATATTTATTGGTTTAAACAAAATGTTTATTGTAAAGTTATACAATAGGTCTATATTCTGATAATAATCATTGCTATAGTTTATTCAGTAAAAGGTTTACCTGTCTCTCCAGCTCTTTAATAAACATAAAATACATATTCAGGTGGGTTGCAAATTTCAGCCAATCAGGAGGGAGTACCCATTTATCAGCTTCAAGTTTTATTTCGTGTGTTTATCCTGTATCCTGTATGAGTTCTCTCTCCTGATTGGATAAAATTGGTATCCCGACCTGAAAATGCATTTTAACTAAAGAGATGGAGAGACAGGGAGACCCCTGTTACTGAACAAACACTCTATAGCAATGATTACTATCAGAATATAGAACTATTTAACACTAATTTTAATTAAAAACAATGTCACTTACCCTACCTTTAACTACTTAAACCCTAAATACTTTGTTTACCGGGGCCCCCCAGGGTATCTATACTTGGTACCCTCCTTTTCCCCTGTACACCAAATAGCTTCGTCAAAAATAGCAGATCTACAAGCTCACAACGCATAAGCTTGTGATGCATTGTGAACTTGAAGATCAGCTATTTTTTACGAATGTTTGCCTATTTACTCTAAACGTTCACCTATTATGACATGCAGAGAATAGGCACACTAGGGTTCATGTGGTTAAAGAAGATGGGAAAAAAGCCATAATATAAGCAAAATAGCAAAAACTGTACAAATAAGATATATTGCAAAATGAAATAAAGTAAAATGTAATTAAATAGCATCTACACAGCCATAGATTGTGACTTGAGGTTTGTCTGTCAGAAGTCCAGGATTCAGTTGTATAGGATGGTGTTGAATCCTGGGTCTCTGAACTTGGTGATGAACTTGGAGACACAATGGTGTTGAATGATGTGAAGTCCATTTTTAGGTCATGTGAGCTGTTCCCCACTCGCTTAAAAACATACTGCAGCGAGAAGGTTTGAGGATGTGGCTAACACTTCTATCTCATGCAAGTCACCGTCATCATCATGCTAAAAAATTTGAACATGCTAGGTTCCTTTTAATAGGTTTTTAAATCAGCCAAATGTGCTGCGGTCCTCCAGTGATTCGCCCATTTTCTTTCCTGCATATTGTCTGTCTGTCTGATACAATTAGAAACTCATAGACAAAAATTCATATTAGATATTTGACATGTCAAATAACTGAGGACATAGTTATGCACATTATGAAAGTGTCTGAACCAGAGTATGAGTCATCATTAGAGCCTCAACTGGAGTTCTTGAAAAGTCATACTGGACATGCATGTCCTCACAGTTCAACCTTTTAATACCAGACATAATATACAATAATACTGTACCGCCATTATTACTTTTATGGCCTTTCGCTCAGATTAATCTTGAAAAAAGCACCCAAAGGAGTCAATCAAAAACCCAAGCACCTGCCCCATTGTCTTCACTGGAAAAAGTGCCCATTTCTTTGCATACATAATTTCTCTCATTTATATCTTTATTGCAAACCACCGTTGCTCTGTGCCCTGCTCTCATTCTAAACAAAGGTTGTTTAGTTTTCTTCCTCCTGTGTGTTTTTAGCAAGAAACAAAGTAACAGAAAAGGCCCAAGAATATTAAACAATATCACTTGTTATAACTTTGCGACACTTATAACGCACAGAAGCAGAATGAAACAGCAGTAGAGCTTCCTTGTTGTTTATGAGACATGTGGGTGTGAAATGGTTAAGATGCGGTGAGGGCACCTGCCCTCCCAAAATTCTGTGCATGGCTATAACATTGTAATGTCATGTTTTTCCAAGATTGACAACATGCCACACTACTTGTCTATGTGTTCACTGATCAAAGATGTGTTAGCATACATCCTGTCAGTCTGGTTGTGATGTATAATAACTGTCCTTTATTATTTCCTTTCCCCCCATTGCCCTTGCCTTTTCAAACCCACACAACCCCGAAACATTATCCATTATCCTTATAGCCCAGAGAGATGGAGATAGGACATGCCTCCTGGGAGAGATTTGCGCTCTACTGAGTTAAACAAGGTTGCTATCGGGCAGAAACCTTGTATCTTCATATTTCAACTTTGTATGTTTTTTCTGTAAATGAATGCCCTACTTCATCATACCAGAGCGTTGCACCAAATGATTAAAAATAGCAGATCTACAAGCCCACAATAAGTTGCATTGCAATGCGTTGTGAGCTTGTAGATCAGCTATTTTGATTATTTTAACATGTTTTTACATTTTTAATAAAACACTAACGGTTTTGGACATACAAGATTCCCACCCGACAGCTATAGATATAGTAGATTTATAAATTGTATTTTGTAACATTACTTCATGGCCAATGCTGCAGGATCATATTAAGAGAGGGGAAGTGACAAGACAACATATAGTAAATCCTTTAAACTTTGAGAGTGTTTTAGTCTGGAGCTAAGCTCATAAGGATAGATGATGTAGACTCATTAAACTACTTACAGAGTATTATCTTGTACTTACAATTTTTTTGTCCCACACATCAGTAGAATTATTGGTTAAAAAGACTTGAATAATGCTATTGTCAAGTAAAGTTTTATTAAAAGCTTTCACTGTTCAGTGTACAAGTTGATAAAACATGGGTAACAATGGTTACAATACAGCTTAAATAGAGCTGTGGCAACATTACAGTTAGTCACATGATTGCACTTAACTACTTAACCCTATATACCGTAGGCCTACTTTGTTGACCGGGGCTCCCCCCCAGGGCTTTATACTTAGTCGTCGAAAATAGCAGATCTGCAACCTCACAACGCTTCACAAAGGGACACGTTGTGAACTTGTAGATCTGCTATGTTTGCCTATTTTCTCAGAACCTTCAGCTATGACATGCAGATAATAGGGACACTAGGGTTCATGTGGTTAAAGCCTCAACAGTATAATAACAATACAAATATCACATTAAAAAATCCATAATATAAGCAAAATCGCAAAACAAAGTACAAATAGCATATCTTGTCAAAATACAATAAAATAAAGTAATTGTGTAATTTAATAGCATCTACACAGCCATAGATTGTCACCTGGGGTTTGTCTGTCAGAAGTCCAGGATTCAGTTGTATAGGACGGTGTTGAATCCTGGGTCTCTGAACTTGATGATTAACTTGGAGACACAATGATGTTAATGATGAATTGTAGTCAATGATGAACATTATTCTCACATAATGTCCTCACTTCCAAATTGATGGTGTAAACATTAACTATGTCCTTAAAGAGGAATGAAATCCTAGGCTGATTTTGAAGTTTGTTTTGCAGTTCCGGTAAAAAAAACTACAGCAGATTAAAAATTGATTATTCAGCTGTGTTGCAGTCTGCAGACTGGCATGTTTTTACCCTGCTGTAGTTTTTAATCTGAACTGGGAAAGAAACCAGCCTGGGGTTTCATCTCCCTTTAAAGCTAAATGAATAACCATAGTAAGCTGTAATAGTTGGTGGTTTGTACTCTATAACTGGGATCATGGGTATAGCTGTTTTTATCTCCTGTACAAACTGTTCTCAGTTTAACTTCACAAATCACAACACTAAGCTGCAGTTTCATCAATGAAGTTAAGAGAAACATCACTTCTCACAGATCCAGGTCTTCGATGAACATTTACCATTATACCATCCTTTATCGTAGAAGTGGTATGCACAGTTCCAGCTGTCTTCATTATCAGAATCTCTGAACCAGTGCCTGCAGAGTAAACAACATAATGTATTTTAACCACATCCACTCAGTCACTCACATACTGTGACTTTAATAGAATTACAATATAAACACTTGTAAAATGTCTCACTGTGTTGTCAGTGGTTTTCCATCCACCCATGTCCATTTGCCTTCCGTCCTTTTCAGACCAATCCATGGTGGCCTCTTGCTCAATCCATTGATGAAGTTCTGAACATTTGTACATAATTGAACCATAATTAATGTTCTCTAATACTGTACATTCAGGTATTTATGCATACTATAATCACTATAAGGATGTCATGGATCACATGTATTTCTGTGGTTAAGGGACACCTGGACACGCACGCACACACACGCACACAGATACACTAACCTGTTCTTCTTGACTGTTAATGATCACCAGATCTGCTCCTTTCTTCAGACATTCTTCTCTACTTTCCTCCCAAGTTTTCTCTTCACTAGATTTGTAATAACAGCTTTGTCCAAACTTCTTCCATCCACTGGGACACGTTTTGTCTAAACCTAAAACAGGAATTTTAATAATGACAGATTTATTTTAAATACATTGATAATCATTTGTAACACATAGAGTACTGTAATCCTAATAGTACTCAAATAGTACTCAAATAAACATGAGTAAGGAATGACCTGAGAATTATGTTGGCAGAATTACATGTGCACGCACACACACACACACACACACACACACACACACACGCACACGCACACACACAGATATGTTAATGTGTGAAAACTGGAATTAACCACTTGAACCCCAGCTTCCATATTCTATGGAGAATATTTGCCAAAATAGCTGATCTACAAGATGTGAGCTGGTAGATCGGCTATTTTGGCAAAGAGATTTGGTATAGACGGAAAAAAGAGGTTCACGTACAGTCGCAACTCAAGTCTGTTTCATTAAGACTATAGGGTTTAAGTGGTTAAAAAAACTAAAAAGAAATGTATTTCTTATATTCTGACTACATTGCATTTACATTAAGATGGATGATAAATCAATCAGCAACAATGAGGGTTGTATCAGATTGTTTTTTTTATCAATACATCTCTGACAATAATTACAATATCAATAATTATACACATTATTCCTTCAAAAAGGTTTTTAACTTCACCATTTTCCACTTGGGTCAGTTTCGTCTTCAGATGTTCATTCTCCCGGTTCAGGTTGTTGTTGTCAGTCTTCAGCTGGTCCTTCTCCCGCTTCAGGGTATTGTAGGTGGTTGTCAGCTGGTCCTTCTCCCGCTTCAGGGTATTGTAGGTGGTTGTCAGCTGGTCCTTCTCCAGGGTCAGGGTATCGTAGTTGGACTTCAGATGGTTATAATCATGTACCAGAGTGTCGTTGGTCATGCTGTTACTGGGTGAATGATCTGCAAAGGACAGAAATGGTGATGATAAACACAGTTGTTGCTACTGTTCATGATGAGGTCAAGCGTTTGTGTGGAAAATTTGATTTGAGAAGAAGAAAACTCAATGTTGTTGTTCTTATTTACGTGCATTAAAGTCAACACCACTTTATTCATCATACTTAGCTGATGCTTGCAATAATACACAAAAAAATGAAACAATGAGAGTTTGATAAAAAAAAAAATATCACAAGTTTTGGGTTAATATACTGTCGTGGCCTTAATAGTTGTCAAAGCTAGAAAATGTCAGGCAACAAACTCCCTGTGATGTGGTTGTTTTGTGACATGGAATACTCACAGTACACAGCCTGGCCTATGATCACACCCAGAAGCATAAGACACAGCATCCCCAGACATCCAGCAACAACTGTTTTAGAGCGCTGTCCTGTAACAGAAAGTACAGCTACTAGATGTGCAGCGACGGAGAGAGAGAGAAAAACAAGACTCGAGTCTAAAAGCCCTTCTAGAACTGAACAACATCTAAACTTTTACACACCAAAGGAATGATAGTGAATGATATGTGAGACGGAGCATTAGGGCCCTTCTTGGTGAAAAAAAGCGGAGGGGGCGGGGAACATTTCTGAGATTTTACTCAGAAATGTCCGACTTAATTACTCACAGATTTGTGAGAATAATCTCGCAAATTTGTGAGAATAATCTCAAATTTGTGAGTTTATAGAGTCGTAAATGTGCAGAGCTTGACATTATCAAAAGATTAAGCATGATGATTTTGTACTTTGCTTTTAAGCTTTTAAAGTATCTTTAATCATGGGCAGTGAGAAGAGATATACGAACCAAACTCATATAATTCAGGAGTGAAGGGCATATACGTATTGGTTATTGATTAGCTTAAAACAAATATAAGGAAAGGGTATAATCTGGAAATCAGATGTGAATAATTCTTTCTCTCTCTCTCTCTCTCTCTCTCTCTCTCTCTCTCTCTCTCTCTCTCTCTCTCTCTCTCATGGAGTGAGCTTGTAGATCTGCTATAGCCTATATTATCAAATAGCCAACATTTAAATAGGGCTTAAGTGGTTAATGTATGTTTTGTAATATAATCTAAATGATCTACAAAGTAACTAGTTTTAAGTAACTAAACAAAAGTTTTCAAATAATTGTAGTGGAGTAAAAGTACAATGTTTGCCTCTGAGATGTAGTAGAGTAGAAGTAAAAGTGGGCCTATAGAAAAATGGAAATACTCCAGTAAAGTAAAAATTCCTAAATATCCTTGTTTATCCGTTTACAACATTCTCTGTCTTAGCGGCCACAACGTTTGCACAAAAAATGTGCGTTTAGAAAAAGATCCATATACTGTACGTGTAGCCTAGGCCTTAAGTAGCCTACAGTACTTGAGTAAATGTACTTAGTTACTTTACACCACTGATATTAGTAACTCGTATAAAATGTACGGCACAATGTAGCTCAAATCCAGCACTAAAGAATGACACCATCTTTATTCATGTTTTCATCCTATGGGGTGTTAACTTCACAGAGGTTGCGTCTTGGCAGTATCCATTCCATATGGTGCTGATTCCAATCATTTTATAGACTATATTTTACACTGGAATATCAGCATTGCTATCAATATTTATGACACATGAATTTCCCGACGGGAATCAATAAAGGTCTATGGATTATCCATAGACCTTTATTGATTCCCATTGAATATCCAGACAGACAGACACACAGAAATACAATTACAAAAATAATAAGTTACTAGTCCATACCCGTTGGGGATATGAGCATAGTTTTCATGGACCTGCTTAATTATTCCTCTGGCAAAATGTGGCAACACTCCCCCATCTGACTTCTTTTTTTTTACCCAGATGGCCCTAATACTCGTAGATATGCACTTGTTAAGTTTTGTGCTGCAAGAAATTCTGAATGAAATCTAGTAATCTTTTCTTGAAGGAAAGACAATAACTAGTATTTTTCCAGTTCAAACAGATAAATCACCTTGACAACGATTCACAAATTTATCAAACTCACCCCGAGTCTGTCTTCCTGCTGCGTTGTCCCTCATGTCGTCCTGTGGTCCAGGGACGATGTCGTCCACCACTCTCTCCTCCAACTCTACACTTCCCTCAGTATCCCCCTTCTGTCCTGTGTCTCCATCTCTCTTTCTCACCTTCTTTGTAAAGTCTATTTTGGCATAAACGTCTGTAGACATCGTATAAGTCTGAGAGGCTTGAAAAGTAACTGTTGTTGAGTAAAAATAGTAACTATGTTGTATTTGCCGATCCTGTATTGATTAGCTACAGTATATCAAACTCATTACATGAACTAGATAACCATAATGATGGTTTAGCTAAATATGACCATGTGTGCCTGTGGCTGGTTTGGCACAATGTGGCAGCATTAACCCATTAAGACCTGAGGCCGATTCTACAAATGCCTTTTAAATCAGTAGTTCTTACACCTTTTTGTGCCATTTTGTTCCAGGGGACCCTCAGAAGAGAGAAGATAATTATTCAACATTTTTCAAACACTTTCAAGATTTTTCAAAAATTTTCAAAAATTGCAGATGTACAAGCTCGCAGCACGGCACGAAGTGATGCGCAGTGAGCTTTTAGATCCACTATTCGAAATAGTATTGGAATAGTAGAGAACCACTATTCAAAATCCTATAAGAGTGTTCTGAAAAACACAAATAGCTAAAATCTAAAATGACAGATGCTTTCCCGGTTGTAATGGGTTAAGGAAGTACAAAACTTATATTCTCAGACCTTATGTGCACGCAAGTGCAGATGCACCCACCCACGCGCGCGCGCGCGCACACACACACACACACACACACACACACACACACACACACACACACACACACACACACACACACACACACACACACACACACACACACACACACACACACACACACACCACTAACCACGTGTTATGACATCGACCATGCAGAGCACAGTGACCACAGAAGGCAAAATAAGGTATGAAGTTTGACAACTTCATATGTACTGGCAAAATGTTCAGCAAATTACACAACATTTTGCTTCAGCATCAGAACCTATTGGGTCATTAGATTTTTTTTTGCCAAATGTCCACAGCACATAAAGGTATCTGACCCCCCAAAAAATACTATTTTCTTTCTTCAAATAGGGGTGTATAGTGAAAAAATAAATAATAATAAACAGACCACATATTTAAAATAAGGGGAAGAGATGGAGTGTGTTAGTCATAGAGTCTATGGCCCCTGAGCCTGACGCCCCCCCCCCCCCCCCCCAGAGCCAACCTACATGATGCACGCACGTTGCATGAGCACACACTCTGGTTCTACACAACTGTCTATTTGCATTTATAGGAAGCCAACACACTGCATGCTTTATTTAACTGAGAAGATGTCAGCTCTTAAAGTATTTCCAAAACAGTATTCTAGGTTGTATCAGCCAAAGGCATAACATTTTGATAAGCATTGTCATGGAACAACATGTGAAAACTGCCAATAGATATGGCTTGTGGAATAATGACAAAACAACTGGTTGCAACTTGCAACCAGTTGTAAGAAATTGCAATGGTCTGAATTGACCCCGTAGTAGGTAGGCGTAGTTTTGGGATAATGTTGCAAATTGTTACAGGTGGTTGCAAGTTGCGATTATAGTTACACTGTAAATCATTGGTTTGTTCTGGGCTTTAGTCTTTCATGATCAGAGGCGATTCTTATGACTATTTGGACCCTGGGCAAAAAAATCCCATTGGGCTACAAGTTCTGACTGACTTGAATGAGCCCTTGTGGAGCCTTAATGCTACTATTACTCGCCTACTTTGCCTGTTCATAAAATGTGAGTTTGTATGGCCTTTTTTGGTTCAGCCACTGAAATTCGGTGTCAGGCAATTGAACAGTGGGTGTACAGTAAGTCGGCCCAATGTCATAGACCCCCCTCACCTTTGGGCCCCTGGGATCCAGCTCTGATTAGATGTGATGTTAGGTCATCAACGGTGTGACCCCGTCCTCCATCTTACTTGTGTATTGTTTTTAAGTGGGCCTACCTTTGAGCAGCAATATGACTGACCTATAGGACTTAATTGGTTACTTAATTGGTTACTAAGTAGGTTGGTCGGAGTGGTTTTGTGTGTGTGTGTGTGTGTGTGTGTGTGTGTGTGTGTGTGTGTGTGTGTGTGTGTGTGTGTGTGTGTGTGTGTGTGTGTGTGTGTGTGTGTGTGTGTGTGTGTGTGTGTGTGTGTGTGTGTGTGTGTGTGTGTGTGTGTGTGTGTGTGTGTGTGACATCCACACGCTTGTAGATGTCCACCACTCTCTCCTCCTTCTCTCCCCGGCCCTCTCCTCCAACTGTCCAGTGTCCTCCTGCCACTGGTGGCCCCCCTGCCACTCTCACACAAATGCATCAAACGCCACAGCCAGAGCCAACCTACATGATGCACACACGCACACTCTGGTTCTACACAACTGTCTATTTGCATTTATAGGAAACCAACAAACTGCATACTTTATTTAACTGAGAAGATGTCAGCTCTTAAAGTATTTCCAAAACAGTATTTTAGGTTGTATCAGCCAAAGGCATTATAACATTCTGATAGACATTGTCATGGAAAAACATGTTAAAACTGCCAATAGATAAAACTTGTGTAATAATGACAAAACAACTGGTTGCAACTTGCAATCAGTTGTAAGAAATTGCAATGGTCTGAATTGAGTAGTAGGTAGGCGTAATTTTGAGATAATGTTGCAAATTGTTACAGGTGGTTGCAAGTTGCGACTATAGTTACACTGTAAATCATTGGTTTGTTCTGGGCTTTAGTCTTTCATGATCAGAGGCGATTCTTATGACTATTTGGACCCTAGGCAAAAAAATCTCATTGGGCTACAAGTTCTGACTGACTTGAATGTGCCCTTCTGGAGCCTTAATGCTACTACTACTAGCCTACTTTGCCTATTCATAATTTGTTTTTGGTTCAGCCACTAAAATTCAGGGTCAGGCAATTGAACAGTTGGTGTACAGTAAGTCGGCCTAATTTCATAGACCCCCCTCACCTTTGGACATTAGATGTGATGTTAGGTCATCAACAATGTTGGTTTTAATTGGGCCTACCTATGAGCAGCAATATGACTGACCTATAGCACTTAATTGGTTACTAAGTAGGTTGGTCGGAGTGGATAATTGTCTAGTGTGTGCGTGTGCGTGTGCGTGTGCGTGTGCGCGTGTACGTGTGTGTGTGTGTGTGTGTGTGAGAGAGAGAGACATCCACGCGCTTGTAGATGTCCACCACTCTCTCCTCATTCTCTACCCTCTCCAACTGTCCATTGTTCTCAGTGTCCCCTCTCTGTCATTTTTCTTGTGTCAAGTCTGGCATGGTATAAATATGTGTAGACATCTTACAATGATGAGACACTTGAAAAGTAGCTATTGGCTGCAAAAAGTAATTATCTTGTATATTCTTCTCCTTTTATTGATTAGCTATATCAAAATAATTACATGATTTCTACACACCAACGTGACGTCAGAGTACTGCAAGAAGAGCGGTGGATGAGACAGTATCACTGGGGCTACAGGAACTGGCAGAGTTGGGTGACTCCCCCATCAGATGCATGCACACATAGGAGTGCTCGAGCATACGCCCGATTGCCTTCATAGAAGAAACTGACAGTTTTGCTATGTTTAAATAAGGCTAGTTTGTTGTTTCCCCCTCCTGACCCATAGCAGCAGATTCTCATCATTTGAGAGACGTTGTGGGCTGGTGTGAGAGACGTGAAGTCCATTTTTAGGACATCAGATGTCCTAAAAATGATGGGAACTCAGATTCTGAGTTCCCCTCTCGCTTAAACACATACTCTAGCGAGAAGGTTTGAGGATGTGGTTTAACACTTCTCATGCTCGTGCTCATGCTCGTCACTCTAGTCACACTCAAACGTGTGAACATGCTATACCCTATAGGTTCCTTTGTTAGGTTTTTAAATAGGTCAAATTTGTTACTGTCCTCCAGTAATGATTTGGCCATTTTCTTTTTATGTTTACACCTGCCCTCCCAAAAGGGCAAGTGTCCTATTGTATCCCTCATGCTCTCATGACCCTACTGTTTCTACCATTGTGTGGCTTCCGTCAATCGGGGACGGGGTTGGGGGGCCATTGTCCTCATAGGAGTGTGTGTTTGTGTGTGTGTGTGTGTGTGTGTGTGTGTGTGTGTATGTGTGTGTGTGTGTGTCCAGGGCTGATATCGCTGACACCGTTGGACCACGCAGCAGTTTTATATATTTAAAAAATATATAAAGTATCTGACCCCCCCAAAAATACTCTTTTCTTTCTTCAAATAGGGATGTATAGTAAAAAAACTAGAAAAAGTGCTCCTCGGAGCACAGGTCTCCGCCAGGTCAGGTACGTTATTGTGGCCTCCTGGTGGCGCTATAATAGGCCAATGTGAAAAGGGTGCCATTTATTCTTAGGTCTTTCACGGCAATCAGACACTGCATTCATGATTTGAGGCATTTTGTTCCAAAAATGTGTTTTGCTAAATTAGACCTGCTGGTGGCGCTATAACAGGCCAATGTGAAAAGGGTGGCATTTCTTCCTCGGCCTCGTGGGAATGTGCGTGTGAAAATTCACGGAAATCGCCAGCTGCGTGCATAGTTTGAGGCTTTTTGTTCAAAACGGACCAATCCTGCAAACTTTGGAAGCCAACCATAGGCAATTAGGATGGAATATGGGAAATCGGACAGATTTGTGTTGATCACATGACTACAGAGATACTGTGTACCGATTTGCATGACGTTTGGATAAAATCTGTAGGAGTAATGTAAAAAAAAGGGTTTTGCACAAATCGGCCTCCTGGTGGCGCTATAACAGGCCCATGTGAAAACATTGGGGCAGAGGTTCTGAATTGGCATCCAGGGAGTGTGTGTGCACAGTTTCGGAGCGACCGGGCCAACGGTGCCAGAGATTAGCTGCTAACACACAGACAGGACACACGGACGGACGGACGGACGGACAGGGGCGAAAACATACTCTCTCGCCATGCCTTTCGGCCTGGCCGAGACAATAAAAAAAATAACAGACCACATCTCTAACATAAGGGGAAGAGAGAGTGCCAACCTACATGATGCACGCACGTTGAATGAGCACACACGCTGGTTTTACACACCTGTCTATTTGCATTTATAGGAATAACCAACACACTGCATACTTTATTTAACTGAGAAGATGTCAGTTCTTAAAGTATTTCCAAAACAGTATTTTAGGTTGTATCAGCCAAAGGCATAACATTTTGATAAGCATTGTCATGGAAAAACATGTTAAAACTTCCAATAGATATGGCTTGTGGATTAATGACAAAACAACTGGTTGCGATTCTTATAACTATTTGGACCCTAGGCAAAAACTCCCATTGGGCTACACGTTCTGACTGACTGACTTGAAGGAGCCCTTCTGGAGCCTTAATGCTACTACTACTCGTCTACTTTGCCTGTTCATAAAATGTGCGTCTGTATGGGGGGCCTTTTTTGGTTCAGCCACTAAAATTCAGGGTCAGGCAAGAACAGTGGGTGTACATTAAGTCGGCCCAATGTCATAGACCCCCCTCACCTTTGGGCCCCTGGGATCCAGCTCTGATTAGATGTGATGTTAGGTCATCAACAATGTGACCCCCGTCCTCCATCTTACTTGTGTATTGTTTTTAATTGGGCCTACCTATGAGCAGCAATATGACTGACCTATATCACTTAATTGGTTACTTACTGTACTTGGTTACTTAATGGTTACTAAGTAGTTTGGTCGGAGTGGTTTAGTGTGTGTGTGTGTGTGTGTGTGTGTGTGTGTGTGTGTGTGTGTGTGTGTGAGACATTGACACACTTGTAGATGTCCACCACTCTCTCCCCTCTCCTCCAACTGTCCATTGTCCTCAGTGTCCCCTCTCTGTCATTTTTCTTGTGTCAAGTCTGGCATGGTTTAAATATGTGAAGACATCTTACAATGATGAGAGACTTGAAAAGTAGCTATTGGCTGCAAAAAGTAATTATCTTGTATATTCTTCTCCTTTTGTTGATTAGCTATATCAAAATAATTACATGATTTCTACACACCAACGTGACGTCAGAGTACTGCATAAAGAGCGGTGGATGAGACAGTATCACTGAGGCTACAGGAACTGTCAGAGTTGGGTGACTCCCCCATCAGACACATGCACACATAGGAGCTAACCAGTGCTCGAGCACCTGCCCCATTGCCTTCACAGGAGAAACTGATAGTTTTGCTATGTCTAAATAAGAATAGTTTGTTGTGTTTCCCCCTCCTGACCCATAGCAGCAGATTCTCATCGTTTCAGAGACGTGATGTGGGCTGGTGTGAGAGACGTGAAGTCCATTTTTAGAACATCAGATGTCCTAAAAATGATGGGAACTCAGATTCTGAGTTCCCCTCTCGCTTAAACACATACTGCAGCGAGAAGGTTTGAGGATGTGGTTTAACCCTTCTCATGCTCGTGCTCGTGCTCATGCTCGTCACCCTAGTCACACTCAAACGTGTGAACATGCTAGATTCCTTCGTTAGGTTTTTAAATTGTTCAAATTTGTTACTGTCCTCCAGTAAGGATTAGGCCATTTTCTTTTTACGTTTACACCTGCCCTCCCAAAAGAGCAAGTGTCCTATAATGTATCCCTCATGCTCTCATGACCCTACTGTTTCGTCCATCGCGTGGCTTCCGTCAATCAGGGATGGTTTTGGGGGGCCATCGTCCTCATAGGAGTTTTATAGGAGTTTAGGAGGCTTGGGTTAAAAAGAACAGAGCTGAATGTGTGTGCGTGTGCGTGTGCGTGTGCGTGTGCGTGTGCGTGTGCGTGCGTGTGCGTTTGCATGTGCGTGTGTGCGTGTGTGTGTGTGTGTGTGTGTGTGTGTCCAGGGCCGATAACGCACACCGCTGGACCATTTTATATATTTAAAAAATATATTTCTCTTTAATTTTACAATGGGAGTCCATGGCGGGTCAGGCTGAAACCTTGTCCAGACATGGAGTCATATGTCATGTATCTGTCATACTGTAGATGACTGACATCATACACAGGCCACATGAGGTCCAAGATCCACATAAAGCCATGCAGTTATTAGACCACGCCTATTAGACCAGTGGTTCTCAACCTATTCAGGCCGCGACCCCCCAAATAATCCTATTTGAACTGGGGACCCCCCACCAATACAAGCACTTGGAATAAAATTCCAAGTGCCAAATGACATTTAGTTTGACTCCGTTCCACAGATGAAAATACAAGCTACAAGCTTGTAGATCGACTATTTTAAATTTTGTTTGCTTCTTTCTTATATTATGTGACAATTTAGCCAATGTTTGACCAGTTTTTTTAATTTCCTTTTTTTTTCTTTTTGCAAAATCGATTGGGTGGGCCAGCTTTCTATGTGGGTGGGCCACGGCCAACCCAGGCCCACCCATGGCTGCGTTCCTGGACTGACCTATAGCACTTAATTGGTTACTAAGTAGGTTGGTCGGAGTAGATTATTGTGTGTGTGTGTGTGTGTGTGTGTGTGTGTGTGTGTGTGTGTGTGTGTGTGTGTGTGTGTGTGTGTGTGTGTGTGTGTGTGTGTGTGTGTGTGTGTGTGTGTGTGTGTGTGTGTGTGTGTGTGTGGATGTCCACCACTCTCTCCTCCTTCTCTCCCCTCTCCTCTATCTGTCCATTGTCCTCAGTGTCCCCTTTCTGTAATTTTTCTTGTGTCAAGTCTGGCATGGTATAAATATGTGTAGACATCTTACTATGATGAAAGACTTGAAAAGTAGCTATTGGCTAAAAAAAGTAATTATCTTGTATATCTTCTCCTTTTATTGATTAGCTATATCAAAATAATTACATGATTTCTACACACCAACGTGACGTCAGAGTACTGCATAAAGAGCGGTGGATGAGACAGTATCACTGAGGCTACAGGAACTGTCAGAGTTGGGTGACTCCCCCATCAGACACATGCACACATAGGAGCCAACCAGTGCTCGAGCATACGCCCGATTGCCTTCATAGGTGAAACTGACAGTTTTGCTATGTTTAAATAAGGCTATTTTGTTGTTTCCCCCTCCTGACCCATAGCAGCAGATTCTCATCGTTTCAGAGACGTGTTGTGGGCTGGTGTGAGAGACGTGAAGTCCTTTTTTAGGACATCAGATGTCCTAAAAATGATGGGAACTCAGATTCTGAGTTCCCCTCTCGCTTAAACACATACTGCAGCGAGAAGGTTTGAGGATGTGGTTTAACACTCCTCATGCTCGTGCTCATGCTCGTCACCCTAGTCACACTCAAACGTGTGAACATGCTATACCCTATAGGTTCCTTTGTTAGGTTTTTAAATGGGTCAAATTTGTTACTGTCCTCCAGTAATGATTTGGCCATTTTCTTTTTACGTTTACACCTGCCCTCCCAAAAGGGCAAGTGTCCTATTGTATCCCTCATGCTCTCATGACCTTACTGTTTCTACTATTGTGTGGCTTCCGTCAATTGGGGACGGGGTTGGGGGGCCATCGTCCTGTATGTGTGTGTGTGTGTGTGTGTGTGTGTCTGTCTCTCTGTCTGTCTGTCTGTCTGTCTGTCTGTCTCTCTGTCTGTCTGTCTGTCGGTCCAGGGCTGATATCGCTGACACTGTTGGACCACGCAGCAGTTTTATAAATTTAAAATATATATAAAGTATCTGACCCCCCCAAAAAATACTATTTTCTTTCTTCAAATAGGGGTGTATAGTAAAAAAAAATAACAGACCACATCTCTAACATAAGGAGAAGAGATAGAGTGTGTTAGTCATAGAGTCTATGGCCCCTGAGCCTGACCCCCCACCCCCCCCCCCGCCACTCGCACACAAATGCATCAAACGCCACAGCCAGAGCCAACCTACATGATGCACGCACGTTGAATGAGCACACATTCTGGTTCTACACAACTGTCTATTGGCATTTATAGGAATAACCAACAAACTGCATACTTTATTTAACTGAGAAGACGGCAGCTCTTAAAGTATTTCCAAAACAGTATTTTAGGTTGTATCAGCCAAAGGCATTATAACATTGTGATAGACATTTTCATGGAAAAACATGTTAAAACTGCCAATAGATATGACTTGTGGAATAATGACAAAACAACTGGTTGCAACTTGCAATCAGTTGTAAGAAATTGCAATGGTCTGAATTGAGTAGTACGTAGGCGTAATTTTGAGATAATGTTGCATATTGTTACAGGTGGTTGCAAGTTGCTACTAGTTACATTGTAAATCATTGGTTTGTACTGGGCTTTAGCCTTTCATGATCAGAGGCGATTCTTATGACTATTTGGACCCTTGGCAAAAACTCCCATTGGGCTACAAGTTCTGACTGACTTGAATGAGCCCTTCTGGAGCCTTAATGCTACTACTACTCGCCTACTTTGCCTGTTCATAAAATGTGTGTCTGTATGGGGGGGCTTTTTTGGTTCAGCCACTAAAATTCAGGATCAGGCAATTGAACAGTTGGTGTACAGTAAGTCGTCCTAATTTCATAGACCCCCCTCACCTTTGGGCCCCTAGGACCCAGCTCTTATTAGATGTGATGTTAGGTCATCAACAATGTTGTTTTTAATTGGGCCTACCTATGAGCAGCAATATGACTGACCTATTAGAACTTAATTGGGTACTTGTGTGTGTGTGTGTGTGTGTGTGTGTGTGTGTGTGTGTGTGTGTGTGTGTGTGTGTGTGTGTGTGTGTGTGTGTGTGTGTGTGTGTGTGTGTTGTGTGACATCCACACGCTTTTAGACGTCCACCACTCTCTCCTCCTTCTCTCCCCTCCCCTCTAACTGTCCATTGTCCTCAGTGTCCCCTCTTTTTAATTTTTCTTGTGTCAAGTCTGGCATGGTATAAATATGTGTAGACATCTTACAATGATGAGAGACTTGAAAAGTAGCTATTGGCTAAAAAAAGTAATTATCTTGTATATTCTTCTCCTTTTATTGATTAGCTATATCAAAATAATTACATGATTTCTACACACCAACGTGACGTCAGAGTAGGCCTACTGCATAAAGAGTGGTGGATGAGACAGTATCACTGAGGCTACAGGAACTGTCAGAGTTGGGTGACTCCCCCATCAGACACACACATAGGAGCCAACCAGTGCTCGAGCACCCGCCCGATTGCCTTCATAGGAGAAACTGACAGTTTTGCTATGTCTAAATAAGGCTATTTTGTTGTGTTTCCCCCTCCTGACCCATAGCAGCAGATTCTCATCGTTTCAGAGACGTGTTGTGGGCTGGTGTGAGAGACGTGAAGTCCATTTTTAGGACATCAGATGTCCTAAAAATGATGGGAACTCAGATTCTGAGTTCCCCTCTCGCTTAAACACATACTGCAGCGAGAAGGTTTGAGGATGTGGTTTAACACTCCTCATGCTCGTGCTCGTGCTCATGCTCATGCTCGTCACCCTAGTCACACTCAAACGTGTGAACATGCTATACCCTATAGGTTCCTTCGTTGGGTTTTTAAATGGGTCAAATTAGTTACTGTCCTCCAGTAATGATTTGGCCATTTTCTTTTTACGTTTACACCTGCCCTCCCAAAAGGGCAAGTGTCCTATTGTATCCCTCATGCTCTCATGACCCTACTGTTTCTACCATTGTGTGGCTTCCGTCAATCGGGGATGGGGTTGGGGGGGCCATCGTCCTGTGTGTGTGTGTGTGTGTGTGTCTGTCTGTCTGTCTGTCTGTCTGTCTGTCTGTCCAGGGCTGATATCGCTGACACCATTGGACCACAGAGCAGTTTTATATATTAAAAAAATATATAAAGTATCTGACCCCCCAAAATACTATTTTCTTTCTTCAAATAGGGGTGTATAGTAAAAAAAAATAACAGACCACATCTCTAACATAAGGGGAAGAGATAGAGTGTGTTAGTCATAGAGTCTATGGCCCTTGAGCCTGACCCTCCGCCACTCGCACACAAATGCATCAGACGCCACAGCCAGAGCCAACCTACATGATGCACGCACGTTGAATGAGCACACACTCTGGTTCTACACAACTGTCTATTTGCATTTATAGGAATAACCAACAATCTGCATACTTTATTTAACTGAGAAGATGTCAGCTCTTAAAGTATTTCCAAAACAGTATTTTAGGTTGTATCAGCCAAAGGCATAACATTGTCATAAGCATTGTCATGGAAAAACATGTGAAAACTGCCAATAGATATGGCTTGTGGAATAATGACAAGAAATTGCAATGGTCTGAATTGAGTAGTAGGTAGGCTCAATTTTGGGATAATGATGCATATTGTTACAGGTGGTTGCAAGTTTTTACTAGTTACATTGTAAATCATTGGTTTGTACTGGGATTTAGCCTTTCATGATCAGATGCGATTCTTATGACTATTTGGACCCCAGGCAAAAACTCCCATTGGGCTACAAGTTCTGACTGACTTGAATGTGCCCTTCTGGAGCCTTAATGCTACTACTACTACTCGCCTACTTTGCCTGTTCATAAAATGTGCGTCTGTATGGCGGGCCTTTTTTGGTTCAGCCACTAAAATTCAGGGTCAGGCAATTGAACAGTTGGTGTACAGTAAGTCGGCCTAATTTCATAGACCCCCCTCACCTTTGGACATTGGATGTGATGTTAGGTCATCAACAATGTTGGTTTTAATTGGGCCTACCTATGAGCAGCAATATGACTGACCTATGGCACTTAATTGGGTACTAAGTAGGTTGGTCGGAGTGGATAATTGTCTAGCGTGTGCGTGTGCGTGTGCAGGTGCGTGTGCGTGTGTACGTGTGTGTGTGTGTGTGTGTGTGTGTGACATCCACACGCTTGTAGACGTCCACCACTCTCTCCTCATTCTCTCCCCTCTCCTCCAACTGTCCATTGTCCTCAGTGTCCCCTCTCTGTCATTTTTCTTGCGTCAAGTCTGGCATGGTATAAATATGTGTAGACATCTTACAATGATGAGAGACTTGAAAAGTAGCTATTGGCTGCAAAAAGTAATTATCTTGTATATTCTTCTCCTTTTGTTGATTAGCTATATCAAAATAATTACATGATTTCTACACACCAACGTGACGTCAGAGTACTGCATAAAGAGTGGTGGATGAGACAGTATCACTGGGGCTACAGGAACTGTCACAGTTGGGTGACTCCCCCATCAGACACATGCACACATATATAGAGTGCTTGAGCATACAGTACGCCCGATTGCCTTCATAGGAGAAACTGACAGTTTTGCTGTCTAAATAAGGCTATTTTGTTGTGTTTCCCCCTCCTGACCCATAGCAGCAGATTCTCATCGTTGCAGAGACGTGTTGTGGGCTGGTGTGAGAGACGTGAAGTCCATTTTTAGGACATCAGATGTCCTAAAAATGATGGGAACTCAGGTTCTGAGTTCCCCTCTCGCTTAAACACATACTGCAGCGAGAAGGTTTGAGGATGTGGTTTAACACTTCTCATGCTCGTGCTCATGCTCGTCACCCTAGTCACACTCAAACGTGTGAACATGCTATACCCTATAGGTTCCTTCGTTAGGTTTTTAAATCGGTCAAATTTGTTACTGTCCTCCAGTAATAATTAGGCCATTTTATTTTTACGTTTACACCTGCCCTCCCAAAAGGGCAAGTGTCATAATGTACCCCTCATGCTCTCATGACCCTACTGTTTCCTCCATCGCGTGGCTTCCGTCAATCGGGGATGGGGTTGGGGGGGCCATCGTCCTCATAGGAGAGTGTGTGTGTGTGTGTGTGTGTGTGTGTGTGTGTGTGTGTGTGTGTGTGTGTGTGTGTGTGTGTGTGTGTGTGTGTGTGTGTGTGTGTGTGTGTGTGTGTGTGTGTGTGTGTGTGTCTCTCATCCTTTTATAGCAGAGACGGATTCCATCCTAACGAACTAGGAAGCAAGGCAGTAGCGGCTAATATTGCCATTAGCCTCCGCTATCGCGTTTTAGACATTGTATCGTCCACTGTATCGTCCAGTCCAGGTGCGTCCGCCACAAAATGACTTCCCCCCCGTCCCAGCTCCGAGCACATCAGTTCCGCCTCATTTCCTACTCCACTCCCTATGGGGCTTGGACCTACACTCACAGGACCTCTGCATGCAACAATTACTAAACAAAACCCAATAGCATATACACCCCACACCAACATTATTAACACTATAATCACACACAGACACCACAAGCCATTGTTAGCTCCTGTCCTCCGACCCATTATATACTCCCATCTCCGCCCGTTAAAGGAGAATTCCGGACATTTTAAGTGTTATCTTTGATGTGTCGTTACTCACCTACCGACGTAAAAAGTGGCGTTGTTTTTTTCCAGAGATTCCCCTGTCGTCATTTTTTCAACCCCCTCCGTTGTCATAATGGGAGCGCGTGGCTTAGGGAAATTCGTCTATTATAACCGATGCAAAGTTATTTTTTTCTCTACTACTACTCATTGTAGAGTCTCATGATAGTCAAACATGCGCTGAAAGTTCCTGAGAGGCTACCGCTAACGCCGAACGATTTAACACTGGTTGCTTGTTTCTTTCCAGAACCTGGCAACTTGGTGTTGCCAGGTAGAGAAACAGTGTTAAATCAACCACTGGTACCGGTGGGGGCCTAGCCTCGATTTTTAAATCGGCCCACCAGTGCCGTCTGATCCACCCTACTGTCTCCTACTCCAGTTTTGAGCTGCAGACTTTCCAGTTGAACCTGACCTCCCCTCTGCTCTGTGCAGTACTATACCGCCCCCCCAAATATAACAAAGATTTTATCAACGACTTTTCTGAATTCCTGTGTGGAATCACATTAAAGTATGACCAATTCCTTGTATACGGTGACTTTAATCTGCACGTATGTTGCCCATCAAAACCCCTTGTTAAAGACTTTTTTAACCTCATGGACTGCTTCAATCTCACCCAGTCTGTAACCGGCCCGACACAAGAAAAGGGCCACTGGACCTTGTGCTTTCTCACGGCCTATCTATTCCCCACATTGAATTGTCCCCATTAGCTAGCATTATCTCCGACCATATACCCATCCTATTCACTGCTGCAATTCCGTTATCATTAGCCAGAGATCTCGCTCCTCCAACCCACTCCCGCACATTCAACCTCCAAACTGCATCACATTTTTCTGAAATGTTCACCACTTCCCCCATGACCACATTAGACAACAGTCACGGTCTCAATGTGGATAGTCTCACTTTTACATTTGATTCCACCTGCACTGACATTTTAAACTCTGTTGCCCCTCTAAGGATTAAACGCTCAAGACCACTCTCCGAACCTTGGCTGAACGATTCCACTCGCAGCCTCCGACGCGCATGCAGGCGAGCGGAAAGAAAGTGGAACAAGGACAGATTGCATGTTTCCCTTCAGATCCTCCGTGCCTGCTTTTCAGATTACCAGAAATCTGTAAAAATTGCCAAAACATTATATATTTCAGATCTGGTATCTATGAACTGCCACAAGCCACAGGTCCTTTTTAATGTTTTTAATTCCTTACTCAATCCCCGTGTCTTACCATCTGTTGTGCCATCAACACCTCTCTGCGAGAGGTTTTTAAAGTTTTTTATTGATAAAATTGCAAACCTTTTTTACCCATATCCCTCTCATCACTCTCGGATATTGTTTCACACCTGCGACCCACAACCTGCCCCCTTGACACCATTCCCTCTCGCCTCCTTAAAGACGTTTTTGATGCCATTGGGCCCAGCGTGCTACTCATCATCAATACCTGTCTTTCCACGGGCTGTGTTCCATCTGCTTTTAAACAAGCGGTGGTCCAGCCCCTTTTAAAAAAGAACAATTTAGATCCTACCATCCTGTCAAATTTCAGGCCTATCTCCCAACTCCCATTCCTCTCAAAGGTCTTACAGAAAGTGGTTTATGTCCAGCTCCAGCTGTTTTTAACCACAAATAATATCCACGAGAAATTCCAGTCCGGATTCAAGCCTGGCCACAGTACCGAAACCGCTCTTTTAAAAGTTTTTAATTATCTAATTTTATCCGTTGACAAGGGCAACTCTGCTGTCCCAGTACTGCTTGACCTGACTGTCGCCTTCGACACAATTGACAGAATTCTTAGTTAGATTAGAATATCACGTAGGTATCACAGGCACAGCCCTCAAGTGGTTCCAATCATACTTAGCTGACAGGTCCTTCTCCATCCGACTAGGGGACTACACATCCACCAAGGCCCCCCTTACTTGCGGGGTCCCCCAAGGGTCGATCCTGGGCCCTATCCTCTTTCTGCTATACTTGCTACCGCTAGGGCCCATCATCCAAAAACATAACATATCATTTCATTGCTTTGCAGATGATATCCAGCTATACCTGCCATTACAATCAACATCCATCAACTCACACCAACTCCTGTTAGACTGCTTATCAGACATTAAAGACTGGATGAGTATTAATTTCCTCGAATTGAACGAAAACAAAACGGTAAGTAATCCACTTTGGCCCCCACTCCTCTGTCCCTCCCCCCGACACCCTAGGCTCCCTAAGATCCAACATTCACCCCTACGTGAAGAATCTTGGCATCACTTTTGACTCCAATTTTAAATTTGACAAGCAGGTCAGCTCGGTGGTTAGCTCCAGCTTTTACCAGCTGCGCCTATTGGCCAAAGTCAAGCCCTACCTCTCTCCCAGCGACCTCAAGAGAGTAATCCACGCCTTCATTTCCTCCAGGCTGGATTACTGTAATTCACTCTACATTGGCATAGGCCAAGCACTGCTCAGACGCCTCCAGCTCATCCAAAACGCCGCCGCCCGTCTCCTCACGGGTACTAGGCAGCGCGAGCACATCACCCCTGTTCTGGCCTCCCTCCACTGGCTCCCAGTCCGCTACAGAATTGATTTTAAGGTTTTATTGTTTGCTTTTAAATCACGTAATGGACTAGCCCCGCCTTTTATCACAGACCTCATTGACAATTACACCCCACCCAGACCCCTAAGGTCGGCCGACAAGCTCCTACTGACTGAGCTCTCGACAAATAAACGCTCTAGAGGCGACCGAGCCTTTGCCGCAACCGCCCGAGGCTCTGGAACAGCCTTCCATTCCACATAAGAGCCGCTCAGTCCATAATCACTTTTAAATCACTATTGAAGACCTATTTCTTCTCACTGGCCTTTGAGCAATAATTGCCGACTCTCCACGACCATTGATCCTACCTCACTGTTTCTGCTATGCACTTTTTAATTCGTTTTCTACCATAAATGTCTTGTATCTCTCGTATTTTTGTATTGTATTTTTCACTGGATGTATTTTACTACTGTCTTATATTCGCTGTGTTGTACAGCACTTTGGTTGACTTCGGTCATTGTAAATGTGCTCTATAAATAAAATGTTAGGGGTGTGTGTGTGTGTGTGTGTGTGTGTGTGTGTGTGTGTGTGGACCACGCAGCAGTTTTATATATTTAAAAAATACATAAAGTATCTGACCCCCCCCCCCAAAAAATACTCTTTTCTTTCTTCAAATAAAAAAAATAACAGACCACATCTCTAACATAAGGGGAAGAGATAGAATGTGTTAGTCATAGAGTCTATGTCCCCTGAGCCTTTGGCTCTGAATTGAGTTGTAGGTAGGTGTAATTTTGGGATAATGTTGCATATTGTTACAGGTGGTTGCAAGTTGCTACTAGTTACATTGTAAATCATTGGTTTGTACTGGGCTTTAGCCTTTCATGACCAGAGGCGATTCTTATGACTATTTGGACCCTTGGCAAAAACTCCTATTGGGCTACAAGTTCTGACTGACTTGAATGAGCCCTTCTGGAGCCTTAATGCTACTACTACTCGCCTACTTTGCCTGTTCATAAAATGTGCGTCTGTATGGGGGGCCTTTTTTGGTTCAGCCACTAAAATTCAGGATCAGGCAATTGAACAGTTGGTGTAGAGTCGGCCTAATTTCATAGACCCCCCTCACCTTTGGGCCCCTGGGATCCAGCTCTGATTAGATGTGATGTTAGGTCATCAACAATGTTGTTTTATTATTATCATCTTTATTATTATCTTGTATATTCTTCTCCTTTTATTGATTAGCTTTATCAAAAATAATTACATGATTTCTACACACCAACGTGACGTCAGAGTATTGCATAAAGAGCGGTGGATGAGACAGTATCAGTGGGGCTACAGGAACTGTCAGAGCTGGGTGACTCCCCCATCAGACACATGCACACATAGGAGGGCTCGAGCATACGCCCGATTGCCTTCATAGGAGAAACTGACAGTTAAATAAGGGTATTTTGTTGTGTTTCCCCCTCCTGACCCATAGCAGCAGATTCTTATCGTTTCAGAGACGTGATGTGGGCTGGTGTGAGAGACGTGAAGTCCATTTTTAGGACATCAGATGTCCTAAAAATGATGGGAACTCAGATTCTGAGTTCCTCTCTCTCTTAAACACATACTGCAGCGAGAAGGTTTGAGGATGTGGTTTAACCCTTCTCATGCTCGTGCTCATGCTCGCCACCCTAGTCACACTCAAACGTGTGAACATGCTATAGGTTCCTTCGTTAGGTTTTTAAATCTGTCAAATTTGTTACTGTCCTCCAGTGATGATTAGGCCATTTTCTTTTTACGTTTACACCTGCCCTCCCAAAAGGGCAAGTGTCCTAATGTACCCCTCATGCTCTCATGACCCTACTGTTTCCTCCATCGCGTGGCTTCCGTCAATCGGAGATGGGGTAGGGGGGCCATCGTCCTCATAGGAGAGTGTGTGTGTCTGTCTGTCTGTCTGTCTGTCTCTCTGTCTGTCTGTCTGTCTGTCTGTCTGTCCAGGGCTGATATTGCACACCGCTGGACCACGCAGCAGTTTTATATATTTATAAAGTATCTGACCCCCCCAAAAAATACTATTTTCTTTCTTCAAATAGGGGTGTATAGTAAAAAAATATATAATAACAGACCACATCTCTAACATAAGGGGAAGAAATAGTGTGTTAGTCTCTGGCCCCTGAGCCTGACCCCCCCGCCCACTCACACACAAATGCATCAGAGGCCACAGCCACAGCCAACCTACATGATGCACGCACGTTGAATGAGCACATACTCTGGTTCTACACAACTGTCTATTTGCATTTATAGGAAACCAACCCACTGCATACTTTATTTAACTGAGAAGATGTCAGCTCTTAAAGTATTTCCAAAACAGTATTTTAGGTTGTATCAGCCAAAGGCATAACATTGTGATATGCGTCATGGAAAAACATGTTAAAACTGCCAATAGATATGGCTTATGGAATAATGACAAAACAACTGGTTGCAACTTGCAACCAGTTGTAAGAAATTGCAATGGTCTGAATTGAGTAGTATGTAGGCGTAATTTTGGGATAATATTGCATATTGTTACAGGTGGTTGCAAGTTGTTACTAGTTAAACTGTAAATCATTGGTTTGTACTGGGATTTAGCCTTTCATGATCAGATGCGATTCTTATGACTATTTGGACCCTAGGCAACAACTCCCATTGGGCTACAAGTTCTGACTGACTTGAATGAGCCCTTCTGGAGCCTTAATGCTACTACTACTCGCCTACTTTGCCTGTTCATAAAATGTGCGTCTGTATGGCGGGCCTGTTTTAGTTCAGCCACTAAAATTCAGGGTCAGGCAATTGAACAGTTGGTGTACAGTAAGTCGGCCTAATTTCATAGACCCCCCTCACCTTTGGACATTAGATGTGATGTTAGGTCATCAACAATGTTGGTTTTAATTGGGCCTACCTATGAGCAGCAATATGACTGACCTATAGCACTTAATTGGTTACTATGTATATGTGTGTGTGTGTGTGTGTGTGTGTGTGTGTGTGTGTGTGTGTGTGTGTGTGTGTGTGTGTGTGTGTGTGTGTGTGTGTGTGTGTGTGTGTGTGTGTGTGTGTGTGTGTGTGAGAGACATCCACACGCTTGTACTGTAGATGTCCACCACTCTCTCCTCCTTCTCTCCTCTAACTGTCCATTGTCCTCAGTGTCCCCTCTCTGTAATTTTTCTTGTGTCAAGTCTGGCATGGTATAAATATGTGAAGACATCTTACAATGATGAGAGACTTGAAAAGTAGCTATTGGCTGCAAAAACTAATTATCTTGTATATTCTTCTCCTTTTATTGATTTAGCTATATCAAAATAATTACATGATTTCTACACACCAACGTGACGTAAGAGTATTGCATAAAGAGCGGTGGATGAGGCAGTATTATTGGGGCAACAGGAACAGAGTTGGGTGACTCCCCCATCAGTCACATGCACACATAGGAGCCAACGAGTGCTCGAGCACCTGCCCCATTGCCTTCATAGGAGAAACTGACAGTTTTGCTATGTCTAAATAAGGCTATTTTGTTGTGTTTCCCCTTCCTGACCCATAGCAGCAGATTCTCATCGTTTCAGAGACGTGATGTGGGCTGGTGTGAGAGACGTGAAGTCCATTTTTAGGACATCAGATGTCCTAAAAATGGTTCCCCTCTCGCTTAAACACATACTGCAGCGAGAAGGTTTGAGGATGTGGTTTAGCACTTCTCATGCTCGTGCTCATGCTCGTCACCCTAGTCACACTCAAACTTGTGAACATGCTAGGTTCCTTTGTTAGGTTATAAATCGGTCAAATTTGTTACTGTCCTCCAGTAAGGATTAGGCCATTTTCTTTTGACGTTTACACCTGCCCTCCCAAAAGGGCAAGTGTCCTAATGTACCCCTCATGCTCTCATGACCCTACTGTTTCCTCCATAGCGTGGCTTCCGTCAATCGGGGATGGGGTTGGGGGGCCATCGTCCTCATAGGAGTTTTATAGGAGTTTAGGAGGCTTGGGTTAAAAATAATTACATTTAGCCAAATTACATTTAGTTTGACTCCGTTCCACAGATGAAAATACAAGCTACAAGCTTGTAGATCGACTATTTTTATTTTGTTTGCCTCTTTCTTATATTATTTGACAATTTAGCCAATGTTTGACCAGTTTTTTTAATTTCCAATTTTCTTTTTTCACTCCAGACATGGAGTCATACGTCGTGGATCTGTCATACTGTAGATGACTGACATCATAGACAGGCCACATGAGGTCCAAGATCCACATAAAGCCATGCAGTTATTAGACCACGCCTATTAGACCAGTGGTTCTCAACCTTTTCAGGCCGCAACCCCCCAAATAATCATATTTGAACTGGGGACCCCCCACCATTACAAGCACTTGGAATACAATTCCAAGTGCCAAATGACATTTAGTTTGACTCCGTTCCACAGATGAAAATACAAGCTACAAGCTTGTGGATCGACTATTTTAAATTTTGTTTGCCTCTTTCTTATATTATTTGACAATTTAGCCAATGTTTGACCAGTTTTTTTAATTTCCAATTTTCTTTTTTTGCATAATCGATTGGGTGGGCCAGCTTTCTATGTGGGTGGGCCACGGCCAACCCAGGCCCACCCATGGCTGCGCCCCTGGACTGACCTATAGCACTTAATTGGTTACTAAGTAGGTTGGTCGGAGTGGATTTGTGTGTGTGTGTGTGTGTGTGTGTGTGTGTGTGTGTGTGTGTGTGTGTGTGTGTGTGTGTGTGTGTGTGTGTGTGTGTGTGTGTGTGTGTGTGTGTGTGTGTGTGTGTGTGTGTGTGTGTGTGTGTGTGTGTGTGTGTGTGTCCACCACTCTCTCCTCCTTCTCTCCCCTCTCCTCCAACTGTCCTCAGTGTCCCCTCTCTGTCATTTTTCTTGTGTCAAGTCTGGCATGGTATAAATATGTGTAGACATCTTACAATGATGAGAGACTTGAAAAGTAGCTATTGGCTAAAAAAAAGTTATTATCTTGTATATTCTTCTCCTTTTATTGATTTAGCTATATCAAAATAATTACATGATTTCTACACACCAACAGAGTACTGCAAAAAGAGCGGTGGATGAGACAGTATCACTGGGGCTGCAGGAACTGGCAGAGTTGGGTGACTCATGGGTGACCCATCAGACACATGCACACATACTGTAGGAGCCAACCAGTGCTCGAGCACCCGCCCGATTGCCTTCATAGGAGAAACTGGCAGTTTTGCTGTGTCTAAATAAGGCTAGTTTGTTGTGTTTCCCCCTCCTGACCCATAGCAGCAGATTCTCATCGTTTCAGAGACGTGATGTGGGCTGGTGTGAGAGACGTGAAGTCCATTTTTAGGACATCAGATGTCCTAAAAATGATGGGAACTCAGATTCTGAGTTCCCCTCTCGCTTAAACACATACTGCAGCGAGAAGGTTTGAGGATGTGGTTTAATACTTCTCATGCTCGTGCTCATGCTCGTCACTCTAGTCACACTCAAACGTGTGAACATGCTATAGGTTCCTTCGTTAGGTTTTAAATCGGTCAATTTGTTACTGTCCTCCAATAATGATTTGGCCATTTTCTTTTTACGTTTACACCTGCCCTACCAAAAGGGCAAGTGTCCTATAATGTACCCCTCATACTCTCATGACCCTGCTGTTTCTACCATTGTGTGGCTTCCGTCAATCGGGGATGGGGTTAGGGGGCCATCGTCCTCATAGGGGTGTGTGTGTGTGTGTGTGTGTTGTGTGTGCGTGTGTGTGCGCGTGTGTGTGTGCGTGCGTGTGTGCGTGCGTGCATGCGTCCGTCCGTCCAGGGCTGATATCGCACAATGCTGGACCACGCAGCAGTTTTATATATTTAAAAAATATATAAAGTATCTGACCCCCCCCCCCCCCCCCCAAAATACAAATTTCTTTCTTCAAATAAAAAAAATAACAGACCACATCTCTAACATAAGGGGAAGAGATAGAGTGTGTTAGTCATAGAGTCTATGGCCCCTGAGCCTGTGTCGCACACCGCTGGACCACACAGCAGTTTTATATATTTAAAAAGTATATAAAGTATCTGCCCCCCCCAAAAAGAATACTCTTTTCTTTCTTCAAATAGGGGTGTATAGTAAAAAAATAACAGACCACATCTCTAACATAAGGAGGAGAGATAGAGTGTGTTAGTCATAGAGTCTATGGCCCCTGAGCCTGACCCCCCGCCATTCGCACACAAATGCAGCATCTGCTATAGGCACTGCTATAGGCAATTGAACAGTTGGTGTACAGTAAGACGGCCTAATTTCATAGACTGTTCCATGTGTGTGTGTGTGTGTGTGTGTGTGTGTGTGTGTGTGGGTGTGTGTGTGTGTGTGTGTGTGTGTGTGTGTGTGTGTGTGTGTGTGTGTGTGTGTGTGTGTGTGTGTGTGTGTGTGTGTGTGTGTGTGTGTGTGTGTGTGTGTGTGTGTGTGTGTGTGTGTGTGTGTGTGTGTGTGTGTGTGTGTGTGTGTGTGTGACATCCACACGCTTGTACACGTCCACCACTCTCCTCATTCTCTCCCCTCTCCTCCAACTGTCCATTGTCCTCAGTGTCCCCTCTCTGTCATTGTTCTTGTGTCAAGTCTGGCATGGTATAAATATTTGTAGACATCTTACAATTATGAGAGACTTTAAAAGTAGCTATTTGGCTGCAAAAAGTAATTATCTTGTGTATTCTTCTCATTTTATTGATTAGCTATATCAAAATAATTACATGATTTCTACACACCAACTGACGTCAGAGTACTGCATAAAGAGCGGTGGATGAGACAGTATCACTGGGGCTACAGGAACTGTCAGAGTTGGGTGACTCCCCCATCAGACACATGCACACATAGGAGCCAACCAGTGCTCGAGCACCTGCCCGATTGCCTTCATAGGAGAAACTGACAGTTTTGCTATGTCTAATGCTATGTCTGTAGATTCTCATCGTTTCAGAGACGTGATGTGGGCTGGTGTGAGAGACGTGAAGTCCATTTTTAGGACATCTGAGTTCCCCTCTTTCTTAAACACATACTGCAGCGAGAAGGTTTGAGGATGTGGTTTAAGACTGATCTCATGCTCGTGCTCGTGCTCGTGCTCGTCACCCTAGTCACACTCAAACGTGTGAACATGCTATAGGTTCCTTCGTTAGGTTTTTAAATCAGTCAAATGTGTTACTGTCCTCCCAAAAGGGAGGGCAGGTGTGTGTGTGTGTGTGTGTGTGTGTGTGTGTATGTGTGTGTGTGTGTGTGTGTGTGTCCAGGGCTGATACCGCACACCGCTGGACCACGCAGCAGTTTTATATATATAAAAAAAAAAAATCTCTTTAATTTTACAATGGGAGTCCGTGGTGGTCCGATCAGGCTGAAACCTTGTCCAGACATGGAGGAATACGTCATAGATGGATCTGTCATACTGTAGATGATCATAGACAGGCCACATGAAGTCCAAGATCCACATAAAGCCATGCAGTTAATAGACCACGTATATTAGACCAGTGGTTCTCAACCTATTCAGGCCGCGACCCCCCGAATAATCATATTTGAACTGGCCCCCAACCTTATAAGCACATACAATTCCAGTGCCAAATTACATTTAGTTTGACTCCGTTCCACAGATGAAAATGCATTTAGTGACAGTCATGTCTGCCCCCTGCTGGCAAAATATTGATTTTTTTTCCCCCCCTGCAGTGTTGAAAGTGTTGAGAATGTTTACAAAGAGCCCTTCACAGTCACACCAAGCAAGTTAAAGGTAGGGTAAGTGAATTTCTTTGGTTAAAATAAGTGTCAAATAGCTCTATATTCTGATAGTAATCATTGCCATAGAGTGTTTGTTCAGTAAAAGTAGTCTCCTTGTCTCTCCAGCTCTTTATAAAACAAAAAAAATGCATTTTCGTTTCAGTTTCATTTCCAATTTTATCCAATCAGGATAGAGAACTCAATCAGGATATAGATTAAACAAGTGGAATTGGAAGTGATGACAAGTAATTAGCAGGCAAAATTTTAACTGGAACACTATAAAAATGAAGCTTAAAAATGGGTACTTTCTCCTGATTTGCTGAGATTTTGACACCTACCGGAAAATGTATTTTCTGTTTATTAAAGAGCTGGAGAGACGGGGAGACTCTTGTTACGGAACAAACACTCTATAGCAATGATTACTATCAGAATATAGTGCTTTAACCTTTTAACAAAATACTTTTTGTTTTAACCAAAATATGTCACTTACCCTACCTTTAATTATAACAATAACAATATTGTTCACTTGATTGATTGACTATTGTTATTATTGTTTAGTTAATTGTATGGGGAGATGTGTTGAGGGGATTGGTGTGTTTTATGCTGTATGATTTATTCCTTGTTTGTTTGCGTTAAGTGGGAGAAACCCTTTCTGCAACTGGGGAGTTCAGTTGGTTAGAGATACAGTCGGTGTGATTCAATTGAAATAGATTCCTATCACAAGATTCCTATCACTCTGATTCAACCCACTGTTCATCACATGGTGGGTCAGGCAGCCAGGGCTGGCCGAAACAGAAGGAACACAACCATATCCACATCAGCAGTCATGGGTGTACAGGGGGCACAGCAGAGGGCTCAGTACGCAACCCTGTGGGGCTCCAGTATTGAGTGGATGATAGAGGTGTGACAGCCCACGTCCCTGACCAAAATCACTCATAAATCAATCATTTCACTGGATAACAACACAGTAAGACTTTACTATATATAATATTTTAATTTACAACAATATTATTTTTCATAAGTTAGTAAGTAACATTAGTTTTACAGCACAAAATATATTTTTTAAATATAATGGAATGTGTTTGCAAAAAGTTGTTAAACCCTTTTCTTTTTTAGCAAACCTCTGTTAAATAAAGGTATACATTGTTACCTTCGTGAGCAACCTAATTAGTGTTGTAGTTTACGATAACAATGGTAGAGAATGAACAATCACAGAATTCATTAGAATACACCTGTTTTAGAGAGGACCCTTAGTTAGTTAATGAAACCTGAGGAAAAGTCAAAAAAATAATGACCACAACATTCTAACACACAACAGTTTGTACTTCCTAAAAGTTTGAGTTTTCCGTCAGATTCACTACTAATTTCTACTGTTTAACTTCACAAAGCAGAGGACTAAGCTGCACTTTAATTAATAAAGGTAAGAGAAACATCACTTCTCACAGATCGAGGGCCAGGCTCTTGCATATGAACATAATACATTATACCATCCTCCAGTCTTGTGCCAGTAGTATGTACAGTTCCTGTCTTCATCGTTATAAGGATATCCACTGGCCCAGTACCTGCAGAATAAACATACTGTATTTTCAAACACATCCACTCAGTCGCTCACATACAGTGACTTTGATAGAATTACAATAGAACAACTTGTAAAATGTCTCACTGTGTTGTCAGTGGTGATCGATCCACCCAAGTCCAATTGCCCTCTGTCCTTTTCAGACCAATCCATGATGCTCCGTCCCCATGGGTCAACCCTTTGACGAATTTCTGATCAATTGTACATGATTGAAGCATAATTAGCTGGAGAGCGAACGCTCACTCACTCACATTTACAGACCAACACCAACTACAATAATGTGACCTGTCTGTCACTCTGTCTGTCTGTCTGTCTGTCTGTCTGTCTGTCTGTCTGTCTGTCTGTCTGTCTGTCTGTCACGCACTCGCACACAGATACACTTACCTGTTCTTCTTTACTGTTAATGATCACCAGATCTGCTCCTGTCTTCAGACATTGTTCTCTACTTTCCGCCCAGGTTTGCTTTTCAGTAGATCTGTAATAACAGCTGCATCCAAACTTCTTCCATCCACTGGGACATGCCTTGTCTAAATATCGGACAGGAGTTTTACTAATGAATTTTCAATACACTGATAATAACTTCTAACATGTTGAGTCAGTGGTGGAACAACTGAAAGCCGGGCCGGTAGGCACGGCACACTGATCAGCCCCCCCCCCCCCCTGCGCACACACGCATGCGTGCACAGCGTGCGCAAAAATGTGCGGGTTTTGGGCGGATTGTGTTCTTTTTAGTGTTACTTTATCTCGGTTTTAGGGTTAGGGTGAGCTTCCAACAGTGTATATATACAACAGTGAATATATTTGCAATTCCATGTAAGCTGGTGAATCTCTGGGAAAGTTGCTGAGAGGCGGCCGCGGAGAGGCGGAGCACGTAAATTGCGTCTAATTGTAATAAAATATAGGTCCATGTGATCTGACGGCCCGGGCCCCCTGAGTCCCGGGCCTGTAGGCGGCTGCCTACCTGGCCTACCCGGACGCTCCGCCACTTTGTTGAGTAAATAATGATAGTAGTTGTTAGGGATGTAGTGCACTGTAAACCTTTTTAGAATAGCAACTAATTTAACTGATTCATATTTCATTCAAAAAGGTTTGTACTGTAACTTCTCTCACCTGCTGTCTGTCTCTTTAACTGGGTCACTTCACTTTGTAATAGATTTTTCTCCAGAGTCAGGTTCTTGAGTCTGGTATGGAAATGGTTTCTCTCCAGGGTCAAGTTGTTGAAGTTGGTTTGTAGGCGGTTGCTCTCCAAGGTTAGGTTGTTGTAGTTGGTTTGTAGCTGATTTCTGTCCATGGTCACATTATTGTAGTTGGCCTGTAACTGGTTATTGACTGAATTATCTGCAAATGAACAAAACATGACTATAATCACAGTTGTTATACTTCTATACTGATCATGATGAGTTCAAGCATCTATGTGGAAAAGGATCTTTGAGAAGAAGATGACTCAATAGGTTTTTATGAGAATAGGTCTCAATAATATTAGAGTACTAGGATACCCACACAGCACACACATCAAACATTAAGCATGGTAGGGTTCTTGTGTGTTGCCAGATGTACAATAATTATCGTATTTGCACTGTTCCATCGCGCATGTGGAACAGCCTTCCTATGGATTTAAGAGCACCACAGACCCTGAACTCTTTTAAACTTTTTTATTTAGGAAGGCCTTTTCATGTTATTGTTACAATTTATTATTATTATTATTACACTTATTATTATTATTACCTTCTGTACGATGTACGATCAATAATGCAAAAAAATGCCCATATGATAATTTTGCCATATCACAAACATGAGTGTGAATTTACTAGATTCTATGTTGCTGATTCAGGATTAGGTTTCGCTTTTAAAACGAACCCTTGGTCTGTACTTGGAGGCATGAAGAAGGAGGCTTTTCCCTGCTCCCAGTGTACTGTATGTGATGCATTTTTCTCACGTAGGAATCTCAAACAAAGGTTTTTATTTGATTTTATAAATACGCTATTTTTGTAAAATGACATATTTACACCTGTGATTTATCTTTTTTTGGCTGTGTATGATAGTTTTATTTAACATACGATAATTTTAAGCCTCCGGAACGATAATTTAACATTTCCCATCTGGCAACACTGCACAAGTCTCATTTCATTGTTGTGATGAAGTGCATGCATTTGACCTTTGACCACATGATACTCACAGTGCACGGCCATGCCTATGATTATCGCCACTAGAAGTAGTAAACACAGGAGCACAAGACACACTCCGGCCGCTCTGAGGATGCTTTTCTGGATGAGGATGTCTCTCTGGAGAACTGGAGGGTATTAGTACAATAAGTTCAACTTGTGTGATCAGCTTCATTGTTTAATTACAAGGAACACACATTGAATACTTGTGCTACAATGGCCTTCATCTTCATTATTCATTTATTTCTGCAGAAAAAGTTCACACTATGTCCGATCTACAATAATGTAAAATGGTGCATTTTTATAGCCCATATTCACCTAAAACAGGGGTCTTCAACGTTTTCAGGCCAAGGACCCCCTAGCTGAGAGAGAGATGAAGCAGGGACCCCCTACTCTATATTGTATACAATTGTGTTTCAGATTAAAGTTTTTTTTTAACTTAGTGTGCTCAACGCCTCGCAGTGCGAGGCGTTGAGAGCTTGTAGATCTGCTATTTTCGGCTAATGTTCCCCTCAGAAAAGGAATTCTAGGGTTCAAGTGGTTAATGTAAAAAAACTAAATCCTATTACACAAAGATTTGGCGGACCCCCTATAGTATCTCTGAGGACCCCCTAGGGGTCCCGGACCCCCTGTTGAAGACCCCTGACCTAAAAACATGCAGTAGTGACTTTCTCAAAATGAGAGGAGAAATAAAACACAAGGAGGAACAGGCTCTCTACCATTCATAATGTTTCTTTTGATTGCCATTCGTTCCAACGTAGTGCCGTGTCCTTTGTAACCATCTGTAAAACCACTACTTTAAATAGACACGCTGCTGCTGTGGTGATGGTGTGAGAAGAGAGAGAAACGCTGTGCGTTGCTGTTTACCGTGGTCCTGTGAGCCGGAGCCTTGGTCTCCGAGACTGTCTGCTCTGTCGTTGACGTACACAACGCTCACCTCCATCTTTCCATTCTCCTCGCTGACTCCTCTGTCGTACCTCACTCTCTTTGATCTGACTGGCTTGACAGGGATATGAGTAGGCATCTTAAAGAATGACACAAAGTATCACAAAGTATGTTAATAATGTGATTATAATGTAATGTACAATATATTTCTAAATTATGTTTAAAATGTTCTACTCACGTTGTTCAATGTCTGTGTTGGGCTTCAGTGTTGTTGAAGAATAAACTGAGCTGCTATCTGTTCCAGTCTGGCTTTAACACTGTGTGGAAAGCAACTAAGCAAACAATTTCTGGACACGTGTGTGAAAACAGATGCATACATTTGCATGTACACACACACACAACCAATTAGCCCATCAAGACCGGGAACGCATCCGTGTCATTTTTAGATATGTTTGGCTATTCAAAAATAGCAGATCTACAAGCTCATAGCGCGGCACTCGTAGATCTGCTACTTTTGTTTTATCGTGAAAATGTGTGCAAATCTTTGAATATTTATAAAAAATGTTAAAGCGACCATTTTTAACTAAAATCTTTGCTTCTGGGGGATTCTACAAAATGTTTTCTAAAAAAAGTATGTTGCTATATATATCAGTGGTTCTCAAACTTGTCAAGGACCACCAAAATGATATGTATATTTTGGCCGCGGACCCCCATCTGAAAATATTTTGTTCCAGGGCCCCCCAGAAGCATTTTTTTTCTGACGACTTTCTTTTTCAAAAATAGCAGATCTACAAGCTCATAGCGTGGCACTCGGTGCCGCGCTATGAGCTCGTAGATCTGATATTTTTTAGTAGCCAAAGAAATCTAAAGTGACACAGATGTGTTCCCGCCGGTCTTAATGGGTTAAATAGACTCTTTACGGCACAGACTGTAAGTGTAAACGAGAGGTGTTGGTTGACGTGACAAACATAATTATGTATTTCAGCTGTGAAATTCTTGGTGGGGGAAATAAATGGAGAGTTCTTTCCACCTCCCTCAACAACTGCCGTGGATGTAGCTTAGCTTGAGAGAGCAATTGGCCAATAAACTGATTTAAATCATATAAATAATGTTGTCGTGTTCATAACAGACAATGTGGTGTTATAGATCAGGGGTTTTTAATTGGTGTTCCATGGGGCTATTGCATTTGGTTTTTCTGATCATGTATTTAGTGATGTAGAAAAGTAAAGATTGCTTTTTTTCCCTCATTTATTTTATTTTATTTTAATTTATTTGTGTGAGAAATGTGTGGAATTAAAGACTATGATTATTATGGTTATCATGCAGTGGTCAGTTGAGGAGGCTTGGTATGCTTCAATTACAAAGGTTCTTCAAGCTTAACTACTACAGAAGATGATCAGCTCATTAAGATCCACAGACTCTGGGAAGAGGCTCATGTATGAGAAACAGTCCCTTGTGAAGTTCTGCATGAGTTTTGCAATTATGCATCTCCATTCTTCCACACTGGCATACCCAAAGGATGAGTACAGGGCAAGGTTGGAGCCAGAAAATGATATAAGATAGACAGGAAACAGTGTTTAAAAAAATGCAGCTCTACACTTTCTGGCTTCTATTATATACAGTACTCATCTCCTACAATGAAAACAGCAGTGCTGTTTGTATCATTGTCTCCGCCAGGCCGAAGGCATGGTTGAGACTATGTTTTGCACTGTGTGTGTGTGTGTGTGTATGTGTATGTGTATGTGTATGTGTATGTGTATGTGTATGTGTATGTGTGTGTGTGTGTGTGTGTGTGTGTGTGTGTGTGTGCGTGCGGGCGCGTCCGTCCGTGATCTCTTTTCAGCCGATTTTTTTCAAAACACATTTCTTGTTATTACTCCTACAGATTTTGTCCAAACATCACGCAAATCGGTACATATTGCCAGACCTGGCGGAGACCTGTGCTCCGAGGAGCACTTTTTCTAGTTAAATATATATTTTGTATTTTGTTAAATTACTTGATGGTCATTGTACTGTATTGTAATAGCATACGCCACTTCAGTTATAATTTTAAATGGCATACAGTGTGGAAAGTGTATGTCATTGTGTACCCACTAATCTGCACAGGGAGTGGATCTCCTAATCAAAGATTTATTTAAAGAATTACACAAGATCTGCTGATTTACTGGATCCTCCAACTTTTAATAAGTGTCATTGGTCCCCCAAACAAAGTAGGTAGATGTGAACATGGAAGAAGGGCACTCGCAGGTACTTCTGTGCAATACACTACAAACAGTTGGCAACAATTTTATTGACAGAGAAATTATGTCGTTTTCCATTTTCCTTGTCCATGCCAGTATTGTGCACAGTTCCAGTCTTCATCGTCCACTATACCAGCACCTGCAGAGTAAGGGCCTTGCTGAAAAAGAGCACTCGTTCTCAGTATATCTACCCTGGGTAGATATGCACCTGCAGAGTAAAAACATCATAATGCATTGGTATCCACTCAGTCACTCACATACAGTGACTTTGGTAGAATGTCTCCCCCTTATCAGTTGTGTTAAAGGTCCTTGCACGCCGGGAACATTTATTTTGTGTGATTAATTCGCGTTGATTTAAACTGCTGTTTTTGTCATGAGTACATCAACACAGAACGTGAATATTATACAGTGACAAAGAGTCGTAATGTTTTTGTTTAGTTTTTTAAGCGAAAAGAGTTTTCACTGTGAATAATAGCACAGGGGAAGGGGTGGGGGGGGGGGGGGGGCGCACAAGCTCATGTGACTGCTTGTCAGAAATATGTTTAAATATGTGTAGGCATATGGTAATTATCTGTGTTGTATATGTGTTGTTCTAAACTGGGCTTCACTGTTGCAGACTAATCTCTGAGCTGCTGTTGAACCCAAGCACGTAGTATTGGACACACTCGTGAACGTCTTGTCATGCATGTGCATGTACACACAATCACAGAGCAGAATATCCAGACTCTTTAAAGCGGGCCAGTCAATTCAGTACCTTAATATTATTGATAATTCATCTCTCTTGGCATTCTGAGTCGACTGTAAACAGTTTTATGCTACCACCTGAACCAACCCAGTTGTACACAAACGTATTCCCTTAACCCATTCTGGGTTCCTGTTGCTATGTACAGTATACAGCAACATACATGTGTTTTAAATTTTGAATAAATATTTGAAGTTTTTCAGAAAACGTTTATTAACTATTTAGAATGTGTTGTTAGAATCGGCCTCAGGCCTCAATGGGTTAACTTAGCATGTTAAGATACAGGTGTAGTACATGTTAGTGTGGCTGAAATGTCTCTGGGTATTGCGTCTACTCCGGTTTGTTACGTGTCCGCTTGGACAACGTCCTGATCATTCGATGCCCGTTGACCCGGACTTCTCTGGTCTTTCTGTTTGTCGATGCTGTCTCAGCCATTAGTGTTGTTCCTTGTAAAAAAAATGTCAATTTTTATGGATGCAGCAATAACTCCCAACAGAGAAATGGGAAAGAAGGGTAATAATAACATCTTTGCACAGCTTAATCCTTATTTCAAGACAGAGTCCAGTAATCCATACATGTTTAGCACGAAAGCACCCCGTGCCTCTGTGTGCGTGCCCGCATCCCGCCACGTCTCTGTCTTTCTCTTCCGTTGGCTCCCATTTCAGATAGCTGACCTATACTTAATATTTGCACTTATTTGTATGTATACCAATTAACCCTTTAAGGCCGGGAAGGGAACGCATGTGTTTCATTTTAAGATTTCTTTGGCTATTCAAAAATAGCAGATACACAAGCTCATAGCACAAGAGTGCCGCGCTATGAGCTTGTAGATCTGCTATTTTTAGAAAAATCTTGAAAATTTGTGCAAATCATTTTGAACTCAAATCTTTGCTTCTGGGGGTCCCTGGAACAAAATATTTTTAGATGGGAGGGGGTCCGCAGACAAATACATATTATTTTGGGGGTCCTTGACATGAAAAAAGTTTGAAAACCATTGAAAATATAGCAACAACTTTAGGAAAAAAAAAACTGTTAGGATTTAGAAGACATTTGTAAAATCCCCAGAAGCAAAGATTTGAGTTAAAAACTTTCGCTTTAAAAAAGTATATATATATTCAAACTAAGGATTTGCACACATTTTCATGATTAAAACAAAAAAATAGCAGATCTACAAGCTCGTAGCGCGGCACTCACAGCTGAATAATTAATTTGCCTCTAAGCACAGGTAACCAAAATGAATAATAGTGGTGACGCTGTTGTAGTAACACTTCAATCTCCCCACTTCCATATAATCTTCATCACGTATCCTCATTCAAACCTTGTGCCGACATACTGCATGCACCACTGTGAATAGAGTACACAATAAAACAAAAAAACATTAAAATAAAGACTGTATCGAGAAAGAATTTGGGAAGAAACACCATGAGACAAAAGTCATACAGTACAATGTCCACGCAGAATGTGAAGGGAATATTTATTTATTAGAAAATATATTTCTTATCAGCAAAAACTGCACAATGATAGCATATACTATGAACGTGGAAAGACGGTTTGTCACAAACAACTAATCATTTGACAAGACTTCTGAAGAAAAAGGAACCGAAATCTCAACCATATGTATTTGTGTACCGTACATGAAGCTGGATAAAGTGCTGTCATCGGTATTCTAATTATGTATTTGCGTCATCAGAAACAACTGTGCAGTAATGGTAAAGAAGGGGAACTTGGAAAGACATTTTTTGACAAACCTCAAATCATCTGACGAGACTTTTCCAGCTAAGAGTGAACTGAGAAAAAGATCATTAAAAAAAGGTCCTCATTATTTGATATGCATGACACATTGTTCATAATCTATCTTGACCTTATCATTCATACTAAACTATAGATGTAAGTTTGCATTATTGAGGCATTGGGGGTCGATGAGGGCACCTGCCCTCCTAAAATTATGTGCACAGCCCTGAGGTTCTAACATTGTAACATCATGTTTGTCCTACTGTTGACAACATGTCACACTACTTTTCAATGTGTTCTCTGTTCAACGATGTGTCTCCTTACTCCCTCCTTAGCCTGACACTACCTAGGTCTAAAAATGTATATCATACATGTTGGTGATTTGCCAATGGATAAAACCATGGGAATACTTTAGTAAAGAAATTGACTGAAGTATTATTCCAGACAATTTTGTCTAATATGGTGGCTGTGGGGTCAAATGAACCAAATGTTTCGGGGCAAATTGATCCCTTTAAATGTTTTTGATGAGTTAATACATTATTTGTTCAAGTTTAAATTTGAACATTTACATTTTCATGTGGGCCAATTTACCCCTCAACTTACCCCTAACCTGGGGCAAGTTGAGCCACAGAGGATCACAAAATAAGTCATATTTCTATGGCCCTTTGAGATGAAGATGCTTACTCATAATTTCAATTGATATAAGACATCCTCAAACAAGGGTAGGACATCTTAAAGATGCAGTTCACACATCAAAAGTGTGGTTTAGTTCTCAGGAAAAAAAAAATCTGATCAATAAAACTACCTGCTAATAATTTCCCCCACCCCCAAAATGTTTCTAAATAGGGTGTACTTATGAGATCAGTCTTCTGTAGACTGCCATGTTTTTTACTTTTTTGTAGTTTTCAACCTGAACCAGAAAACAAAATACAAAACCAGCCTGGGGTTTAATCCCCCTTTAAAGCTAAAACAATAACCATGCTAAGCAATAATAGTTGGTTGTTTATATTAAAGTGAGTATGGGTACAACATTTTCTACTTTGTACAAACTGTTCTCAGTTTAACATCACAAAGCACAACACTAAGCTGCAGTTTCATCAATGAAGTTAAGAGATACGTCACTTCTCACAGATCCAGGTGTAGACTTTATTAGAACATAAACCATTAAACCATCCTCTATCCCAGTAGTAGTATGCACAATTCCAGTCTTCATCACCACCAGGATATCCACTGAACCAGTACCTGCAGAATAAACAATGTAATATATTGACAACCACATACACTCAGTCACTGACATACAGGGGCTTTGATAGAATTACGATAGAAAAACTTGTAAAATGACTCACTTTGTTGTCAGAGGCGTTCCATCCACCCATGTCCATTTGCCCTTTGTCCTTTTCAGACCAATCCAAGTTATTCCAGGCCCTTGGGTCAATCCTTTGATGAATTCCTGATTTGCACAAGATGATTGAACCACAATTAATTTTCTCTAATGCATTCAAGTTTTCATTTTAATCACAGGATTACATCACATGCATCAATGTGGATGATGGACAAATGGAAACTCATGCACACACACACACACACACACACACACACACACACACACACACACACACACACACACACACACACACACACACACACACACACACACACACACACACACATACTAACCTGTTCTTTTTTGCTGTTAATGATCACCAGATCTGCTCCTGTCTTCACACATTGTTCCCTACCTTCCTCCCAACTTTTCTCGTCAGTAGATATGTAATAAAAGCTGCATCCAAACTTCTTCCATCCAGTGGGACACGACATGCCTGAATATCAAACAGTTTTACTGATGGATATTCGATGCACTAACACTGAGTTGTCGCACGCATAGGCGCGCGCACGCACGCACACACACACACACACACACACACACACACACACACACACACACACACACACACACACACACACACACACACACACACACACACACACACACACACACACACACACACACACACACACACACACACCACACAATTGTCTTTCTATTACCAAGGTGTCAGGTCTACATTTTTAAGAAAAAGCGATTTTAAGTAGGCTACTAAATTATATTTTGTTTACATTATGGTTTTAAGACGTGATAAAACCAGCAATGATGTGAGTTTAGTCACATTTTGTATCACTGCATGCCTCTCAATAATTAACAAGTATAAATAATGCAGAAAGTAATATTATTTCAAAAAGGTTTGTAACCTTTGAGCTGAATTTGAGCTGGTTTACTTTACTTTGTAAGGGACCAGTCGAAATTTACATAAGGGGGGGCATGGAGGAAAATAGGGGAGGGTCATGCCTTTCTAATTTTGGTCCAAGGGAGGGTCAGCTAATTTTACTTTGAATCCAAGGGAGGGTCATGCAATTTTGAATTGATAAAATAGTCCGTTTTTTATATACCTTTTTAGTACAGCAGAACAGTGGTCAATGACCCCTCTTTATTTCAAAGGATACAAAGAATTCAAATCAAGTAACACCTTGTCTATTTAGAATCAATGGCGGTCGTTAACAAGCCATCAACGCACAGCGAGTGTGAACGACCCAGTCAAATCTATTCAGCGTCTTAACGATGGTTGTTGAACAATTAAGCAAAACTTCAACAGGCGTTATTGGAGAGATGCATTATAAATAGGCCTACTATAACTGGATATTCATAATCATTTGAAGTAATTCTGTGCATGTGATTAATGTGGATCTATATGGACAGTTGTGTATAGATGCCTATAGCTCCACAAGTAAAACCAGAAGCATCAGGCCATAATTGATAGCCTAATTTGTTTTATGTAGGCAACAGTGTAGTTGTAGTCACTGTAGTTGATCATTAAAAGGGCAGAGTGACAAAAGTTTTAAACTACTGGTTACCAAATATTCAACTTTCTTCAATCTGACCAGGATTCAATGGGTTTCCCACATGTAAGATGAGAACACTATCCATTCTGCTACCACTACTACAGATACACTGTGCATTTAGCAAGACTGACTACACTACAGCAATGTTCTAATCAATGTGGAAAGCAAAACATTGGACATATCAGTTTTAAATGTCATGTTGTATTTGATGGGGAGGGTTAGGGGTGTCAAGAATTTCACAATACGATACATGATGTTGGGCATGATATCGATATGATATATTATTAATGTTCTTTTCTCATGTATCATCAACATTGGCCATCATCTTATAAATAACGTTATAAAGCAAGTTAGAAACAATTACAAAGTGCTTTGTACACAAATAAATACATTTGTGCAAGCTTAATGGAGAAGTGAAGTTCTCACTAACTATAAACCCATTGTTTCAGAGGACAGATAGACACTAATATAACAAATATAATATAATATAAGACTGCATAACTATAAATTCCACAAACCTCATATTTTTGTCATCTGGACTTTACCAACCAAGTGCAGCCTAGTTATTTCCAACAGCTAAAAAACATCTATAATACCAGATACAGTATAATACAATCTTAGATTAGATGTATGTAGGCCTATTTGAGAGTGCAGATGCATGTCACATTAACGAGCGTCAACGAGCATCAGCTGACACACAACACCTCCCCTCTGCAGTGCTTTAAACTGAAAGTGACTGACTGGAGTCTGTTTCATTTCTCTCCAAAATACCTTGAATATGATGGGAGGACATGATTAATAATTACTATGATTATGATAAGCTTTACATTTCATATCATACAGTAAAAACTCCTAACTTTCACCGGCAAAAAAAAAGAAAGTGTTTTTTTTTTATTAAAAAAACAATTAAAAAAATATTACGATACAGTATGACATCATGACAATACCTATCATCACATTTTAATACCACGATAGGCTATATCGTGACACAATATATCGTGACACTTCTAGGCGGGGAGGGTTACTCTTTTTTTTGTAATCACTTGGGGAGGGTCATTGATTTTTTTTTTTGTCAAAGGGAGGGTCATGGCATTTTAGATCAGGGCACATACATTTCCTCCATGCCCCCCCTTATGTAAATTTCGACTGGTCCCTAACTGATTTTTCTCCAAGCTGAGGTTGTTGTAGTTTCTCTCAGGAGTCAGGTTTTTATTGATTGGAATATCTGAGACACACAAAAAGACAAAAAGAAACAATGAGTATTGAATTAAAAAGAGAAGTCACATCAAGGTTTGGGTTAATACTGTTGTGGATTTTATAGTTGATACAGGTAGAAAATGTCAGGCAACAAACTCCCTGAGTGAGTGATGTGCTAGTTTAGTGATATAGAATACTCACAGTACACGACCAGGCCTATGATCCCACCCAGCAGCATAAGACACAGCATCCCCAAACACACAGCCACAACTCTGAAACGCCTTCTCACTGTGTGAGAAAAAGACGATACAAGCCCTCTTAGTTATACTCAATCGGACAAAAGTACTTTGAAATGACCTGCATACTCTCTAAAAAATATATACTTTTAAACATCAAATGAATCTCTCCTCTAACTGTCCTCTGTCCTTAATGTCCATCATCTCTCCTATTTCTTCATCTCTCTGTGTCTCACCTTCTTTTGTCAAGTCTTGATATTACAAGAATTGAAAAGTAATTATTGACTTATTAACTATCTTGAATTTTTCTTGCCTGTCTTCATTAGCTTAACCAAAATTGTACTTGTACTTTTTTTTTTTTTTTTTTTTTGCTTTTTAGTAAAGGGGAGACGTATGGGTAAAAAGATTTTACCCATAAGTCTCCCCAACATAGGTTTATGCCAGTTGTTTCCGCCCCAAACACATTTCTGTGTGTTGTCACACTGCTGTATCCTACTGGCTCACCTGCCAGTGAGGGGCCCACACCGGGAGCCTCCGTCCTACTCCTCCCACCCAACACTCCCTGCTGACAGGCGCCGCCCTAGCCCATAGGAGTACATGTAGTGACAAACATCACCCTCCCTGCCCCCAAATACGGGCCAATTGTGTTCTTACAGATAGACGCTCGACCAAAACCTGATGCACCGCGGTGGGCAGCTACTTACTGCGCCACCCGATCAAAATAGTTACTTAACCCAAATCTAAGACCTGGAACGCATCTGTCATTTTTTTTATTCGAGCTAAAAAAAACATTATTTTACACAGATATACAAGCTCATAGCGCGGTACCAAGTGCCGCCCTATGAGCTTGTAGATCTGCTATTTTTTTTTAATCGTGAAATATCTTTGAATATATATATTGTTTTAAAGCGATTATTTTTACTCAAATCTTTGCTTCTGGGGGTCCCTGGAACGCAATATTTTGAGATGGGGATCGGCGGCCAAATACATATCATTGTGGGTGTCCTTGACATGAAAAAGTGTGAGCACCACTACTATAGGAACATAGGTTTTTCAGAAAACTGTTGGGATTTAGAAGACATTTGTAGAATCGGCTTCAGGTCTTAATGGGTTAAGAGCAGGGGGGATATACAGTACATAATAATCCCTCCAGGGGAAAACAGAACTCTTAGGGAAAGCAGAGAACACATGGTGCCGGCGGGGCAAATAAACAGATGCCACGTTCAGTGGTATTGACAACAAGAGCAAATACAGTGAATGAGATGAGTTTAAATAGACCAACATAGTGGTGCGCATGTATGTGTAAACCACTCTAGTGTGCTTTAGCAATAAAGGAATAAGGAGGCGTAAACACACACACGTACACACACGTGCGCACACGCAGGCACACACAGTGGGAAAAGGAAGGAGTGAGATCAGTTAAGATCTTAAAACCTATGGAAAAATATTATTTGTGTTGGTTATGTTACATTTTAGTAATACTAATCTTACCAGACTGCAGTATCTTCTGTAGATCATTCTCCCTCTTGGTCTGAAGATTTTCATAGACTGGATCGTCTTTCTTTTGCAGACCAAGGCGGTCACTTTGTCCTTGTACAGACATTTCTACATTAATTCTTCTTGCTGTAATGGTGGTCTGATTCTCGTAGATTATATCATCTTCCTCTTGGAACTCAATGTTTTCAGAATGCATAGCTACAGCCATTTGTACCTTTTATGAATTCAATTATTCTTGCAGTTATTTGGTCCAGCTCTTCACAACACTTTAAGATACGTATCTTCACTGCCCTAAACGTAGACAGTAGCCTACAGTTAAATCGCATGACAGCTCTCGCACGCACGCACGCACGCACGCACGCACGCACACACACAACACACACACACACACACACACACACACACACACACACACACACACACACACACACACACACACACACACACACACACACACACACACACACACACACACACACACACACACACACACTTCTCCTTTGCTAGGCCGTGTGGTTTAACACCTTTTCTTATGAGATGGAATTCTAAATATCGACCCCAATGAGTAGGATGTACTAACAGAAGCTAGAAGTGATCTCAGTTTTCCTGAAGCATCATGATCTCTCTAAATTTATACACATCACACAACTGTCCACAAGACTTTAATAAAAAACATGTTTCAATCAAAAGACGTGTGTGTATATGTGTGTGTGTGTGTGTGTGTGTGTGTGTGTGTGTGTGTGTGTTACTACTAATATACATCAGTCACTCAATAGCATGCAATGTATGGGTTGTGCGAGAGAGTTTCACTGGATGTTTTTTTTTATGTACTGTGTATATATATATACACATGCATACAGGTAGAATGAACATGGAAAGAAGGGCACGCGCAGATACTTCTGTGCAATAAAGTTCTCAGGTTTGTTAAACAGTCATTTCTACTGTTTAACTTGAAAAGGTAGACCAGTTAGCTACAGTATTTATTGACAAAGAACGAACAGAGAAGAAACATAACTTTTCACAGATCCTGGCTTTTTTATATATGATAATGATACTGATAATGTAGTTTTCCATTCATCTTGTCCATGCCAGTATTGTGCACAGTTCCGGTCTTCATCGTCCTTATACCAGCGCCTGCAGAGTAAGGGCCTTGCTGAAAAAGAGCACTCGTTCTCAGTAAGACACTGCAAATATCTACCCTGGGTAGATATGTACCTGCAGACCTTCAGAGTAAACATCATAATGCATTTTTATCCACTCAGTCACGCACATACAGTGACTTTTGTAGAATTACAATAGAACATCTAAAATGTCTCACCCTGTTATCAGTTGTGTTAAAGGCCCTTATTTTGCATTAATTTAAACTGCTGTTTGTGTCATGAGTACATCAACACAGAACGTGAATATTATACAGTGACAAAGCAACGTAATGTTTTTGTTTAGTTTTTTTAAGTTCACGAGCAACACGTGTATCAACCATATTAAATACTCTCACTTTTGTCAGGCACAAAGTCATAGAGCACAGACAGATACGCTCTCCCCAACTCGGTTAACAACACAGACAGACTAGAGAGAGATGCACATCTGCGTAACTGTTACTGTTTATTTACTGACATCATACTTGGAAAGGATAGAGAGAAACGGAGAACACACGTTCACCTGATCACAGTCCCCCCCCCCCTCTCTCGCTCTCTCTCTCTCTCTCAGCTCTCTCTCTCTCATACACACACACACACGCACGCACGCACGCACGCACGCGCACACACACACACACACACACACACACACACACACACACACACACACACACACACACACACACACACACACACACACACACACACACACACACACACACACACACACACACACACACACACGCTGAGCCCCATCCCACCCTGAACCCCTCTCATTCTCTTTGACGTGACTGCTTGTCAGAAATATGTTTAAATATGTGTAAGCATATGGTAATCATCGGTGTTGTATGTGCTGAAATGTCTCTCTGGATATTACGTCTACTCTGGTTTGTTACGTGTCGCTGGGACCGCGTCCTGCTCATTCGATAACCGTTGACATCTCTGGTCTTTCTGTTTGTCGATGCTGTTTCAGCCATCGGCGTTGTTCCTTGTAAAGACAGTAAATGTATGGATGCAACAATCACTCCCAACAGAAAGAGGGGAAGGAAGGATAATAATAACATCTTTGCACAGCTTAATCCTAATCTAACGACAGAGTCCAGTAATCCATACATGTCCAGCACGAAAGCACCCCGCATCCCGCCACGTCTCTGTCAATATGTGTCTTTCTCTTCATTTGGCTATCTCCCATTTCGTTTCATATCATAGCTTATGTATTCTTAATATTTGCACTTATTTGTATGTATACCAATTAATACCAAAAGCTGTTGATCTGAGCTCTGGTATACCCAATTACTATCAGATGTCATCCATCAGAGAAACAAATCCTTGGCCTTTGTCAGACACGCTTACACTGCCACTTGGTTCTTTAGACAGCTGAACATTTAATGCTCTGACTTAGAAAGTATATAGATTTGCCTATTATCTACGAACAGGTATCATACACCACTGTTAATAGACTACACAATAATAAAAAAAAATAAAAAAAAAAGATTGTACGAATGCAAAACAAAAAGGAAAAAAAAACAGGGGTGGCAACAATGGCCACTGGTCTATCCCAAGGGGCCATCTATCACAGAGTCATGTGAAAACCCAGACCAAAACCTCCAATCACACTCAGGTTTATTGGTTTGAATGTGATGTGATGGCGAAGACTGTGAACGTGGAAAGACCCTTTGTCACAAACAACAAAAGACTTCTGCGAACAAGAAAAAGGAACCGAAATCTCAACAATATGTATTTGTGTACTGTACTGTACATGAAACTGGATCTGAACTGAAGTGCCGTCATCAGTATTTTAAGTAGCAACAAGTGTGCAGTGATGTTAAAGAAAGGGAACTTGGAAAGACCCTTTCTGGCAAGCCACAAATCGTCTGTCTTTTCAGGCTGACGGTTAACTGAGAAAAAGATAGAATACATTTCAACCATGTGTACTGTACAGTAGCCTATATAAGTGCTGTCATCATTATATGATGTGCATAATAACACTTTGTTCATAATCTGTCTTGACTTTAGTTAAACTATAGATGTAAGTTTGCGTTGTTCTAATTAGCAGCCTATAATCAAAGTTACCAGCCTAAGAAAACGGCTAAGCAGATTCCTGCTCTGCACTCTTTAAATGAACACAATCATATGGAAATTATGCCTGAATTTTTGTATTTTTTATAAAATAAATGACATTGATTTAAGCATGGGCCTATAATAGCCCCAGAAAGCTAGGACAAATAACTGCATATGGGCTACTGTCTCCACATCAAATAATGCATTTAATAATCAAGAATGTAATAGAAGAACGCTAGGATTATTTATGAACGATTCTGACTAAAACAGGAAGGTAGGGGCGCGTGTCTCTCTCCCTCCCTCTCCCTGTCTCGTCCATTGTGCGTGCCTTCACTTTCGCAGACAGTGACACAGTCTCACACAGACACGCGATGCACATATTATGAAACCATTGCATGTTCACGAGCAACACGGTTTATCAACCGAATTAAATACTTCTCACTCCACTGTCAGCCACAAAGTCACAGAACACAGACAGATACGCACTTCCCAGCTTGGTTAACAACACAGACAGACTTGAGAGAGACGCACATCTGCATGACTGTTACTGTTACTGTTTATTTACCGACATCAAACTTGGAAAGGAGAGAGAGAAGCAGAGAACACACGTTCACCTGATCACAGTTTTTCTCCTCTCTCTTAATTAATGAAGCCCTGGCGCTATAGGAATGCAGATCATCACCACTTAGCTTAGCAGACATCACTTTCTTTTTGCCACCCTCTAGTTTTTTCCTGAAATGACGCCTCTGTGCACACGAGCAGATGCAAGGTGCATGCGTGCGTGCACGTGCATACACACACAGGCACGCACACGTGCACACGCACGCGCACACGCACATGCACACGCACACGCACACGCACACGCACACGCACACGCACACACACATGCACACAGTGTCTGTCTGTCTGTCTGTCTGTCTGTCTGTCTGTCTGTCCACTGTATGTGTGTCTGTGTCTGTCTGACGTGAGCACAAGACACACAAACCGACTCACATACCTTACACACACACACACACACACACACACACACACACACACACACACACACACACACACACACACACACACACACACACACACACACACGCTCCTTTACTAGGCTGTGTGGTTTAACACCTCTTCTTATGAGATGACATTCTAAATATCAAGCACAATGAGTAGGTTGTACTAACGGAAGCTAGAAGTGACCACAGGTTTCCTGTGGAATCATGATCTCTCTAAAGTTACACAACACTAACAACTGTCCATTATTAAGAACCAACGACAGCAAAGTTAAATGAAAGTGAAATGATAATAATTAATAAAAAAGGACAGATTGATCGAGGCACCATGTTTTAATCAAACAATGTGTGAATGCATGCGTAAAGTTTGTGCGTGCACGTGTGCATTTATTTGTGTGTTGATTCAACTAGTCATTACCTCAGTCCCTCACTAGCATGCAATATATGGGTTATGCAGAGCGTTTGCAAAGTAAGTGTATGTATCACTGGATAATGTAATATGTTTCGTATGATTATTTTGTATAACACACACACACACACACACACACATGCACACGCACACGCACACGCACACACACACACACACACACACACACACACACACATGTGTGGGGGTGGGGGGGTTGGGGGAGTTGGGCATTGAAAATACATATGGGCACCAAAATGCTATGCAAGGCCCTGAGACTATAACATTGTAACATCATGTTTGTCCTACTGATGACAACATGTCACATTACATTTCAATGTGTTCTCTGTTGATAGATGTGTCTCCTTACAGCCTTTCACTCTGGTTGTACTATAATGATGTAATATCCCTTCCCATCATTACCTTTTTATACACAACCCCAAAACATTGTCACCACATGTTACAACCCTTAGTCTAGCGGTATAAAGGCAGTAACATAATAACCTAAAGGACACAGAATTTAACCCATTTAGACCATGAGGCCGATTCTAAAAACACCTTTTCTGAAAAACTTCAAATATTTATTCAAAAATTACAAAACCTTCATGTTGCTATATAATGTACATAGTAACAACAACCCCAAAAGGGGTCCCCGTCTTGAGAGGTATAGTTACAAATAGAGGTTCCCGTCCCAAAATGGGTTAAAACTGAATATATTTATTAAAGACAAAGTCAAAATGAACATTTTTGACAATCACAAATGAACCTAATCTAACAGAACCCAACTAAACGAAACAGACTCAAAACATAATATGAAGAATCAAAAGGTGGTCAATGTCTCCTAGTCTTTCTCAAAGGCAAACAAAGGACATGGTTTGGGTGGGGTGACAGAGGAATTGAGCCTCTGCTGAAAGTCCTCCTCCAGCAGCAAACTCAAACTGAGGATTTTTTAGAGGACTGCTAGTGGACACGACCAATCAGAGACAGGGAGAAGTTCCCCACAGGCAGGTGCCAATTTGCCACAGGTATCAGGCAAGTTGCAATCAGCACATCTCCAGTCTCCACCACACCCTCTCTCCACCTTGCCACCATGCAAAAACAGGAACACAGAATAATACAATACAAAAGGCCAAATAATATGACTCCATATATACACTAATTATAAGTAATACAAAATAAATATGGCTGGTCGTAATACCACATGATCCAGAAAGACAGAGGGAGGTAGGACATGACTCCTGGTGGAGATGTTCACCTTTCTAGTTTAATGTAATTTGTAAGAAGCACATCATTTATTATTTTTCAGGATCATATTAAGAGAGACAGGAAAGTGAAAAGACTACATACAGTTTGAGAGTACGTTTAAACCTGAACCCAAGCCCATAAGAATACATTCAACATAATTTAATTTAGTATTTTTTCCATAGATAAGTGGAATTTATAATTACTAGACTAGAATAATGCTATTGTCAATTAAAGTTGTATTGAATATTTACTCTGTTCAATTTACAAGTAAATAAAATCTCTTAAAATACAATAATTTCTTAAGGAATCACTGTAACCGTTTTTGTCACATGCACTTACAATGCAGCTGTGTCACATACATACATAGGAGCCAATGAGTGCCCAAACACCTGCTCAATTTCCTTCAAAGGAGAAAGTGCTGGTGCCAAAAATAAGTTTGTTGCCACCAATTAACTATAGTTCTTAGAAAGAGAATTGTAACCAGAGTGCAGGATTCAGTTGTACAGGGAGGTGTTGAAAATGTGTTCCTCAGATTCAAATTGATGTTGTAAACATTAACTATGTCCTTAATACAAAATGTATTATTTGTTCTCGTTTTCACTACTAATAACTACTGTTTAAAGGATCTACACCATGAATTTAAAAAATAATAATAATATTTAATATATTGTTTATGTCCCTCAAACATTTTTTAAAAGGTTTGAGTCTAAATCAAGCCTCAGATATACTCATTCCAACTAACTTCTCTCTGGCTTATAAAGCACTTTCACCTGCAATACCACATTGTCCTGTTTGGCACGGGGCCCTATTGAGACAGTTTGTATGCATGTTATCTCCTGGTTCTGTGTGGAAAAAGAGAATACATAAATAATTAAAAATAAAGTTTTTTTTTTTTTTGGTTGGAACTGAAAAACGGGAGGGATTGTACCCTGACGTGACGTCACGTCACGGTGCAAATCAGTTTGGCCTGTTTTGAGACCAATTTACAGAAAACCCCAGATTTGCTGTGAAAGCCTGAGTGTTAAACTGGGGTATTTTTGGGGATAGAAGAGAGGTAGGGGAGACCAAAAACACAAAAAAGAAAAAAGTTTAAATTCATGGTGTAGTCCCTTTAACTTCACAAAGCAGAACATTAATCTGCAGTTCAATCATTGAAGTTAAGAGAAACATCACGTCTCACAGATCCAGACACTTTGATATGAACTTAACGTATTAAGCCATACTCCATGGTGTTGAGTATACATCTCAGTTGTAGCTTTTATTATTAGAATACTGATTATGCAGCTGTGTTACTTACGTCATGGTGTATTACTGTGGTTCTCAATCTTTTCAGGCCACGACCCCCCAAAATAATAATATTTGAACTGGGAACCCCCCCCCCCAAACCATGACAAGCACTTGGAATTGTAGGAGTTGAGGCATGTTTGACTCGGTTCCACAGATATTGTGAAAATAGCAGATCTACAAGCTCACAACGGCTCACAACGCGAGGCGTTGTGAGCTTGTAGTTTGGCTACTTTCTAAATGTTTTGCCTCTGTACTGGGTCCTATTTGACAGATGTTTGAATCTTTTTTTATAGTATAGTTTGTTGATTACTTAAGTCACAGTAATGGTCTTCATTTTAGAGGTATTAAAGGGTCTTAAAAGGCCTTAAATTGTCACTCTAGAAATGTTCAGATACCCTGTGTTGCACATGAAGCACCCCCCTACCCCACCATCATCCCTTGTTACGTCCCAGTTGGTGGTCTAGGATGAAGGGACGGAAACATATACCCAAATTATATAACTGAGACGGACAGAGGTTGAGGTGAACTGAAAGGTTGTTTATTAACAAACTAAAGGTTAACAAAAATGAAATAAGCCAAGTAACAATACAGGGAAGGTCTGGTGGTGCCAAAGGAAAGAAAGTAATAAAACTCACTATCTAAATCAAGTAAAAAATCTTACCTATTCAAAGAGACAAAAATATTACTTCCTACTCTAACAACAAACAAATTACAATGGGTGGCACTCACCTCTACACTAGTGTGAATAACAGAAGGTTACCTACGGGCAGAAATGTACAGGGTACCCCAGAACTAAACTACCCTTCCCTGAAATGTTGGCATGTTACAAAACTGAACTGGTTACGAGGAGAACAAACAATTGACTGGTGGCAGCATGGCAGGAAGAAAAGTCAAGATACACACAGGTGATTTATATAGGGTGATTGGCTGGAGGTGATTGGTGGACCGAATGAGTGGATGACCAACCAGTGGTGAGAGGGGGAGTTGAATGCTGAAGGATGGGACCTGGGAATTAATGATAGACAAGAGGGCAAAGGCAGGGGGAAGAAAACAGCAAACACAGACACAAGTGTATGCCTGATGGCAGTACACGTAACATCCCTCTTTAAAGGTAAATTAATAATCATGCTAAGCCATAGTAGCTGGTGGTTTATATTAATGTGATCATGAGTACAACAGTTTGTACTTATGTACAAAATGTTCTTAGTTTAACTTCACAAAGCAGAACACTAAGCTGCAGTTTCATCAATGAAGTTAACATCACTTCTCACAGATGGTGTAAAAAAATGCATGTGAACATACATCACTATACCATGCTGCATTTGGGTGGTAGTATGCACAGTTCCAGTCTTCATTATTAGCAGGATGTCCACTGGCCCAGTACCTGCAGAATAAACGATGTAATATATCGACAACCACATCCACTCAGTCACTCACATACAGTGACTATAGAATTACAATATAAAAACTTGTAAAATGTCTCACTGTGTTGTCAGTGGGGTTCCATTCACCCACGTCCATTGGCCCTCAGTCCTGTTCAGACCAATCCATGATGTTTGCCCTTCGGTCAATCCTTTGATGAATTCCTGATAAATTGTACAAGATGATTTAACCATAATTAATTGTCTCCAATGCATTCAAGTTTACATTATAATCACAGAATTATGTGGATGATGGACAATTGGAAACGCACGCACGCGCGCACACACACGCACACGCGCGCACGCACACGCACACGCACACACACTAACCTGTTCTTCTTGACTGTTAATGATCACCAGGTCTGCGCATGACGTCAGACATAGTTGTCTACTTTCTTCCCAAGTTCCCCATATAGTGGATCTGTAATAACAGCTCTCTCCAAACTTCTTCCATCCACTGGGACATGGCTTGTCTAAACATCAAACAGGAATTTTACTTATGGATTTTCAATGCAAGGACACTCAACGCACGCACGCACGCACGCACGCACGCACGCACGCACGCACGCACGCACACACACACACACACACACACACACACACACACACACACACACACACACACAGATTTGCTGAATCAGCAGTAATGTGGGTTTAGTCACATTTTATACCACTGTATACCTGACAATAATTAAAATGGCAATACATAAATTAATTAAAAGGTTTGTAACCTTTCTCACCCGCTTTAACTTTCTTAAGCTGGTTTACTTCATGTTGTAACAGATTTCTCTCCAGGATGAGGTTGCTGTAGTTTGTCTTTAGCTGCTTATTCTCCAAGATGAGGTTGTTGTAGTCGGTCTTGTTTCTCTCAGGGGTCCAGTTGTTATTGACTGATTTATCTGCAACGGACATTTTTTTTAAAACTTTAAACAGTTTGTAAGCTTCTTTTCATGATGAGGTCATGCATCTGAGTGGAAGATATAGCCTACTTTTAGAAGAATACTCAAAGTTATTCCTTTTTACAGATGCACAGTAATACAAAAAACAGGAAAAGAAACAATGAGAACTAGAATATTCGCAATTCTGGGAAATTGCAAAGTGTGGTTGCGCCGACGCCAGTCGCGGCCACCGGGAACGAGGGAACGCCAGGAGGGAATACCAGTGGAGGCCGCCCGATGTGCGATTCGAATTTTGTGCCGATCGGATCCCACGTTCGTTATACGTGCCGTTTTGATTTTAGGTAATAGACCCCTCCCACTAAATAAATAGGCCCCTCTTAAAAATGTAACGGGCCAATTATATTGTCCTGCCACTCCTGAGATCACTTGTATTTCATTTTGAGAGGATTCATCCCCCCAAAAATCAGTTTTTTTGCAACGGTTACATTTTGAGCATTTGTGGCGCTCCCTATGGATCAAAGTGGAAATTATTTTGGGGATTTGTTGAGTGGGTTTGACTAGACCTTTTGTTGGTGATTTTTGGCATTTTTTGTCTAATAGGCCCCTCCCACTAACTTTGGAAGCCTATTACGGACAAACGATATGGCCCTTACAGAGTATAATTCCAGAGTATAATTCCGCTTAGGTAGGTTTATCGCATGGGTCCATAGATCATGTGTACCGATTTTTGTGAGATTTGGACAAAATCTGTAGGAGAAGGTGCAAAAAGTGTGTTTTGAAGAAAACTGAAAATAGCGGAAAATCTATCTATCCTAAAAAATCTAAATCTATCTAGCGGCTAGATAGATTTAGATTTTTTAGGATTAGTGTTTATCAATTAGTGATTAGTGTTTATCAACCCTGGCAAACGTCCCAATTTTGGGCCGGGGGTACTGCTGAGGTGTGCCGCGCCGTTTGAAGAAGGTTTGAAAAAATATCATTTTGAAAAAAAAATAAAAAATCTTTTTTAAATAATAATAATCAGGCATGCAAACAGCCCCGAGGTGAAAAGGGTGACAACATGCTGTTTTTTTTGGGGTCAGGTGTCACACTATTGCCCTATTTGGATTCAAAACGGCTAGTGGAAGCTGAAAAGCTACAAGTTTGCATGTCTGAATAATGCAAAAACAGAAATATTTGTTTGAAATTAGTGGCACACCCCTAGTGCGTGTGTATATATACAGTATATATACCGTATATATATATATATAATTATATATATATATATATATATATATATATACCGTATATCTAGGTGTGCCCTGGGATCTTTTGGCTATGCCTTGGCACAAAAAAGGTTGATAAACACTTTCACATTCTAGCCTATATGGGGAGTTGCGTCATGACCCAAGGAATCCAAGGAAAAGGAGAGTTTTATTCTAGGGCCTACGGTTCAAGAGTTATAGGCTAAAAGGTAAAGTGGGCTGTTATAGCGCCACCATGAGGCTGACTGGTGTAATTATTTTTCATAATTAGGGCACTGGACTATGAACCTCCCCTCCAAGTGTTGTAATAGTAGGCTACAGCATATTAATGGTACATTTCATAAGAATCGTTCACTTTGTGATACAAGCATGAAATTTTGCACAAATACTCTGTAAGGGCCACTCTTATGGAAAAAGGCGCTGGCCACTAAAAAATCCAAGATGCGACAATTTTTTCAACATGGCCACCACCTTAGCGGAGCAGATAGTGATATAATCTTTCAGGTTGTGATACAAGGATGAAATTTGACACAAATACTCTGTAAGGGCCACTCTTACAAAAAGGCACTGGCCTCTCAAAATTCCAACATAAAAGTATTTGATTGATCTCATGAAAGAGTGGAACATTGGTGGCAAGCATGGTGTAGGCATCATGTTGAGGAACATGATGGGTTGGAGGTGATACTAGGGCATCATTATTTTTGTCTTTCTGAAAAAGACAACATTTCTTCCAATCAGTTTGCCTGTTGACTAACATTGGATTTGCGTTTGGGTTGATTGATTTCTGATTAACGCCAAGGGGCGTTTATCAACTTAATCAAAGTGATACCGCACATTCAGGTATGGGATAGGTTCGAGTGACCTACACCTAACCCGATCATTCATCCAGTTCCTTTTAAGTCCTGTGTAATCTGTACATCTTCCGGGTAAGTATACATGAACAACTTACAAGTCATGAATAGCCCCGCTTACCCTTGGCTCGGCTCTCCCATGCTGGCACACCCTGTCAATTCAGGCACGGCTATCTAACTACATCTACTATTACTAGCTAATTGATCGGGGCTGTTAGACAGCATTTGTGACACTGATAAGCTGCACTATTACTACAGTATTAGTCAAACTAGATCAGCTGACACTGAACCCCACATAGCAGTGATGTCACCATTGTGCCCTGGTTGTGCAATGACATTCACTCTATTATAAGCTTTCCTCCACCTACTAAATTGTGCTCTGACAAGAAAACTAATATGTCTATTGGAATCTGCAACCCCAAAAACATATGTAGGCTATAGACACAAAAACTTTATTTCTATATTTTATAGATCACATCATCGCAACTAGTTTTCCAGCCGCCATCTTACACGCCATCTTTGAGTTAGAAAAGATGTGATCGCATTGCACCAGTGGTAGCTATATGTGTGCTGTCTTGTATTATAACACTACCAGAAAATGAGACGGGTCAATAGCCTATACGAAAATAATATTATTGACTGGTTGGGGATAGAGAGGATCGTGAATGTGTTTGGCACGAGGGGAAAGTGGTAAAGTGAATGTTTTTTTTTTAATTATTGTTTTATTGATTGAATACTTTATTAACCTTTTGCAAATAGTACAGTGCTACAGTGGGTTAGCGATTTTGCCATGTGAACAATTGGTGGTGAAAAGCTGCTGCAAATATGTAATGGTGAAATAAATGCTATTATTACTTACACACCTACATTAAATTTGATTTATTGAATTTCATAATACATTTCCTTATGCAATACTATCACATATTTTCTAGCACTAGGGGTGCGTGTATACCTTTCCAAAAATCACCATGAGAATTATTCCCCCCAGATGGTACTGGTGGTGGCCCAAATTTGGGGTCCTGGCTTAAATGAACTGGGGCTGGAACCTGCTGCATAATCGATTCTTAATATTTACTCAAGAATGAATGAATGAGTTAGCAATTTGCCAGCCATAGAGATGGAAAAAGCACCTGCTGCAAAGGTGATATTCATGTACAGTATGTAATGTTAACCCATTCAATCCGGGAAAGCGTTTTCAGAGAACTGTTAGGATTTAGAAGGCACTTACACACTTACATTAGGCTATATTTAGTTTATTGGATTTCATAATTTCATTAGAATCTATGTAATCATAATTGCATATTTAGGTTATTTACAGAGGAACCTTTGTGTAACAAGTACATCTTGTGTAATGTATCGTCATATGTTGCCACTGCCAGTAATAGAGAACATAATATATAGTCTGAGCTATACCCACCGTTTTTTTAAAAGAGAGGGTCAATAATAAGAGAGAATCGTCAGTTTAAAGTAGAATGCTTTGGTTCTATGTACTAGGTATAGGCTAAATTTGAAAAGTGTGTTTTGGCATGGGGTTATGAATGGATTGATAACACACAGTAAGCTACCACCGCTGCAATATTCACATCTTTTCTAGTACGAGGGGTGTATACCTTCCCAAAAATCACTATGAGAATTATTCCCCCTAAATGGTAAATTTGGGGTCCTAGCTTACGGACTACATGAACTGAGGGTGGAACCTGCATGATATTCGATTTGTCCCACTTACTGTAGGTAAAAAAAATAAATGAATTAGCGATTCTGCAAGACATAGAGGTGCTTCGCATGTAAACAAATGTTGTGGAAATATTATTATTATTATTATATTGTGGATATTCATGTATGTAATGGTAAAGTAAAAAGTTATCCCATGCATTACACACACAACATTTTGTTTATTGAATTTCATAATTCATAATTTCCTTAGAATCATGAAGGCTAAACATGGTATTAAATCTTTAGGTTATTTACAGTGGAAACCTTTGTGTAAGCCAGTCCACTCCAATGATTCGCAACACAATTGTGCAACTGCAATACTTGCAACAACTTGCAACCATTTCCCCAAAGGCACAGGCCTGCAACCGGTCAGTCCAAACCGCTGAAATGTCTTGCAACTGGTTGCAAGTTGCGACTAGTTGCATTGGTGTGAACTTGCCTCAACATCTTTCATGAAAACAGAAATACACCTTGAGTAATGTATAGTCAATATATATATATTTCTTATTTCTTAGTTGCTAATTTTAACAACTTTTCTGAAAAACATATTGTCTGAGCTATGCCCACCATTTTCCAAAGAGAGAGGGTCAATAATGAGATAAAACAATCAGTTTGAAGTGGAATGCCTCATTCGGTTCTCTCTATAATTTTTAAAAGTGTGTTTTGGCATGGGGTTATGAATGGATGGAGTGATAACACAGAAAGCTACCACTGCTGCAATGCTATCACATATTTTCTAGAACTAGGGGTGTCTGGTTGCTGGGCAACCACACTAATTATGTTAAAACGAGAAGTCACATCAAGGTTTGTGTTAATGCTGTGTGGTCGCCTTTATAGTTGTCACAGCTAGAAAATGTCAGGCAACAAACTCCCTTAGTGAGTGATGTGGTAGTTTAGTGACAAAGAATACTCACAGTGCACGACCAGGCCTATGATCACACCCAGCATCATAAGACACAGCATCCCCAGACACACAGCAACCACTATGAGAGGCCTTCTCACTGTTTTAGAGTGCTGTCCTGAAACAGAAAGTACAGCTATACTGTAGGTGTGCAGTGACTGAGAGAGAGAGAAAATCAATACTAGAGAATCTAAACGCCCCTCTACCTACACCCAACTAGACCACAATTATTTGAAGTATCCAACATTCTATCTAGAAATACTTTTACCCATCAAATGAATAATACAAACAGATATACACATTTTCCACTTTGAAACACAGAAATCACTTGACAACGATTCACAGCTTCGTCAAACTCACCCTGTGGTCCAGGGACAATGTTACAGCTTCTGAGCCCGTCCGCGCTCTCATAGATGTCCACCACTCTCTCCTCAAACTGTCCTCTGTCCTCAGTGTCCCCTCTCTGTCCTCTGTCTCCATCACTCTCTGTCAAGTCTGGCATGGTGTAAATATGTGTAGACATCTTACAAGGATGAGAGGCTTGAAAAGTAACTATTGACTACAAATAGTAACAATGTTGTTTATTCCTCTCCTGCTTTATTCCTCTCCCAGCTGTTATATAACTACGTACTAGCTACGTACTAGCTAACTATAAACATACTGGTCTAGAAAAGTGATGAACTTGTCTGTCTGTGTCAGGTTAGCAATAAGGAAGTACAAAACGGAAAAACACTTACTCAGACACACGTAAGCAAGTGCGCATACACATGCACACACACACACACACACACAGCAGCATCATTTGATGACACAGTGTGTGTGTGTGTGTGTGTGTGTGTGTGTGTGTGTGTGTGTGTGTGTGTGTGTGTGTGTGTGTGGTGTGTGTGTGTGTGTGTGTGTGTGTGTGTGTGTGTGTGTGTGTGTGTGTGTGTGTGTGTGTGTGTGTGTGTGTGTGTGTGTGTGTGTGTGTGTGTGTGTGTGTGTGTGTGTGTGTGTGTGTGTGTGTGTGTGTGTGTGTGTGTGTGTGTGTGTGTGTGTGAGAGAATATCTTGTGAGTACAGTGACTGTTAGTCCGTAGTGTATTGTATTCTACGGTAGTTTATGTTGTTCAGTGCCTTAGTGCATTCCATATGGAATGCTCTGCATCTAGTGTAGCCTATGGATATCTTGGTGGTCTCAGTTCTCTCATACTATAGGTTTAGAGTTTCTGTTTGTCTGTAATCACCCAGAGTGAGTATGAAAATATTACGGTTTTAAGTTTCTATTCATGTATCATCTTGTCATCTTCAACCATACATTTTTGCCAAAGTCAAACAGAACCAAATTATCAGCTTTAAGCAGAAGAAAGGTAAAGATTTTTTTTGTATGATATGATTCGTTGTGACCTTGTAGGTTAGCTATTTACAGAATAAAACGCCATTGTGTTAAAAAGTATGACAAGCGTTTCACTGAGCATCATTTGTTGCCTGCTTTACAGTAACAGTATAAAAAGTACAGTCTCTCTCTCTCACACACACACACACACACACACACACACACACACACACACACACACACACACGCACCAAGAAGTGATCAGATATTTACCGTGCATCACAGTGACTTTCAGCAGTGACCGCAGAATGCGACATAGGAAGTAAGTGAAAGCCATGAGTCATGTTCAGCAAACCAGAAGCAGACATTCACCATCAGAACATAATATGTCCTTTTTGATTTTAACAAATTGAGTCCACAACACATAATGTATCTGACTAAAATACTTTTCACACTTTCTTTGTTCTTTTCTTAAATAGCAGCCTGGGATAAAGATAGCAGTACAGAGATGTTTGAGCCAACGGCCTTCCTCAGTGTACAACAAAAGTAATAATGATGATAATGTTACATTTGAATGATTTATCATGTTTAAAGGTCACATGTTCACCTCTAGAAACACAATCTAATAGATTAACAATAGGGGTGACTTGACACATCAAGCACCTACTGTTACTCATAAATCAACATCACCATCTACATTCTAACTGAAACAACATTAGTTTATGTTGATTGTGATATGTTACATTCAAATATATATAATCTTTTTTTTTCTTAAGACAGACTTAAGTGGAAGAGGCAAAGTGTGTCATAGAACATTAGATTTTACATTAGAAATCAACAATGCGTGATAACCATCTTCTTACGGGTATTGTGGGCCTACCGATGGGTACCAAATACCAATATTACTCACCTGTAAAGCACCTACAGAAGAATCTGCGTGGGGAAATGAATGGCCACCACTCACCCCTCCCCCAACACAGCTGAAGTGCCCTTGAGCAAGGCACTTCCGTGGCCGGTAGTATGTGTAAGACTGTGGTTTTTCTGGTTAGCTCATAATGTGTGTATCTGTGTCGGTCTGTGCAGGGTGTTGCTGAAAATGAGCATCTCTGCTCAGAAACTTTCCCTGGGTAAATGCAGCTTGGCATCTTAAGATACAGGTGTTGTACATGTTAGTCTCGCTGAAATGTCTCTCTGGGCATTGCTTGGACTCTGGTTCATTCCTTGTCCCTTGTGACGGTGTCCTGCTTGTTCAATGGACATCTGCCTTTCTGTTTGAGCTTATACCATTAATGTTGTTAATGACAGTCAATTTATGGATCATGCAACAATAACTCAAAAAGGGGGAGGAAGGGCGAGCTGGAAGGGGGGAGCTGGTCAGTAACAAAGTACATTTACTTGAGTATTGTACTTAAAGTATTAAAGTATTTTAATAGCAAGTGCTCCAGTACTTTAACTCAAGAACAAATGTGACAGTGCAACTTTCACTTGCAGTGCAGTAATATTATTTTGACCAGGAGTATATGTATACTTTTACTCAAGTACTGGGGTTGAGTACTCTGTCCACCACAGGGTAATAATAACATCTTTGCACAGCGTATAGAGTACCTTATCTTATCTTTTTTATTATTATTATTTTTTGTTTTTTATTTTGTGCTGTTTTGTTTGTTTCCCTTCCATTCACTCTGTAACAAGATTAGAGGGTATCTAACAAACACAATTATGATTTACTTTGATTTTTCACTTCATTGCATTATCAAAAAAATATCTTATCATTTATATGTATACATCATGATTTCACCGTCCTATAATGTCTGTGCGAACCCGGGGGTCTGGTAGGGGCGGGGGGTTTAAGAAGCGACCTGGGCTCTTTAGCAGCCACAGGATCAGAGGATACAGTATATGACTATACTGACAGACAATCTATGAACTGAAAAGACACTTTCGTATGTCACCGTGGGAGACTGTATGAACTGCTTACCCACACAAATGTGATATAATGTCTCACCTCTGAAAGCTTGTTTTAAAAAAAGACAAAATAAAAAAAGTTGGTCACAAAAAAAAGAGTACCTTATCTCAAGACAGAGTCCAGTAATCCAGTGGTTCTCAAAGTGGGGGTCCTTGAGAAGCTAAGCTAGTTAATTCACTGTATAGCATCAAAATCAGTTTAACCACTTTAACCCTATATACCTACATAGTCTATTTGAAAATAGCTGATCTACAAACCACTTTAACCCTATATACAGTACATAGACTGTTTGAAAATAGCTGATCTACAAGCCCCCAAAGAATCACATAAAAAAAAACTTGAACAGATTAGAAAAATGTGGAATATTATATTTCAGTTATATATTACACAAAGTTATATCCCTGGCACAAAATATGTTCAGGCATATTCATTTTAGGGTTCCTTGGCATGAACACGTTGGAGAACCATTGCAGTAATCCATTATGCTAATTTGCTACCTATACTGGCCAGATCTGAGCTCTGGTATACAGTAGGCTACCCAAGAACTATCAGATGTCATCATCCATCAGAGAAACAAAGCCTGGGCCATTGTCAGACGTACTGACACTGACACCTAGTGGCAGTTCTTTACACAGCTGGGGAATAAATGAAAGACATAACCTGCCTATTATCTGAGCCCACTTAACAAAAACAGACTAACTGTAGTCAATGAACATCATTCTCACATAATGTGTTCCTCAGTTATAAATTGACAGTGTAAACATTAACCATGTCCTTCAAGCAAAATGAATAGGCAAGGCAAGTTTGTGTGTAGCACATTTCAACAACAGGGCAATTCAATGTCCTTCACTTAAAACATTCAGCTAAAGAAACATGTCATAACAGGACATTTGAATTCAGTAAAAATTAAGAAAGAATGTGAAGAATAAAGAAATAATAACCACGTTAAGCCAGAAGGAATGAATGAATGATTCATCAGCAATTTATACTTTTTATATGAGAAATAACGATCACTTACAGTGATATTGTGAATGGAATCTCATTTTCTTAAAGCAAATCATGAGTAAATCATGCAATGAACCATATTGAATTGTGAATCATTATATGTAATTAATTCATTAATTAATTCATAAAATGGAATAGAATACTTTAATTGGCCACAGTATAACCATTGAAAGTGGCAAAATGGATAAAATCACAAAGAAATCTATGTAAGAGTGTTATAGAGAACTATATATTTGGTTTGTTGGCAGCAATCGCCCAGGGGGCAGGATGTGTTCTTCAGTTGTCTGATCGTCTAAAGTCCACTCAGGAGACTTATCTAGATCAGTTCGATGCCCGCAGCCCGAGTAACAAAAGCAGGGCTAGAGTGACCAATGGCAGAAACAGTGTTGAGCAGTGCTGAGCGGAGGGGTTGAGCCAGGGATTTAGAATCCTTTGAATGTATTCAAATTGTGAGTCTGGTTAGGCAACTTAGTCTCAGAGTCTTTTGGGTCAAAATCCTTCCTAGCAGAACAGTCGAGATAGGGTTAAATGGGATTTTGCCATTAGCCTAATGGCAATGGCGTCATTCATATATTCCCTTTAAGTCAATTCCCACATGAGGAGATTTGCTGATCCAGTATTTCTCAGATAAAAACTATAAATTGCTGTATTTTATTTCTGCTTATTTGCCTGTATAAAATTAAAGTTTTAGGTTAATCTATACTGTACTCTTTTGTAAAAAACAGTGTTGCATATCAAAAATAGCAGATCTACAGGCCCACAGCATGTCCAACCCACTGCCTAATGCCACTGACTGCAGGTAAGCAATGTCATCGTGCCCCCTAAAGCCACTGACTGCAGGTAAGCAACATCATCATGCCTCCTAAAGCCACTGACTGCAGGTAAGCAACGTCTTCATGCCTCCTAAAGCCACTGACTGCAGGTAAGCAACATCATCATGCCCCCTAAAGCCACTGACTGCAGGTAAGCAACGTCTTCATGCCTCCTAAAGCCACTGACTGCAGGTAAGCAACGTCTTCATGCCTCCTAAAGCCACTGACTGCAGGTAAGCAACGTCTTCATGCCTCCTAAAGCCACTGACTGCAGGTAAGCAACGTCATCATGCCCCCTAAAGCCACTGACTGCAGGAGTGCCGCGCTATGAGCTTGTATATCTGCTATTTTTGAATAGCCAAAGTATAAAATAATGGTTTAAGTGGTTACACAGATGCATTCTCGGTCTTAATGGGTTAAGAAGAAAAAGAGGTTGCGCCTCAACAATGGGATTTCTCAGTGGAGTGCTAATCCCCAAAATCCAGTATACACATCAAAAACACTCAAAAGGTGTGCTACCTTTTGATCGTTTGGGAGGCTTGACGTTGCCTACCTGCACATCAAAAAGACACTGACTGCAGGTGAGCAGTAGGGGTGCAACAGTTGTTTTTTCAATCTCTCTTCACAACTTAATAAATAACGCAAGTTAATGCAGATCATAAAAGTAATGCTTGCTAAGCAATCTTCTTCATAAGAGACAAAATGTATGGAGTGAGAACATTTTGTAGTTATAGCAGAGAGACACATGAGAACAGGTTGGACAAAATGTAAACAAGGATTTAAAAAAAAAAACAGTTTTACACCTTTTCTCCTCAATTTAGTTATATAACAATTAATTCCTCCCCACACACATGTACATTACTGTATGTGTGTTGTCACTACTTTTGTATCTAACTGGCTCACCTGCTAGTGAGGAGCCCCCACCGCGAGGACATAGCGCTTCCGTCCCACTCCTCCCGCCCATCGCTCCCTGCTGACTGGTGATGCCCCAGGCCCATGATAGGATTACTGATAAGGGGACGAAATTTTGCTTAAAGAAAAATAAGTGAAAATAGCTCATCCAGTAGCACACACCCTTATTAGTTTTTAAGGAGTAATAAGTAACTAGTAACTTAATGCTCTTCCTGAGTAACTTGCCCAACACTGACCATTAAGTCCCCAGCTACCCCAGTATTCCACCTTAGGCTAGTGTGAGGTACTAGTCTTCAGTTGAAAACGATCCGAGCACTCGAATATGAACCGAGCTGGGCGTTACATCAATGTACTTCAATCATATATTTTAATTTTATTATTTTATATTCGAGCACTCGAATATGAACTGAGGAGAGGGCGTAAAATTGTTGATCCTAGAAGCACCAATCTACGTTTTTAACTCTCTTTGTATCTCCTTTGAGCACCTGGTCGATCTCTATTTCTCACTACTCTTCAGTTGTTTGTGTTGTTTGTGTTGCTTGTCCTCAGGTCTCTGGCTCTGTTGCTGAGAGAGGTGATGGCCGGTTCTGTCATGCTGCCCACCATGGGCTTCATGGCTGATCCTGTAAGCATCCTGTAGGGCAGTGGTTCTCAACCTGTGGGTCGGGACCCCTATGGGCGTCCCCACAATATTTTTTTTGGGGGGGGTCCCCAGATGACAGTGGAGTGACAATTTAAGGACTTTTAAGACCTTTTTAATACAAAAAGAAAAGAAAAGAAAAAGACCATTACTGCATCAAAAGTAATCAACAAACTATACTGTAAAAATGTTGACCAAATTGTCAAATAATATAAGAAAGAGGCAACAATTGTGAAAATATCCGATCTACAAGATCACAACGCCTCGCAACGTGAGGCGTTGTGAGCTTGTAGATCTGCTATTTTCACAATATTTATCTGTGGTACGGAGTCAAACAAAATAGGGGGTCCTCAGTTCAAGTATGATTATTTTGGGGGGTCACAGCCTGAATAGGTTGAGAACCACTGCTGTAGGGCAGTAAGACATTGTGAATGTGTTCAGATGGTCATCTGCAATGAGGTGAACAATGGAATCATACCGTATTGACAGCATGCTCATATCTTTTCTGTTTAACAGGATACTGTGAACTTGATGGTGCTCATATTCGTTGACAAAACTCCGATGAGTCATTTTGTAATTTCAACTGGAAGACTTTGTGGTATTATTTACATTTTATAGTTTATTATCAATGTGTAAATCTACAGTGAAATGCCACACACCATGCCAAAATCAACTACAGACCTTTATTAATTCAATAACATTTTTATTAGGAGCCAAATCACAACAAGTTGTCTCAAGGCACTTTACATATAGAGCAGAGACACGATATTGTCCCGATATAGCAATTTTGTGACGGTGGCAACGAAAACTCTCCCTTTTAACTGGAAGAAATGTCAGGCAGACCCAGGCTCTAGGGTGGGAGGCCATCTGCCTCGACTGTTTCGGGGGGAGAGAGGAGAGCCACAGAGGACGAGGGAGAGCAATAGCAACAATGGCAGCAACAAAAGTGAAACTATCACAGTAATAACAATAATGCAAGTAGTAGCAACAGCAGTAGTTTAAAACTATGGCGTATCAATAGACGCACATAGACAATGTACATAATGCACGCATATGTATACATTATATACCAAAATATACAGTACACAAAATAGTTTTTATTATATAACAATAATGTCCCTGAGCAAGACACTTCTTTCAGGGCTCTACAGTATACTAGTGTACACGCACGCACGCACGCACGCACGCACGCACGCACGCACGCACGCACGCACGCACGCACGCACGCACGCACGCACGCACGCACGCACGCACGGATAGAGAGGTCATCTTTGGGAGCAAACCCCACCACTCACTGACAACACACTATTGTTGCTGTCAGGCGGACACCTTGTACTGTATGTCTAAAACTGTTACTTTTCAGATGATTATGATCACATTCTATTCTATCTCGACTAATTTTTGCTACTTTTATGTGACACTATCATACGATGAAGAATAATATAGAGCATTCATTTATGAATAAGCTTATACAATAAAATATGGATAAGGTTTCTCACGGATAGCTTTAATTATCATAGCTTCTAGCTCCCTTTCTCTCCGTTTTTCCCTCTCTTTTACTTCCCCTAAAAGGTGACCTACTCTGTCTGTCTGTCTGTCTGTTTGTCCATTCATCCATGTCACGTAATATCTCTCTATCGATGCTGTATTTCTCTTTATCTTCCACTCTCTTCTCCCTCCCTTCCACCCTTCCCTCCCTCCCTCCCTCCGTCTGGTTTCTGCAGGTGCTGAAGTTGGAGCTGAAGGAGATCAGAGAGGAGCAGGACCTGCTGTTCGGCTTCATGAACTTTCTGAAACAGGAGGGAGCCGTGCACGTGCTTCAGTTCTGTCTCACTGTGGGTATGTGTATGTGCATGTTCTACAGTTCTCTCTCTCTGTGTGTGTGCGTGTGTGCGTGCGTGCGTGCGTGCGTGCGTGCGTGCGTGCGTGCGTGCGTGCGTGCGTGCGTGCGTGCGTGCGTGCGTGCGTGGGTGCGTGCGTGCGTGTGCAGATTCAAATCAATGTCACCATTATTTCAAACCTTTGCCTCGGTTACGATTAATTAACAATTATTTGTTTTTAATAGTGCAAATAGCAATTTTCGTACGCCACCATTGAAAACGAAAACATTCATACACATTCAGTGGCACACACTTTTCTGTCTAGAAATGTTGTGCACTTGACAACCCCGATGTCGCACCAGTAATTCCTGTTACATCTAATGTTATATCCACTCTCACCAGTCTTAACTGTAACATCAAAAGTGATATGCACTCTAACCAGCCTTTCCTGTAACCATCTAAGCAAGTTGGCAACATAACTGCACTCAATACTGAATAGCATTAAGGGATAGCTCTGTGAAGTGGGTATTACAATTTTATATTTTTACTATTAACATCTCACTTTTTCTTCCAGAGGAGTTTAACAATAGGATTCTGAGTCCAGAGCTGAGTGACATTGAGCAGCAACGCCTACACGGTGAGGTCGAGCACATTTACGAGACGTACTGCCTGGAGGAGAGCATCGACAAGATCCGCTTTGAGCCCACCATCGTGGAGGAGATCAAGAACAGTAAGGGGACACACACCCCCTCATGACCAGTGTTTGTTTTGATGTATTTAATGACAGAAACACTTGAATCAACAATTCATTGTTTACATTTTGTCCAACCTGTTCTCATGTGTCTCTCTGCTACAACTACAAAATTTTTCACTCCATACATTTTGTCTCTTATGAAGAAGATTGCCTAAGCAAGCGTTACTTTTATGATCGGCATTAGCTTGCTTTATTAACACAATCACTGCCAGGTATTAATTAATTAATCCATCCAAAACTGCCAGCGTTTTTACCTCATTTTGACGATCCATGGAGACCCACAGAAGCCACGATGTGCACAGGCGGACTTGAAATGACCTTGATCTGCGTGGCAGGGAATGTGTTAAGTTGTGAGGAGAAATTGAAAAACAATGCTGTTTTGGTAGCTCCACACTTTCCATTAACTAACCATTTGTCAAACATTAGCAGACAGAAATGTAGAACAAACTAATAATGTCAGCCACTCACTTACACCAAATGTTTTTGTATGATATTTATTTTTATTCGAGTTCCAATTTAAATGTATGTGTATAATAATAATTTATAATGAACCATGATGTAAAGTTCTGAGCTTGTGTTTGTCAGTTGCTGAGGGTCCATACAGCGAGGTGGTCAAGCTGCAGACCGTGCCCTGTCTGTTCCAGGCCTACGAACACGTCCTGTCCCTGCTGGAGAGAGTGTTCACACCCATGTTCTGTCACAGTGACGAGGTGAGACTGGTACCATGCATGCTCTTAAAATCACATCGGCCCTAGTGACCCTATTCTCGGGCGAACATTCGGCCAAAATAGCTGAACTACAAGTTAGCTACCTCTGTCTTACTTCTGTATTACTTTGTCTGTGTTTGTGCAGTATTTCAGACACCTGCTAAGAGGAGTTGAATCTCCAACAAGGAACTCCAGAATTAACAGGTGGGTGTTCCCTGCTGTCGTACAGTCTATCCCACCCATAACCTTTTATGCACACATCACTCTTCACGTACTTGACCGATCTTGGAACCTATTTTTTCCACGATTTAAAAAAAACAGCAGATCTTCAAGCTCATAGCGCGGCACAGAGTGCCGCGCTATGAGCTTTTATATCTGCTATTTTTTAATAGCCAAAGAAATCTTAAAATTCCCGGTCTTAATGGGTTAATTAATCAATATTGAGGCAAAAGTTTGAAATAACGGTGATATTGACTTGAAGTCATATCGCCCAAGCCCTAATATGCAGCATTTCTGCGATGAGCTCCGCATTCATGTCCTTGTGCGTATTGTTCCAGGAATAGCTTCAGTATGGATGACGTGAGGTGAGTAGGTTACAGCAGTGGTTCTCAACCTGTGGGTCGGGACCCCTATGGGGGTCCCCACAATATTTTGGGGGGGTCCCCAGATGACAGTGGAGTGACAATTTAAGGACTTTTAAGACCTTTTTAATACAAAAAAAATAAAATAAAAATACCATTACTGCATCAAAAGTAATCAACAAACTATACTGTAAAATATATACTATACTAGAAAATAGCAGATCTACAAGCTCACAACGCCTCGCAACGAGTTGGTTTTTTATCTGTGGAACGGAGTCAAACAAAATAGGGGGTCCCCAGTTCAAGTATGATTATTTTGGGGGGGCACGGCCTTAAAAGGTTGAGAACCACTGGGTTACAGCATGATGTGACACCACGTCACCTGCCTGACTGGACTTTGGTTTGCTGCATGCAAAATATGAATATATCTGTATTGGAACAGCAAGTGTTTGTTTGAGAAATGAAGCAGAGTGAAACCTGAGATGTCTCGAGAAAGCTTTCATAAGATGTTGGCTGTTACGCTTGTGTTTCTGTTGTGATTTTCTCCCGCTGATGCTACTGCTTGTGAATTTGAATATAATTTTGTTTAGAAGAAAGCGCAGTTATGCTAAAAAAGACTCATCATCGCTAATATATAACTATAAACTATAAACTCTGTTTAAACTTTGAGTTATTTCCAGTCAACTAGTTGGACATACAAAATACTGAATACTGAGTGCTGTAAGTGATATATTCTGATAGTAATTATTTGCTACAGACAGTATTGAGTGTTTGTTCAGTTTCTCTCCAACTCTTTAGTAAACAGAACATACGTTTTCAGGTGGGTTGCCATTTTCTGCCAGTCAGGAGAGAGTACCCATTCATCATCAGCTTAAATTGTATGGTGTTCCAGTCCCAATTTTGTCTGCTCATTTCTTTGTGTCATCACTCCCAATTTCACTTGTTTATCCTGTATCCTGCGTGAGTTTTCTCTACTGATTGAATACAATTGGTATCCTGACCTGAAAATGCATTTTCTGCTGGAAAGACGACGAGACCCCTGTTACCGAACAAACACTCTGTAGATATGATTACCATCAGAATATGGAGCTTTTGCTTTTTAACAAATAAATAAATAATATCACTTACACTTCCTATTAATAGGAAGACCGATGTCACTGTTGTTGTCAAAATCCCCATAAAGTTAACCCCATAATGATCACACACCAAAAGCTCCTGTGTATTTTCCTGGATCTTGTTTCTCTTCATACACTTAAAGTTTGTCTGTTTGGTGTAAATTGTGAACTGTCCAGAGCCCAATTCTGAGACTTGGCGAGTAGACGGGAATGGTGCCACCTTAAGTTATAACGAGCATAGTGAGCGATCGGGACCAAATATATGAAGATATGTTTGAAAATGGGTGCAGTGCTTCTTTAACTTTCAGAAGATGTAACTAAGAAATGATTTGCTTCTTATTTTGAAATATACTCATCTGGTTGTACTCTATAAATCAGTGGTTCTCAAAATGGGGTCTGGGGAGTCGGGGACCCCCAGGGATCCTTGGGGGGTGGTTCCACGGGTTCCAAAATGACTGATAATTAGGAACCAAATGGACCCTTATGAGTCTGTATCTCTTGACAGTGTGCAAATGGAACCAAATGAACCCGTTACGGGTCCATTTGGTTCCATTTGGTTCCATTTGCACACTGTCAAGAGTTATGGGGGTCCGTGGCCTTATGCACACCAAACTGGGGGTCTTTGAAATGAGAAAGTTTTGATAACCACTGCTTATAAATAACGCTGAAGAAAGAATGGTCTCCAATGCAAATCCAATGGACTCATAGTAGATGTTTGAAGCTGGACTCGTACAGTAGCATGACTCCATTGTTGACTCACACAGGAACCCGTCCAAACGAGGCGAGACGTTCGGGATCAGCAGGATCGGGAGTAAAATCAAAGGGGTGTTCAAGAGCACCACCATGGAGGGAGCCATGCTGCCCAGTCCCATCAACAACACAGACGACGACGCGGTGAGAGCAAAATAGCAGAGATGTAGTGGAGTAGAAGTAAAATGATTGAAAATGGGAAATACTCCAGTAAAGTAAAAAATCCTCAAAAGTGTTCTTAAGTACAGTACTTGAGTAAATGTTACTTTACACACCACTGGTGTTAGGTTATATCAGTGAGTGTGTCCGTTGCTCAAAGTAGTTTACAGTGTGGCGTTGTTTGAGGTGAGAATTTACAGCGAAGCTTTTCCCTCAACGTGGCTCACAGTTCCTTCTGTATAGATGCACTCTAGAGCCCGACCGATGCCAGATGTTTGGGTCTGATGCCGATCACGATTTTGTAGAGTCCGGGTCCCAGACCACCGATTACTGATGTTTTAATCAATATTTTGATCAAAATGTGCAACATTTTCTAATCATAAAAAAAAACTTTGATTGAATTGAAGTTGCTATTTGAGAACATTTAACCTCCACCAAGATAATAGTTAATAATAGTAACTTTTTGATACTAAACAGTTTTTTTTTATTCACCGGCAGATATACTGTATGATATATCAGACAGTATATCGGTGTAGCTCAATGCACATGGAGAGACTTACATTTTTTCCTCCATTGAAAACTGTTCCCACATTATTCACAATAGCCCAGAAGGGCTTCTCTTCAGGGTGAATACTCTGATGGTTCTTTAAAGCATCATATTGGTTGGTTAAAACCTTTCTTACTCGGTTCATTCAAGTGTGAATTGCTTGAATGTGTCTCTTTAAGTTGCTGTGGCGTTTGAAACATTTCTTACACTGGTCACAGAAGTAGTAGTTTTCTGAATGAATTATCTGGTGTGATCTGAGGCCATGGTCAGTGCTGAACCATTTATCACACTGGTCACAGTGGTAGGGCTTCTCTCCTGTATGAATTCTCTGGTGAGTTTTGAGATTACCATTGTGGCTGAACTTTTCCCCACACTGGTCACAGCGGTAGGGCTTCTCTCCTGTATGAATTCTCTGGTGTTGTTTGAGAGTACTACTTTGGCTGAACTTTTCCCCACATTGGTCACAGCGGTAGGGCTTCTCTCCTGTATGAATTCTCTGGTGTTGTTTGAGATTACTACTTCGGCTGAACTTTTCCCCACACTGGTCACAGTGGTAGGGCTTCTCTCCTGTATGAATGATCTGGTGTTGTTTGAGACTACTACTTCGGTTGAACTTTTTCCCACACTGGTCACAGCGGTAGGGCTTCTCACCTGTATGAATTCTCTGGTGATGTTTGAGATGACTGTTGCTGAAGAAGTTATTCCCACACTGATCACAGTGGTAGGGCTTCTCTCCTGTATGAATGATCTGGTGTTGTTTGAGATTACTACTTCGGTTGAACTTTTCCCCACACTGGTCACAGCGGTAGGGCTTCTCACCTGTATGAATTCTCTGGTGACGTTTGAGATGACTGTTGCTGAAGAAGTTATTCCCACACTGATCACAGTGGTAGGGCTTCTCTCCTGTATGAATTCTCTGGTGTTGTTTGAGATGACTGTTTCTGAAGAAGTTATTCCCACACTGGTCACAGCAGAAAGGTTTCTTCACTGGTAGTTGGGCAGGAAAGACCTCTGGAATGGAGAATGAGGGGAGATAAATAAACCATAAAATGAATAGAAATAACATGGAAGCTGTTGTATTACCAACTGATAGTGTTCTAATTGTAAAAGCAACTGGCACTACTTCCTTCTTCAAACTCATACAGTAGGTGATACAGTAGGCTGTTTCATGCACATTTAACCACTTAATACAAACACATTAATGTCACTGTCGGGTGGGAACCTTGTATGTCCAAAACGTTTACTTTTCAGAAAATGGAAAAAAATAACCTGTGTTCCAATAGATCCAATGTGGTTATTTGAGCAGACCCTATTGTATTATAGATTCACCAGCTCTTGTTAATACTTTTCATTGGTACCAACGTCAAAGTATACAGATTTTTCTAAATTTGTCCAACTTTTTCGAAAACCTCACAAGCTCACAATGCACGTTTTGAGCTGTAGATGGGCTATTTTTGAATATCCAAAGTATAAAATTGGGTGTAATCGGTTATTATATGTTTTATCAAAATTATCAAAATCTACAAAGTATCTTGAACTTAAGTTTTCAAATAATTGTAGTGAGTAAAACATACAATATTTGCCTCTGAGATGTATTCGAGGTGAAGTATAAAGTATTGAAAAATGGAAATACTCAAGTAAAGTAAAAGTACCTCAAGATTGCACTTAGTACTCAAGGAAATAGTGAATGGTCTATTTTATATAGCGCTTTTTATCCAAGGCACTTTACAATGTGCATTACATTCACCCATTCACTCACACATTCACTGACGGCTGGGGAGTGTCTTGCTCAAGGTCAAGGACACTTCAACAGTAACTCTGGGGGAGCCCGGGATCGAACGGCCCGGTTCCCAGCGGCCACTCTTCCTCCTGAGCCACTGCCGTCCCAAGTAAATGTACTTAGTTACTTTCCACCACTGCCATGAAATGATGCTCTTATATTGTACCGGTATCTATGCTAATCAAACACACACAGACTAAACTCTTCTCACTCTCACTCTCACACACACACACACACACACACACACACACACACACACACACACACACACACACACACACACACACACACACACACACACACACACATTTTAATTGTTTATTTGAATCCACAAATTACAATAAATTTACAGGGAAACAAATATAACAGGGTTGATAGTTCATGGTCCCTAAGGACACACTTTCTCCTCCACACGGACAAACTGCCTATAACAGCTGAAACAGAGCAATATTTAGTAAGTTGTTTGGCTTTGCTTTTTGTCATGCCAGCAATTGCTAGGCCACTCGTGGTCAGCTTCTATACATGGCCCAGGCTTCCAAATATGAGTACAGAGAATCTGTATCGGTACCCAAGGTTTGTTATGATTCTCAGTAGCGGTTGGTATTTAGAATGCTTATCTTGGAAAGCCTGGACAACACACACACACACACACACACACACACACACACACACACACACACACACACACACACACACACACACACACACACACACTCCCTTCACATTCCTGTATATAGATTCTCTGGTGAGTGTAGTGATTCAGCGTGTTTTTATCATCTCTTCATTTTAATCATAGACACTGCAAATATTCCGTTTTGTAAACTGCTATTTGAGCATGAATAAACAAACCGTAACCTTAATTCTGTAGTTTGCAGCTCTTATCTACAGTTGATTTGCTGCTGGAAGGAAGCATACTCCGCTACTCTGTCCAGTGTTAATATAACAGTTCTGTATCTGTTGGTTGTAGCCCATTGAAGATGAAGGGAGACTTTAAAGTGACATAAAAGCAACACATACTGTACCTGTTCTTTGTAAAGTGATTCCAGGCATCAGCATTGCTTCGAGCAGCCTGCGTCCATGGATCTGTTTCTGTTCCTCTTCTGACTCTGTTGACAAGCTTTTAGAGGCCATCTTTCTTCTGAAAACCCTAAATAGTTAATCTTCAGTCCATTTGATAGTTGATATTTCAGGCAGGGTTTTACCAGCTGGGATCTGAATGTACTTAACATTTGATCAAGCTCAGTATGGTAATGAACGACTTAATGAGTTAATAATAAAATCATTCGAACACCACTCCACTTTGACTAAGAAGAAACCCGACCTAGACCCACAGAGCAGCACCTACAGACTGTAAGCAGGACGCAGCCAGCGTCCAGCTCTGCTCCAGCCTCCTAAACTCGCCATGCAGTCGCACATGCATGCAGATGATTGGGAGAGAGCAGACGGATACTCCCCAGTGAGCAGGCAGATACTCCCCCACACACTCCCCAGTCTCTTGAACAAAAGTTTGACAATTTGAACACAGTCCAAGGACATCACAGGCTGATATAGCGAAATAAAAACATATGAATCTGTGGTGTTGACTGTAGCTGACAAAATGTAAGCTGATTGTAGCTGACGAATGGACCCGTAAGTGTCCTGTAAGGGACAGGGTCCATTTGGTTCCCAACCATAATTTACAATTTAGGCATTTAACAGACACTCCTTATCAAGAGCGACTTACAGTAAGCAAGGTAAACACATTCAAATGCAGAGAGACAGTGTAGTGCCTTTCTAAGATCAGAAATCCTTGTTTAATTTATGGATTCCAGTCTTTAAGTCTAGTGGAATTGAAACTCTCAAAAGATCAGCAAAACCTTGACTCAGATTCAATATTAAAGGATAATAGAAAGGTTTATTTACAGCGCTGTAACAGTCACAGAACATACACATACATCCTACGTCCGTGTGTCCGTCCGTCCGTCCATCCGTCCGTGTGTCCATTTGTCTGTGAGCAGCTGATCTCCGGCACCGTTGGCCCGGTCACTGTGAAACTGTGCACACACACTCCCTGGATGCCAATTCAGAACTTCTGGCCTCAGATTGGCCTGTTATAGCGCCACCAGGAGGCCGATTTGTGCAACAAATTATTTTTTGATAGTACTCCTACAGAATTTGTCCAAACATCACACAAATCTGTACACAGTATCTCTATAGTCATGTGATCAACACGGATCTCTCCGATTTTCCATATTCCATCCTGATTGCCTAAGATTGGCTTCCAAAGTTTGCAGGATTGGTTCGTTTTGAACAAAATGCCTCAAATCATGAACGCAGCATTCAATTTCAGTGCCATTTTGCACGCATATTCCCACTAGGCCAAGGAAGAAATGCCACCCTTTTCACATTGGCCTGTTATAGCTCCACCAGCAGGTCTAATTTAGCAAAACACATTTTTGGAACAAAATGCCTCATATCATGAATGCAGTTTCCGATTGCCGTGAAAGGCCTAAGAAGAAATGGCACCCTTTTCACATTGGCCTATTATAGCGCCACCAGGAGGTAACAATAACCTACCTGACCTGGCGGAGACCTGTGCTCTGAGGAGCACTTTTTCTAGTTTCTGCTGAGCTTGTTAGTGCTACAACATAATTATCTCCCCTGCAC